>NC_055677.1:10556809-10864909 GCF_017976325.1 Chelmon rostratus
AGAGCAGCCTGACTGCGAGCAAAAAACAACAGGCTACTTTGCGAAGAAGGCAGCTGCATGGATAGCGACAACAACGACGACCAGGATTCTACTCATGCAATTATATTTTCTTAAACCAAAATGTATCGTAGCCTTATAATGTGAGTACTGTAGCGTCTTAAGTGTTCTTCACCAGCTGAAGTGATATTATTCCGTTCCTTTAAGGGGAACTGTTTGCAGGCTAGCTGGCTAGCTCGCTAGCTATCTGCGTCTCTCTATGTGCGAGCGTCTTCCGGCAGCAGCGGCGGCGGCAGCAGCGGTGCCATGAACAGTGGACTCCCAGCTTCAGCTGCTCCGCTCGGGGGTGCCGGGATACCCAATGTCAAGGTGAAGTTTTGCCGATATTACGCGAAAGACAAAACCTGCTTTTATGGAGACGAGTGTCAGTTCCTGCATGAGGATCCGTCCATGGCAAGCCTGCCGCTGCACGGTGGCGGCGGTAGCCCCGTCCCGTTGTCCATGGCCGGGGGTGGCGGGACGCCAGCGGGATATTCTCTCGGTGGCTCTGCGTCTGCCTGTCCGGGCAGCGGGGGGACCGGTGTGTCCAAGAAGAGCGAAACACTGGGTCCTGCAGGCACGTCTCTGGAGGGGCAGCTGTTAACCAGTGAGTGTCAATTACAGTTAGGCAAGGCCTCACACGAGGTGTCTGACTATGACTTTACTTTTGGGCCTTGTTGGGCTTTGTTAAAATTTAGCCCGAGGATTCTATGAGGCCTCCCTACTCCCCAAAACAGCGTGGGTTACGTTTACCTGCCCAACATCATCCATAGCCTTCTGAATGCAGCTAGCACATATGCTACTCTTTAACTTCCTTGTGAATAGCTTTGTCTTCAGGTAGTAAATTGTGCCTTATAACAAAACATAACATTATCCATGCTGTTGCAGCTTACATGGAGGAGGCCTGCTGTTTTGTATGACAGCTGTGAGTGGGCAGAAATCCGCTACCCACTAAAGTTAGCAAGTGTAGCCATTAGCCAACTAGCGTTAGCAAACTTAGCGTTAAACTGGTCGCTTTAACTAACTTTAAGGCGTTTGGCTTTGCCTTCAGAGTAGCGCTATCAGTTTAGTACAGATGCTGCTTTTTGTCTTTCAATTAAATGTTGTTTATGTGAACTGTAGTGTGGCTGTTAAGATGTCCTATAAGTTTATATGTTTGCTATCATTAGCATAGCTACGCTAGCTGTTCACAGGGCATTGTTTTTACGTCGTGTCGCCGTGTTTTCCCAACGTAAACAAACAGCAAGTAACTAACATTCACGTGCAACTCTAAAGCTAACTACGTCCATTTGAACTTGGAACCCTTTAAACCAGTAATTGTTGCTAAAACTTTTGTTGTATCACCCTGTGGCAGGCTTTAGTAGTTGCCGACTCTGCAGTTGTGGAAGTGTTTACAGACTTTATAATTAGCTCTGTGATCGGTTAAGCAAACACTCAGCAATGCTGACATTAACATGCATGCTTTTGGTCTCTATTAAAGTACAGAATTGCATCAAATCTCTCGCAGTTAGTGTTTGATAAACTTTTGTCTCTGTCGTCCACAGTCCCAGGGATGGAGGGTGCAACCCTGAGTGATGCCAATCTTACCAACTCTTACTTCAGCAGCAGCTTTATTGGGGTCAATGGGTTTGGGAGCCCAGTGGAGTCTAAATACTCAATGATGCAGGTACAAAAGGGAAGTAGATATAAAGTCAGTGTAAACATACGGCACAATAAAGACTGCATTAAAAGTTTATTATTGTCGGGATGTCACTGTTATAGGTCCCTGTGTGTGTGTGTGTGTGTGTGTGTAAATAAATAAATAGTGGTAATGTAATGATAAATATGTGCCTACTGTAACACATCTATTTTGTTGCTGCTCTCTTTAGCGAATGACTACCAGCAGCAGCTCTCCCAGTCTCCTCAACGATGGTGCCAAGAACTTCAGCCACAGCACTCACGGTAAGACTCCTGCAGTGCTCCATGGAGTAGTATTCAGCACTCATACGTTGAATCTTGAAAGCTCTGTGGCTCAGCTCCTTACACTCTTTGGTCTCCTACAGATCCAGTGAACTCCCCGACATCCTCACTGTTCAGTGATTTTGGTGCTCTTAGCATTTCCCAAAGGAGAAAGGTGAGCACAGAAGCAGCCTTCCCAAGACAGTGAAATAATTTTTCAGTACTTATATAGTTCAGGACTTTAGTTTTGTATGGGATCCTGACAAGGATGAATGTATTCTCAGTGTCTGCCTTTATTGCCTCTAACAGGACTGGTAGATTACATGTGACTCTTACATGTTTTTCCTTGTACCACCAGGCTCCTAACCCGGCAGCAAGTGAGTTCATCCCTAAGGGAGCTCCACGTATGGCCACCATGGCTCAGTCCACTGTCCAGGCCTTCCCCTCGCCTCTCTTCCCACATCCTGGCCTCAGCAGCTCCACGGCTGCTGCACTGGCTCCGGGTGAGGGTTTTCGGAGTGTTACCAACCGAGACATCACCTTGTTATATCTGCTTTGTTCTACTTTCTATGTGGCTCAGTTTTGTTTTCCATCTTTAACTCTGAAATTGTATAGTTCAGCAAGTTTGGGAATTCCCTCATATGTATAGCACCACATGTTCTACTGATAAAACAAAAGCAAACATTTTAAATGATTACAGCCAGTGAATGCAACATGCCCTTTCTTGAAGTAATGTTTCCTCTTGTCTCCAATTTTAGGCATGTCTCTGTCTGCGGGATCTTCCCCTCTCCACTCCCCAAAAATTACACCACACACCTCACCTGCTCCTCGTCGGCGCAGTCACACCCCAAACCCTGCCAACTATATGGTGCCCACGACCGCATCTGACCAGGGCACTCACATAATCCAGAAAGAGACTGTAGGGGGGACCACCTACTTCTACACAGACAACACCCCGGCACCAATGGCTGGGATGGTATGGGCTTCACACAGCATCCTACTCTGTAGTTTAGTCAGGAAATATGAGAAGAATTCCTAACCAAACTGCGTTTAAATGTGTCTGAATTTAAAACTTCATCTAATCTGAGGTTCTTTTGGGAGGCAATAGTGTTGGCACGACACTATGCATCAGTCTGTGAGCACCCCTTTTTTCGTGCAGACCAAGTGCAAAAACCCCATAACAAAAAAAGCTGTCATTGTGGCCAACAAGCATTTGTAATACGTCTTTAGGTAGCTTTGTGTCACTGCCTTAACACCTAACTCAAATCCTGATCAGAGTTTTGTTTCATCACATTAATTTGCGTAGCTATGGGCTTGAAGTTGTAAAAAAAATTATACATGTATGATCACGCTAGTTTTCATTTCTCAATAAATAGGAAGCTGTCTTTCTCTGGTTTCATCGCAGGTGTTTCCTACCTACCATATCTATCCCCCCACTGCGCCCCATGTGGCTTACATGCAGCCAAAAGCCAACGCCCCGTCCTTCTTCATGGCTGATGAACTCCGACAGGTATTTCCCACTTGCCCTCCTCATTTTTAACTGTACATATTCCCCTATCTTCTCTGGAGGTAATGCTTGATGTGATGACCTCTCATTTCTCTTTCAGGAGTTGATAAACAGACATCTGATAACCATGGCCCAGATTGACCACTCAGAAAACCCAGGTAAAGGATATGCTCTGCCACAACAAACATTCTCTGTCTGTGCAGCGTAAAGTGGCAACATTTCAATAAGAACATTTTACGGTTCATGGAAGATTCCCTCTGTAACAACCAAAAGACCACTCTGATGCTCTGTTTTTGGCTTGCATGTGCTCATCTGCTGTGGAGTTTATTTCCTCATGTTCGTATGAAAGGATGTTGAAATGTAATGTTTGTGGTCTCTGTAGGTTTTGCTACCAGTTACCCACCCCCACCCCACCCCATCCCCACTTTCTGTCACGCAGTTGGCTACAACTATAACTGTCAAATTACATTATAAATGTGTGAAAACAAATTACTTATTACTAAATTAATTGTTTGCTCGGACAATGACCTGGAGCTTACTTAAAGTTGTTTGGTCTGTTCTTGACTGCATGTGGTTGTGCAGTTGCGTGTTTTGTTTTTTGTTTCTGAAACCACTTCTGTCTTTGACAGATGTACCATCTGAGGTGGACAGCTACCACAGCCTCTTCCCCCTCGAGCCCCTCCCTCCACCAAACCGCATGCAGAAGACCAGCAATTTCAGCTACATCACCTCCTGCTACAAGGCGGTCAACAGCAAGGATGACCTGCCTTACTGCCTGAGGAGGATACACGGTAAGAAATGCGGTGATGAGAAATTGTTTTTCAAAGGCGCATAACAGAGATGTCACACAACCAAAATAGCCACTGTGACAATTGGTGGAATACATGTATTGAATCGTAAAGTAACTTTATTTACAGAGTGAAAAAGCAACCAGCTGGTTGAGAAAATTACGTGCCTCCAAAGCGTTTCAAAAATTGCATTTTTTTAAAGGTAGTTTTAGTAATTATATGTTTTTGAAAATATATCTGGAGCACCGAAAAACTGCATTGGACTGACCCCTGACCACTGAAACGAACACTAAGTGCTGGCAAATAAATTACAATCATATTTAGAAAAATGCTACTATCTATACTTTTTCTATATTTTATATGAACCATTGGTGCCATGATAACTAGCTTTCCTTTTGCATATTACTCCATCAGCCAATGCAATGACACGACCAAGGCCAGACCATGCTGCACAGCCAAGCTACAGCAAGCCAGCCAACCCCAGCTTAACAGTTAGCTAGTTGGCTGCCCCTGTCCTGCACCACTCTTTGCAAGAAGAAAGCTGTTGCTAGTTACACACATTTGCTTTGTACTTTTACATTATTTATTGTGGGCTACAACACCGTTCGTCATAATACATTAATTGGTATCATGGATCACATTAGCCAGTGAAGTAATTCAGCATGCTGGCCAATTAACATACCCAGTCAGATTGCATTATGGTAACGATAATGTTAGCATGCATGCAATTTATGGTTAGGGAAGCAGAAGAATCTCAAGTCCTTTAAATAGAATGTTATTTTTTTACTTTATTTAGAAGTGTAAAATATATTTATTAATTTCTAAAGTCTGTTGTCTTTAAAATGTGTCCAGGTTTCCGCCTTGTTAACACCAAGTGCATGATGCTGGTGGACATGTGGAAGAAGATTCAGCACTCAAACTCTGTAACACTGAGGGAGGTCTTCACCACAAAGGCCTTTGGAGACCACTGTAAGTGTGTATTGTGTATGAGTTGTTTTTATGTGCTGGACTTGTTTGTGAATTTAATGCCATGGTGGTTCTCCTGGATGCAGTTACTTTTTTTTATGACCCAGACCTAAAATTGACCTGCTCCATAAGTTTATTAATTGTTTTGCTTGTACCATTATTGGTATTTTACCAAAAATGCTAGAACACGAAAGGTAGTGGTATACTTCTTGCTGCAGTATTGCAGTCATGCTCTATGTAAGGTGGATATTTATCACAAAGTTTTGCTTTGTTAGCCCTCAAAAGTTATTAAGCAGGAGCAGTATTCAAATGAATTAGAGCAGGCATGTCAAACTGATTCCATAAAGGGCCGAGTGGCTGCAGGTTTTTGTTCCAGCCAAGGAGGAGCACACCAGGCCAACCAATCAACATCAAGGGATCACTTAGTTATCAGCTGAAGACTGAGATCAGCTGATTAATTGATTCCAGCCAGGTGTGCTCCTCCTTGGTTGGAACGAAAACCTGCAGCCACACGGCCCTTTATGGAATCAGTTTGACATGCCTGAATTAGAGAAACTAGGGTTCTATACTTAATTCTCCCATTTGATTGTGTCCTGACACGTTATTTTTATAATGCAGAACCAATAGTTGGATCAAAAAAAAGTGTGTATAGCTGTTTAGACTGTTGCTGATTGTTTTCTCTTTCCACCTGTTTTACCTAGCCTTGGTGTTCTCCTATGACTTCCATGCGGGTGCTGAAACCATGTTCAGCAGACACTTCAATGATCCAGCAGCAGACTCGTACTTTACCAAGCGGAAGTGGGGTGAGTTAGCCTCCCTTCCTTCCTCCTTCATGTTGATACCCCTCTGCTGCACCCCCCGCTTCATACGTTTTGAGTATGTTTACTTGTTTGCTTATGAGGTCATTGACCTGGGTCTATTTGGGTGTGAGCTTTTCATGTTTGCATGTGCTCACATCTGACATTTGATGGGTTTTTCTACAACCACTCAGTTGAGTTACAATTAAGATGGTTTTCAAAGGTTCAAAGGTCTAAAACTACTCTTGTGCATGTCTGGAATCTCCACTGAAGATTGTGTTTGGAGACTGTTGTGTCCTGGTTTGACAGTTAGCATATGTGTCTCTTTACAAGAGAGACATGGGGACTTGGAGGAAACTGTGGCTGAAACTGATCGTACTGCAGGTGCTGTGTGGCCCACCTACAGGAATGCAGACGGAGGAAGCAAAACCATTCAGACCCTGGGCTTTGTTTAGTCTTTGGCGAACATTGACAATAAACCATAATATATAGCATCGCATGCGAGAACAGCGAAACAGTTTGGCCATAGCTGGTGTTTTCAGCGAGAAATTGTGGCTTTTGTTGTGTAGTACACACCCTAACACTGTCATCTGAGCAACACATAATACCGTAATATATGGTATGCTTGCTATGCCCAGTCGAGCTACTGGGCTGCCCCTTAAGTCATTATTTTGAGAAATAATTCGTTATTGCTTAAAAATGACTTCGGCAATAATGCTAAATCCAGCCTCATTTGTGAGGATTTCACAGTTTTCTGTCTTTTTCAACTGAATATCTTTGGGGTTAGTACTGTTGGTCAGGCAAAAGGAGGCCTTTTTGGAAATTCACTTTGGAATACTGAATATTTTGGAATACTGACATCACAAATCTGGGAGACCGTTTTTCTGAAGAAAAGATTGCCAAGGAAGTTGATGACAGTTTGAGGTTTAGCTCAGAAGCAATGTCTAACCCCTCAGGCTGCATTTGTGTGATAAAGCATGTCTTCGTGTGCAGGGCAACATGAACCTCCCCCACCACGGCAGCACGCAGGTCTGCTCCCCGAGTCTCTGATCTGGGCCTACATTGTCCAGCTCAGCTCGGCCCTGCGCACCATCCATACTGCCGGGCTAGCATGCCGTGTCATGGACCCCAGCAAGATTCTTATCACTGGCAAGACCAGGTACACACGCGATAAATACCTCAGCACTCATTTCATCGTTCAGTATGTGTCAGTGAATGCTGCTAATTAGAGCCCAAACTGTAAATGGTGGTTGTATGCGGAACAGCATGGATTTCAATTCCAGCTCAGAAAGTCTAGATATGACTGTTGAGTGTGAATGCATTAAAAGCAGAAGAGTAATTTTGGTTCAGGCTTCCTTTTTTTCACCACCATGTGGTTGTGCATGCTCGATACAGGCATGCAAACTATTGATGATAATGCTCTCTTATCTCTGCAGGTTACGGGTGAACTGTGTTGGGGTATTTGATGTCTTAACTTTTGACAACAGTCAGACCAATCATCTTGCCCTAATGCCACAGTACCAGGTACTTCCTATAATGAAACTTGTGTTCAATTACACATCAATATACATTACAGAAGAGGTGTACAGCATTACTAATGCAAAGCTATGGCTCATCACTCCAGCACGTGTGGTTATAACTCTTCTAAAAATGAAACTTTATATATCACTGACATTGAATCTGTATATTTTTGATGTGTGTGTGCTTTTCTGGTGTAGCAAGCAGACCTAGTGTCTCTGGGCAAGGTGGTACTGGCATTGGCGTGTAACTCCCTGGCTGGCATTCAAAGGGAGAACCTGCAGAAGGCCATGGAGCTGGTGTCCATCAACTACTCTTCAGACCTCAAGAACCTCATTCTGTAAGAAAGGGAGCGGGTGCAACATAAAGGAGCTTGTATTGTTCATTTCAGACACCGCTTGTAAAATTTTGCATGAAGTCTATATAATGCAGGCATCTCAAACCGGTTCCATAAAGGGCCGCGTGGCTGCAGGTTTTCATTCCAACCCAGGAGGAGCACATCAGGCCAACCAATCAACATCAAGGGATCACTTAGTTATCAGCTGAAGACTGAGATCAGCTGATTAATTGATTCCAGCCAGGTGTGTTCCTCCTTGGTTGGAATGAAAACTTGCAGCCACGCGGCCCTTTATGGAACCGGTTTGAGATGCCTGATATAATGCCTGGCTCTCGTTAGCTTGGACAGTAACCTTTTTCTGTAGCGAACTGGAAAGTTCTGGTGACATCTCCATATTCCAGGGATCCTCACTTAGATTTGTTCAAGGGCCAGAATTTTCTTAAACACTGTGGGAGCCAGACATTAAAATGGGGAAAAAAATATACAATTATTTAGTTTTGTTATTGTTTATTATTGCCACTTTCTTACACATGGTGTAAATGATGTCTCAGGATGGACTGGACCTCTTCCAATGCTAACATTATATGCGCTCATTTGCTGAATTGGTTAATGTTCTGCGGGCAAACGGGAATCTTTACCATGGGAATCTTTAACAAGACAGGCTCTAACTTTGTCACTAAATATCCATTTTTTCTCTCAGATGCCAGCCCAGGATAAGCTGTCTGTTTGATAGACATCTGTATTAAAATGAATTGCAAATTTTCAGTTTCACAACTAATATCGGCATAAATCAGCAGCACGAACCCTCAATTTAGGATTAGAATCAAAGTTCAGGATGCAAATGAAATTAAACATTTTCCATTTTAGTGTCTACAGCGGTCACATTTACTGTATATCTGATTATCTGTATCTGATTAACATCTATTTCCCAGAACTCTGATTGACACATCAGCCACCCACACAATTTATGTAGTTCATGATGGTAGTTGTATCAGCAGTTGTGATTTTCTATAGTGCTTAACAAAAATTTCTGGAAGAAAATATCTACCGTACTTTGTATTCAGTATACTATCACCTGTTACCAATGAAGCTGTTTACCTGCTTTTAGACTTGAGTGATAGTTACATTGCACTGAGGTATCCAGCCTTTCCAACTCACCTGAAGGCAAACACTGATGTTTTTGTGCATGTGCAGGTATCTGCTGACTGAACAGTCTCGCCTGCGCAGCGTCAATGACATTATGCCAATGATTGGAGCTCGATTCTACACACAATTGGATGCATCGCAGATGAGGAATGATGTCATTGAGGAGGACCTGGCCAAGGTATATTAGGAGAACTACTTTTTTTGTTCAGGGATTTTTTTTTAATGTGTTAAGAGAGAGACAGACCAAATGCATGAGTACACATGATTCAGCCGTGTTCGTTTATGGCTGATCTTGGGTTAGACTTTTAAAAAGGGCATTAGTTTTGTGAGCTAAGAGGGAAGTTGTGTGCACACAGGATGTCGTATGGTATATTGTAGGCTTTGCAGTCTCGTCTTGAATTCAGTTTCCCCATCTTAGAGTGTGAATGTGTGAAAAAACGACCTTAACCTCACCCTTTCTTCTTCTTCATGCCTCAGCTTCCCCTTTAAGCCCTGACTCACCAGACAAAGTAGTTTGTGTTGGTGTTCTTGCCTCCTCTTCAGAGAACAGCTGAAAATTAAAGCAAGGGGTTTTAAAAATAGGGTAGCTCTTCTGCCCAAACCTGCCTGTGATCTGCTGGTATCTATGCTGGTAGTGAGAGTGGAAGCGTCTCCTGTTGTTTAGGACATCTCTGTATTGTGTCAGCTGAATGTTTATCTGCATACGTAGTTGTCTGGTGAGCATCTTTGTTGCCAAAAATTTTACGCTTTTAAAGCTCTTGAAACACAAAATACTACATTTACACAAGTGTGTGCGTGCATGGGCGGTTGGGTTGTGGATGGGTGTTGTCCCTTTTCGGTCTTGAGTTCAGCTGTATCATGGCCGTGGGATTTCATATGAAGTGTTGTAGGCTCGTCATGGTGGCTGTGTCATTGCAACGCTTGGTTGCCATTGCTTTGTTTTTTTAGGTTATATTGTTCATTACATTATTATTATTCGTTACGAAATTATATTAAATATGAGACATCATTATCATCTTTTTTTTTTTTTTTTAACTGAAGCCTAGGGACGATTTCAGGATTGAATAACCATAATGTTTAGGACTCCATGTGTAAGACATTTAAAAAGAGTAAGGAATACCTGCACCATCTTGCCACTTTTGCTATGCACCAAACTCCAAGAGTTGGAACCAATGTGGAAGTGTCTTCCAATGCAGTTGTAATGGCCTTTAGACGCAACCCCCAAAAGACACTATCTGTGCTTTTAAAGAGTTAGTCTAGAGAAACTGATGTAGGTGGACACTAATATAATCGACTGATTGGTTTCCAATACTACTTACTCACTTTGTCAAACAGTGCAGAAAATGACAGGGTGAGACAGGCAGAGAGGAGGACAGGCAGGAGTAAATTATATCTGCAGAGCGACAGGTGAGCTACAACGGTAATTTAATGTGGAGTCAGAAAAGTATAGCTGCCCATACTTTACAATGTTACCACAGCTAGCTGTCTACACATTCAGATACATTAGCTGACATATCGCTCTGAATGACTTCACATCTGATGATTAGGTGCTTTTTGGATTCATCTGTAATGTTAGAGCCGGTCACTGTAGTCTTGGATTAACATTGGACGAGAGTGCATACAGAAATAGATGTAGAAGAAAATGCAGCTTGTTGTGATTGACTTTCAGTAAGGAGGAAGTGTTTTTGTGAGAACACAGGGTGTAGCACCATGTATGGACAGAAAGTCAAGTGACAGAGGTCTCAGTTTCTGACAGCTTTCCCTGCAGCAACAAGCAGTCTTGTTTTGTTTTTTTTCAAAAAAGATTGCCACATAGCCTCTGCCTTATTATTAGAAGTGTTTCTTCATTCTTCATTCATTAATTCTATTCTTTCTGTATGCATTCATTAATTTGCTCGTTTGCTTATTTATTTTTATTCATCCCTTATCCTGCAGTATCAGCATACCCACAGCGCTGCTTTCTCTGTACAACTATAATTGGTGGAAAGTCAAATCACGGAAGTCCTAAAGCAGTGTTAATTACTTGGTGTAAATGTGTTTTCTTTCTCATCTAAGTTGAATTTTGCTGCCTCCAGCAGCAGAGTAATTTCCTCACTTAATGCCAGTCTTGTTCAAAGTTTGTTACTTCTCATTTGTGCCATTTTCAGTAATTATAATAAAAAAAATGTAAAAAGTCAATGTTTATTTGCAGGAGGTGCAGAATGGCCGTCTCTTCCGCCTGTTGGCCAAACTGGGCACCATCAATGAGCGGCCAGAGTAAGTAGCACTTGTATAAAGGTCCACCAGTATGTGACATCTGGCTCTGTTACTACTCTGTGACCTTGTGTTGTGTGAATTAGGTTTCAGAAGGACCCAACGTGGTCAGAGACGGGCGACCGCTACCTGTTGAAACTTTTCCGGGATCACCTGTTTCACCAGGTGACAGAAGCGGGGACGCCCTGGATCGACCTCAGCCACATCGTCTCCTGCCTCAACAAAGTGAGCTTTCTTCTCTTTCTTTTACTATGTTGATTATATTTGAACATGCAGAACTGTAATAAGTTGCCCTTTATAATGAAGTCAGTCCAACATGCAAAGTGGCCTATTTTCAGAACATCTGTTCATGCTTCATATGCGCTGGCTAAAATAACGTGCCTGCATTTGCCAACCGATTGCAGAAGAGAGAGAGTAAAAGTAGGTCTATAACTGGCCTACTTCCATCAGTGACATTTGGTTACCAGCTGGTCATGGCAGGAGCAGAGGAAATGAGCTCACAGAACTTTTGAACTAGTTAAGTAATTTTCTGTTTTGCTTTCCAGATCTAACAGACATATATTCAGAACTGTGTCTAAACACAAACAGATCCACAAACAGTTCAAATTCTAAATCCAAATGATATCCTAAAGCAGCCCTTAAGCCAAAAATATCAGCATGTTAACCAACTTAACTTTCTTGTAGATTTATCAGGAGTTGTTTTGTTTGCTCTCCTCTGTTGTTCCGCTTTTCACTATATCATTTACAAAGTGGGAAGCTGGCTAGAGTTGTGACATTTGTACGTCACAAGCGTTGATCTGATCTGTTTTATTAATATACGCATCTCTCCAATTCAGGTCATCAAGGTCATCTGTACTTCAGTATGAGCTCTTACTCTCCATCTGCTTGCTTGCCTAAAAATAGGGTTTCAACTAGCAATTATGTTCATAATTGATTAATTTGCCAATTATATCCTTGATTAATCGTTTGGTTTCAACAAGTTTTCTTTCAAAATCAAAAATCAAGCAGCTATATGTTTCATTTGCATTCCTTTTTTGTAACAGTATCTTCTTGTGCTCACACAGCTGGACGCGGGCGTTCCTGAGAAGATCAGCTTGGTGTCTAGGGATGAGAAAAGCGTCCTGGTTGTGACCTATTCGGACCTGAAGCGCTGCTTCGACAGTACCTTCCAGGAGCTGCAGGCTGCAGCCTCTGGC
This sequence comes from Chelmon rostratus, assembly GCF_017976325.1. Taxonomy (NCBI): domain Eukaryota; kingdom Metazoa; phylum Chordata; class Actinopteri; order Chaetodontiformes; family Chaetodontidae; genus Chelmon; species Chelmon rostratus. Next base: position 10,569,292 of record NC_055677.1, read on the forward strand.
TCTCTGTAGCGCCCTCTTTGGGCCCGGAGTGGGACTGCCCAGACCTGGAGCACACTATTGCACTACAGTGGAGGACCAGGCTCATGGATATGACATCAGCATGGCGAAAGCAGCGGGGCAGGGCTTCGTGAACCTCAGTCACATACACTGACCCCCCAGGAAGGCTTTTTCTAAAGTGTATTTTTTTTTTTAGTTTTCCTAAACCCCGCAGCTGAAAATAGTAAAACAAGGAAAAAAAAAAGAAAAAGGACAAACATGGAAGCTGTGACAAACGAGTATGATGACATTTTTTTAGATTTGGGGAACAAACGAGAAACAAACGATGAAGTTTTGAACTTTTTTCCTGCTTTTATTGTTCATTTCTACAATTGGGGTTTATTTTTCAGAAGAGGATGCACTAAGATTTTAATTTTTTTGTTAATTTTTGTTATTTTTATGAAAATGTGTGAGTGGCCTACAGGGTGTACAGAGAGAGCTAAAGTGTCACACACGGACATAAATACCAGAGCAAATTAACAATGAAAAAGAAATCCAGCTTTTCTATTGACTGTGTCTCTCTTCCGGCTGGAGACCACACCCCTTCATTGTGACGCACTAGGAGACGGGACACACCACTCGAGGCTATCATTATGGCGGGATGGCACCTGTTTCACGAAATGGGCCAGCCCACCTTTGCCTTGGTTGTTGGTTCCCCCTCAGAAAGGACAAACCACTTGGGTGGGTGGGAAGGGTTCTTAAAACTGGAAAAATCGATGGATTTCTGACATTTTAGTTCAGGATATTGTGGAACTTCAGGCTCATATGTGTGGGTGGGTGGGCTAGCATGGACTGGGCATTGGGGGGTAAAATGTGGTTTTTGTTGGCACTGAGGAAGGGGTGTCTTCTCCCGATGCCAAGTGTTTGTCACGTATGCAGCAACCACTTTTGGTTAATGGACGCTATTGTGACATGAACTGCTCAAGGATGGATCATCTTGGTTTGACTGTCCAGCACTTGGGTGTAGCCCATGGGTGGGGCTTTGGTTGAGGTGGAGCCACAGCTGCCTCTTTGTGGAATGTCCTTATTTTCTCCCCCGCCCACCCCCAACATCCTCTTTCTCTGTCTCTCTCTTACTCTCCCCTCTTTTTCCTGCTTTTATCCCAAACTTCACTCCCCACCTCAGGGGGTCTCGGCCCCTCGACATTTGAGAAACAGTGATGCTTTTTTGTGATTTTTCTAGCTGGTTTTTCTCTTTGCTCAGATATTGTGCAGGGATGCATGATGGGAAATGGGAGGCCAATTCATTTGTTGCCTCAATTCAACTCTTTATTATTCTGTGGACCAATTCCAGCAGGGGTTTTGGGAAAGGGGAAGGGGTGGAGGGCCAAGGAGAGAATAGGATCAGGGCACCAACAAGTTTTGTTTTTTCGTTTTGTTTGACTTTTAAAGATATACATGATATACAAACGTGCTGGAGACAAAGTGGCTGCTGGTTGTTGCACTCACTCGAATGGCTTGGATTTCTCTCAGGATGACAAACAGCTGGAGGGGCCCAATGATTGAATGTGTTTGGCTGTCATTGGCCGCCCCCTGTCCAGTCAGACAGATGAGCTATAGTGGGAGTGGGTGGGACGTCTTCAGATTGAGGTTTTTTGGAAATTAATAGCATTGTGGACATCCTGCTGTGAGGGATTTCATGTCGCCCTTAAGCACAGTTCATATTCCGTTGATAATTTGAATCAAATTGACTCATTTCAGTGCAGACCTGCTTCACTCGGATAAAGAGATCAATCCAGACTCTGTCAGATCACTGTTCTTAATTCCTCTGCCTTCGTCGTGTCTCAGAAGCTTTTGGCAAATGCGTACCAACATAAGACTGAAGACCAACAAGGTCACATGTATGAACCACACTGTCACATGTGAGACAAATGGGGGTGAAAGGCATGAACAGTGTCTTGGCTGCAGCTGGTTGTCATGTAAGTTGATGGTCTGTACTCGGAGGCAACAAACCTGCAGGGAACCGGCTGTGTTAGTTCATGTTCTACTTCCTCTGTTTTAGTGAAATGAACAGGTGAAAACATATTTGGTGAATGTGGTGCTTTAGAAAACCCTCAAAACACACAAACACACACTCAAACACCTTCAGATGCACACACATGCCCCCGACTCGGCCTACACAATGTCAGCGCTCATATCACTATCTTCCACTTCATAACAGACACTCCAGTTAATATAAGTGATGGCCATCTTCTCCTCCCCCACATCAACACACCTACAATCACCATCTTAGTATGTTTTATGCCCCTCTTGTGTTTATTGTCTCAAATTTTGCAATATTTGTGTGTACAGCAGTATTTTAATAAAGAATACCAAAACTGATACATGCAGGATCTTGTCTTTTTGGGGCAATTACAGCAATTAATGTATAAATGAAATATTTCAAAACATGTCAACAACATTAATATGTAACATATGGTTGGATTTTGCTAAATTATATTTACATTTTTTAATGATTAATCATCTTTAAAACTGAAAATACAAGCAAATTTAATGCACTTCACCAAGGCTGCACAAACCTCAAAGTTTGTCTTTGCAACACTAGACAATGTTTACATGCACGTTTTACACAATGAGGTGGCTGAAATGCCTATTATTATTCACTGGGATGCCTGGACCATGTTTGAAAATGTGTTAACATGCAATCTGTATCTGGAAAACAAACGCAGTCGAGTGATTGGGTTTCACTAACCAGACAGATTGCAAGTTAATACCAGGCGTACGTGTAAATCTCTTGGTTTTCTGTTTTGTAGGGTGGCAACTGATGCTTTTTTTATTGACAATTTATCTGCTGTGATTAATCACTCTATATTTGGTCAGAAAATTATGTTTGAAAAAAAGTTGATGTCTCCAGATATCTTGTTTTGTCTGTCTAGCAGTCAAAACCCCCAAAATAATCAATTTGCTCTCATAGAAAAGCAGTGGATCCTCATAGTGGAGGAGCTGGAAGTAGGGAATGTTTGGTCATTTTTTGCTTGAAAAATATTTTCTTTCCATTGACTGACTATTATTACTATTATAATTTCAGCGCCCATGGTTTGGAGAAAAGGAAATAGATGGAGGGGGGAAAACACCACACACCGATCTCCGTGCATTCATTACTTTTTCTGAACAAAAATGCAAAAACCAGCATGAGGAAATGTATATGTGTTGATTCTATATCAAAGGATTAGTAATATAGAATTAAATATACAATCAGTTGTCAGTTTATTAGGTATATGTGGCTAAAACCAGTGCAGTCTAATACAACAGCTGTGCAGTTAATCAAATGTTCATGAAGGTTAAGTTAATTTTGGAAAAGTTTTAGAGAGATGATTCAACTGTATGGTGATTTTGTAGGCTGTAGTCTGTATTACATCAAATTGAGGGGTGTTTCTTATATTTTTTCCACCCTTACAGATACTATTGGGATCCACCGTTCTAAAACTGAACATTATTGCCTTCATGAAAGTACATTTTATTGCAGGGCTGTTGTTAGACTGTGCTAGTTTTAACTAGCTGTACCTAATAAACTGGCCACTGAGTGCGTATTTACATTCACAAAAGGTCAACCTGATTGAAGTGACTCAGCCATGAAGTGATTACAGCATTCAAATAAATACAGACAGATATACCCTGTCTAACACATACTATAATTCAGTGGATAATAACTTTTTTTCCAGCATATAGTAGCTGTGTACGAGAAACATTTCATACAGCAGTGTTCCTCTTCACAAAGCCCAGCACATGAGGTACCAATACAATACGCTCTAATGGGTCAGTAAATACATTCTGCATAACTGCATGTGATAAGTACTATCAGGTAATACTTAGCTGCTCTTGGAAGGGGTTATGTGTTGTAATGCAAGATAATACTGAAGAGGCTTTAAAGGAAACGCAAAGATGGATACGTGCAGATGTTATAATGAGGTAGAGGATGCAAGAGAAGAGAGAGAGAAAGAGTCCTGACTGACTAAAAATGTAAATACCCTGTGTGAAGTTTTCAAAAGGTTAGACAGGAACAGATGCTAGAGGGAGGGGTAGAGAAAAGCCGAGTTGTAGTCCGGAGGTGGGGAGCTGTCCTCATCAGACTCCCAGTCGCACGGCAAGATAGATGGCTTGTCGTCACGGAGACCTGTGATGTCGTTGCACAGGAAAGGCACCTGGTTGTCCCGACACTTAGTGAAGGAAAAGAACCTCAAGGGCAAGAAAAACACAAAAATAAGAGTCATTATCTTGTCTATTATACATAACGTCAACATGTTGCATTCATGCATTTATATCTCTGTCATGCATTTAAAATGTCCTCTTATCTTTTTTTAAAATGTCAAAGTGATTGTAATCTTTATGTTGAACTGGAAACGCTGTAATGTCTGCAGCATCACTGCTTGTCATCATGATGATGAGATGTCTGGGCCAGTGGGAGGCAAGTCAAGGGTTTGGAGGTCAGATATCAGATGTCAACACCTGCTGAGTTTCCTGTTCTTGGTGCCGTTATTCCACGTCAGATGCTTCAGCTCCTCAGACGGCAGGATCATGCCGCTGTCACTCTGCTCATCCTGAAGCAGAGGGGGTGCAAACATACCTTATCAGACGGTTAAATGTGTTTTCAGAAAAAAATACCCTCCGAGTGTGTGTGTGTGTGTGTGTGTGTGTGTGTGCATGTGTGCGTGCATGCAAGCAGAAGTGGAGGTGTTTTCTTACGTCAGGACTGTCTGGCTCCTCGCAGGGCAGTTCCTCAAAAATCTGAAGTGTGGCCATACCCGTCATGTAACTGGATAGATTGGATTCAGATTCGAAACATGAGCTGGAAATTTCTCTATTTCTCACCTGTTTCCTGTTGTTTCTGACTTCAATTTCAGTTACCTCACACAGTTCTCTCTCAACACTTTCACATCTGCACCTGCCATTTTTCCCCCTTTTTTCTATTTATTATACTGCTACAACACTTCTCTACATTCCTTGATTACTCATACACACTATATAACATTTAAGTCAAGGTGTGCTGGCTCGGACCTAGAACACTGAGCACTAAATTTCCTAATGTTTTCCTTTCCTTTACCTCAGGTTTGTGACTGCAAGTGGGTTTTCTCTGAAGGTCTCGCTGCGACCAGGGTGTCCTGCCGTGAAAGATCCCAAAGGAATATAATCCTTACCATCCTGTTCAGGAGAGGGGACAAATTGGGGTATTTGTGAGGCCATTTGTGTCTTTGTCTTTGGTGTACCTTATCCACATGGTGAGAAACATTACAAGAAATCATTAGCCTGAACTGGTAAGATCTATAAAAAGTCCTGACCTGCTGAACCCTGGCTTGCAGCAGGTCTCCCAGGGTCTCCACCAGGTTAGTGAAGGTGGGTCGATCTGAGGGACTGGCCTCCCAGCACGCCAGCATCGTGCTGTAACTGCACACACAAACATGCAGGTATAATGTTTCATTTTCAGCCACAACACGAACGTCACATCAGGAGACACGACACGAAGGTTTGAGCCAAGTGATCTGTGTTGCTCTGTTTACTTCGCCTACACCTCCACTGCTGATTTCAGTGGGTAAAACATATCCACCCACATCTCAGGTGTGCTGTACTCAGGTGCTCGCATCCTTGTTCCCGCCTTCAACCTGTGGCAGAACTCTTCATCTATGTGAAGACCAGGGTACGGAGAAGCTCCTGTTGGGCAAACACACACATGTCACACACTACATAAATATGTGAACAGTATAAGAGCTGAATCTTCCAAACACGATCATAAGACTTTAAGATCATAAGATATCAAGTCATACACTGGCAGTGTTTGTTGCAGGGCTTTTGTGTTGGATAGCGTTTCTGTATTTTGTCCACTTCCTGTTTGTGCTTCGACCCACAGCGTGCTGAGAGAGCTCTTACCCAAAGAGAAGATCTCCCACAGCAGAATGCCGTAGGACCACACATCACTCTGGGTGGTGAACACCTTGTCAAAGATGGACTCCGGAGACATCCACTTCAGTGGCAGGCGGGCCTGTCAGCCAATCAGATGACAGGAGCAGGGTTACAAAAGACCACTAGTTAGGAAACATTTAAAGTTTGGCTGGTTGTTGGTGGGAAAATGTTACGTGATGTTCATTGCTTAATATTTTCAAAACATAAGCAACAGGGTTAAAGTAGGGAACAGCAGTTGCAGGATGTGTCTATCCTCCAAGGTGTGTCAAAACTAGACCTGCAACGTGGTTTCATGTATCAGTTATTGCATTTTAGTGCTTAGCAGGTTGAATTTATTTTCACATTATACATAACTATCCGGTTTGAACCTAATTTAAGGAGAATGTATTTAAAAATGTAACATCATGTTTTCCTCTTGTGAGAATCTTTTAAGAAAATGGCTGCACAAGTTGTTTTTCTGTAAATGTACTCAGTGCAGCAGGTATAAAAATGAAAAAAGCAATTGATTATTAGTTATTTTTTGTGATAAATCTAAATTATTTATTAATCTAATGAATTTATTAATTCTAAAATAGGGAATAGTAGAAAAATGTAAAATAGCTCAAATTTCACACATTGAGTCAAAAAAGCTGTTTTTCCTTGTTGGAATTTGTTTTCAGTGGTGAGTTTTATCAGGATCTAGTCTGTGACTTGATAGAAAAACATTTTTCAGACGGTGGATGGTGGAACCAGACCGCTCATGTAGACTCACATCTCCCTTGCGGACGTAGTCGGGGTCTTTGTAGATGTCTCTGGCCAGGCCGAAGTCACAGATCTTGACCACTTTATTGTCAGAAAGCAAAATGTTCCTGGCTGCCAGGTCTCGATGAATACACTGTCGAAGAAGCACAGAAAATACACATGATGACATACACGAAACACACATGTGTACCTGCACCCGCACACACATCAAGCACCAGACCTTGCGAGAGGCCAGAAACTCCATCCCTCGTGCCACCTGGAAGCTGAAGGAGATGAGATCCTCCAGGAATAAAGGGGAGGTGGAGGCAGATTTGGGATCTAGAGGAAGAAAGAGAGGATGCACAGGGATGCAATCAAGCAGTTTGACTGTGCACAAACATGGAATATGTTCATTAGGCTCTCTTACCAAGGTGACTCTCTTTCTCTTCTTTCTCATCACACTCTGTTCTGACGTGCCTCTGGCTGTCAAACATGGTGCAGACACCACCTGGCACTCCATCCTTTCCTCTGTCCAGCTGAGACGGTGACAAATCAGTTCATTGTTATCAAATATTGTAGACAGTGAAGATGAGGACAGCTAAGGGATGGACTTTAACTGTTGAGAAGAGACTGATGTGTCTTCTGAGATTTGTTGAGAAATTCATAGACATGTTTTGCTCCTTGAAAATGACTTTGAGGCGACAGTTTTTAGTTATGTCTAAACTTGTGGCGAAATTAAGGAAGTAAATGTCCTGCTTGAGAGCAGATAACACCTTCAGACCTCAAACAGATAGCAGAAGTGACTTTTTCAGGGTGTAATTGTGTAATTGCATGTAGCATGAAGGTGTGCTTTTGTTTTTCTCTCAGTTGCAAGGAGAAGCTGAAGTGTGGGGCACACAAGCATGTGTGAAAAGCCACGTGTGAAATATCAGTGCGCCATCTTTAATTGCGTTCGCAACCTCACCATGTTGTGCACAAACACCTCCCTCTTGCTCTTTAGGAAGGTAGAGAGATTGCCGTAGCGACAGTACTCGACAATGACCATCAGTGGTCCTGCACAAACAGATAAAAGACATAGTGATAAGTGAGTGTGAGGGCAAACTTTAATACGCACGAGAATGAACTTGTGCATGTATTGATAGACATATTTTGGAACACCCACACACCTCCTGGCTTGGTGCAGGCTCCAAGCAGGTTCACTACATTCAGATGATGCCCAATGTGGTTGAGGATCTTCAGCTCAGTCATCAGAGCTTTGTGTTCGCTGGCTGTAGCTCCCTCTGGTGGACAAAAGGCAGAAAAGAAATAAAAATGGCATGAGTGATGTTGCACAGACTTGTATTGTATTTTCTCAGAGCACCAAGGCCGGATCTTGTACCTTTGAGCATCTTCACAGCCACAGTGCTACAGCTGGTGGCGCTGTCTATACCGAACGCAGACGCCTGCATCACCTTACCAAAGGCTCCACGGCCCAGAGGTTTCCCTGAGGGAGAGAGGGAGAGAGAGGAAGAATGTGGGTGAGACTGACAGGGGGAAAGGTGGGTGTGTTTTTGTGTCTAACTGAGCGACTTTATTAATTACTATTATCAAGCATCCCGGACGTGAGATGCTGATAAGAGAGGAGTTTAAACCCCATCAACAGTCCATCTAACCGAATCCCACCCTGATGATAGTGAGAGCTCATTAGTTCCAGTCAACACAGTTTACACACCCCCTGCTTGAGTTGATTAGCTCGCCACAGACAACACAGACACAAAGTCTGATTAATGGAATGAGAGTCACTCCCAATAATAATCTGATAAGACCTATGAGAAAGTCCTGGTATTTGTTATGTGATCTTAAATACGCTCCCTCTCTCCCATCATTAGCATGACAGTCCCAAAATCCTCCGCAGCTGAAGTCAGTCATTCTTTATTTTAATGAAAAAAAGAAGTGTACCTAATTTGAGCCGCTCCCGGGGGAACTCCCATTGGTTGGGGTCGTACTGTAGTCTCTCACACTGCTCCTCTATTGGCCCCTCTCCTGTGTCCAGAATGATTGACAGGTACTCTGGTTTGGTGTTTGAATTGTTGGGCTGTATTCACATCATAACAAAGAAGAGCACATCATATGCAAGTGAAATCAATGTTAAATAGTACTGTTCTAGTAGTGTAGTATACAGTGGAGTTTGTTCTGGCTCATTTCATCAAGAATTTAAAAAATGTGTTTGCTCACACCAGCCCCAGGTATTTTGTTGTGTAAGGTGTGAGCAGGGACTGATCTGAAATCATGCTGATAAAAAGCATTTTATTTACGTGTAACGGTTACTCTAATGAAAGAAAAATAATCAGCAAATATTCTGATAACTGATCAATTGTTTCATTCATTTTTCAAGCAAAAATGTTGCACATCTGTTGGTTCCAACATCTTTTTTTTAAATTTTGATTTTGGTTCCAGCATCTTAAATGAAAGGATTTGTTGTCTGTCTTTGTCATTTCTGAGAGTAAATATAGAATCTTTGGGTTTTGGGCTGTTGGTTGGACCAAAGAAGCAATTTGAACACATCATTTTGGGCTCTGGCACAATTGTAATAAGCATTTTTCTTTTTTTTTTTTAAACATTTTTAGACAAAACTATTAACTCATGAATTGTGAATTGATTAATCTGCAGACTAATCAATAATAAAAATAATTGTTAGTTGCAGCCCTAGTTATGTTTATTTACAATTCGAACCCCGAGGACGATCAATAATCAAACATGTGTGGAGTACAGTAGCTCATGTGAATTTTGAACCCTCTTGCATCACAAATAGGGAGGATGTGAACCAATAGATTCCTGCGTATGTCTCAATTCAAATGCACTGAAAAAAGACAAACGTGCATAGAATATGTACTGCAATTCTTTTTCATCATATCAGAAAAAGACATTTTCTTGTTTCCTCTCACCTGTTTCAGTTTGCGTATGAAGAGCGTGAGCAAAAGCCAGAAGAGAGTGGCCACCACGCAGGTACAGGTGAGAGTGGGAATTTCTAGAAACGAAGCCTCTGAGGCACCTGCACACACACACACACACACACACACAAACCAACAAATACACACATTAGTGCTTAATCGGCCTTAATTTAGCATTTGGTGACATTTACCTATCTAAGTCCTGGTCAGGACTTACAATACATTACCTTTATGAGGCTGCAAAAAATTAAATGTTCAAATATATTCATTTCAGTTATTTTCAAAATAATGATATACAATAATTTCAAAGAAATCAGAGATTCTTCAGGAGGGTTACATTTAATCATTTTACTCAAGTGCATCGTGTTTCAATTCTTCTCCACCCTTCCAAATGGGGGCACTGTGTTTACACCATCACATCATAATCCATAAACACTTCCATCCATCCTCCTCCTTAAATACCAGGTGGATTTATTCTTTCTTTCTTTTTTTTTAATGTGAAGAAGTAGAAATGCAGTCGGAGTTGAGGCGCAGGCCGGGCCCTTCCAGAGGAAATAAAAACGGGAGACAGCTTCCTTCCTGGCTGATCTGAACACAACACACAACCACTCCTCTGTCCAGACCCCGACTGGGAAGTGCGTTCTGCCAGTGAACGGTGCTCAAACTGGGGGGGTGTAGCAAAACCATGCGGGGCCTGCCTCCTCTGCCACAACCGGACGTATGAGTGAGTGTGTGTGGGAGTGTGAATGAGGAAAACTGAACAAAAGGCAAAGTGTGTCCCACATTGGGATTATCTTAAGACCTTCTTTCATCAGTGTTTACTCAGATAATTAATAAACAGACGTATCATCTCCCATTAATAGATGTGACACACCACGCTGCCATGTATAAATACTACATCCATTGAAACAATGTGTACTATATGTCTGTACATCCAGACGATACGTCTATTTACAGAACTGGGAACAATGGACATGCAGACATACCCATATATGGAAGAGTCCTGTCTTTGAGAAGAAGTCAACACAGCCAGTCAAAGGCACAGATGCTTAAAAAATACTACTGGTTGACAGATGCTCACCGTTGACCCATATATAGGCAGAGCTCTCTGCAGATCCCCTCTCATTGGTGGCCTGGCATGTGTACAGGCCTTGGTCCTCCCCTGTGATTCGATCGATGTGGAGGGTCCCATCTTCTGGTGATATCACAATACCTGAAGGTGGTGGTGTAAGCGCTAAGACACCAGAATACAGCCACAGTTTGCATTTATATGTTGTTTTTTATACCTGATCCCTGAGACAGAGCACGTTCATCCTTGTACCACGTGATGGTTGGAGGTGGGACACCTTCAGAGGGACAGCGAAGGATCACTGAGCTGCTAACGTTGACGATACAATCTGTCAAATTACTAAGCAGCACCGGAGGCTCCAAAACTGGAAAGAGAAACACACACAAGAATAGCATGAGTGTGTGTTTTGGCAAATTACAAGGGGTTTAATGTAACTAAATACATGAGCTCAGGTACTGTACTTAAGATAAGATAAGATAAAACTTTATTTATCCCATGCTGGGGAAATTAAGTTGTTACAAACAGCAAGAATAAAAGAGAGACATAAAAAAAGAGCAAAAAAGACAATAAAAAGGATACATAATAAAATCAAATATGAATATGTACATACATGTATATGTACATTATAAACAAGGAGGCAGATAATGTAATTTTTATTAAAAACATCTAATCAGCTTAAAAAGACAATACTTTTTATCTATAACTTCTCACAAAGTTAAAGTAGTTGAAATGATTTCTACTTTGATTTCTAAACAGGCATGCAAATATGAGCGTTGTTGCAACAAATCATTTAGGCTTCCAGCAGACAGGCTGAACAGGCCATCATCTCATGAATGCATTATGCTGCACTGGTTCATCATGCATTGGTATTTATCCTAGCTCTTATTTTTCAGACAGAACCAGGGGTTGAGGTGTCAGAAGATGAATTGCGTTAGCAGTCTCTCTTCTGTTTCTGGGCTGGCTGGTTAAATAAAATCTAGTTGTTGTTGTTGTTGTTTTTTTTGCTGTTTTCTGGACAAAATTATCTTTTGCTGTTTGCAGATGAAGCTGCTTTCCAACCCTCCAGATTCTCCTGAGAGTCACATTTATCAATAAATAATAATAACAGAGGGCGACTCATAAAATGCCAACTTACTGAATCTCACTCCTAACTAAGCTGAAGAGTTGGCAGCCCTGATTTTACACATAATGAATATATAATAGTCATAGTTAAAGTACTTTAAGCCTGCAATAACCGTTTTTTGTCCCTTGGAGTCAGTGGAAACAGGCTGCAAACATGACACTGATGTATTATCATCTATGAAGTTGCTAAGGCCAACTTGTTTGCAAGCTGTCGCCTGTTTACACATTCAGCAGAGCAGCATTAGCGTTTACTGCATTTGGAGTCATGTGTCTGAACATTGAGCAATCGTGAGCCCAACATTAACTCATCTTTTAGCTCCTGAAAAAACAGTTTGTATTTTTTTGTTTTGCATTGTTTGTCCACTGTGTTCTCTAGCTGGTTGCTAACACTGTCTGTTCAGTGCAGAGCAGGTGGTGCACAGTGGGGTTTTTAGAGCTTTTTTCTGAAAACATCTTCCTGGCACGGCCAAAAATAACTGATGATGATGAGAGCAGTTAGGGGAAACCGAAACAGTCGAGACGTGGGCCAGAAAACTGGATCAGTTAGCTAAAAGATGCTAAAATGCTCTGTATAGCAAAGGGACACCACAGAGTCAGGTGATAATTATCGGTGGGTTCGTCCCTTAATATTACTTTAAATACATATAGTTTGATCCATTACTAATAAACACATCTACATTATAGCCACTTTAATGATTTGCTGTTTGAATAGAGGACTTTATGGTATTTATTTGATTTTTTTCCCACCACTGCAAATTACCTGTGAAGACAATCTGTGTTTACATTTGTCTCAGTACAGTTGCAGTTATTTATAGACTAAAACAGGTTTGTGATGAAGTGAAACCAGCGCTATTTTTTGCCACTGTTTTCTGGACCGGTGCCACTCTTGGACAATAATTGTGCTGTGGCAGCGACACATTTTTCCAGAAGGGTGGCCTTGGCTTCAACCTGCGAGTCAGCTGACATTTGGGTTCTCTTGGGCCCCTTAGTCACCCTGAAATACCCCACAACACAAACCCATTTCTAAAAAGCAACAACAATGTAGTATTTCATCATGCGGACAGTTATTGGCCTACAAGTGCACACAATGACTGCAGTGCAGTTTTTGAGTTTCCTTCTCATTCACTATAATTACACTACAATACCGGCACACTATAATAAGACCAGATGAGTCCTTGCTCCCTGAATCACTCTAACCCCATATTTTATTTTTTAGCTCCATTCACCCTCTTTTTCTCTTTTTCTGGTCACCCTGTCTCTCTAGCAATTCCCTAATGGGGGTCCCGAGGGAGGAAGTTGACGTGTTGAGCCTTGATTGTATGGAGAACAGCAGTAAAAGACATGAAGAAAAGTCACTTAACCAAGGCGACTGATTGTTGTTTCCCCTATCTTCCTCCTGGACAACAATTGATGATTGTCCACGGGGGCCGGGGCCTGACAGTGTCTGATTGGCTGATTGTTCCTCCGGCCCTGTGTGGGGGCCTGTAAATGTGGCATTGTGGGAAGTGCCATTGTGTGCTCTTCCTCCAGACAAGAGCTCATTCCCACGTGAAAGAGGTGCTGAGCTGGAGCGCAAGAGCAAAGGCAGGGTGGGGCCCCAGGAAGTCGAGGGACCCAATTCCCAAGCAGCCAAACTCTGTGAGAGAGTGTGGGTGTTTGTTTGTTTGTATGCATGTGCAGCACACAGTATGTGCACAGAAAACATGGGGAGACTGAGAGTTTTAAGTAGAGAGAATGTGCAATCTGTATTTGAAAGGCTACAAATTCAAGGTCAGGACAACAACTTACTTGAGGCGCTGAGACAATAATAATATCTTTGATCTCTGGAATGTTTGAGGGACCTTGTTCAGCTCTGAGGCCCTTGGATAATTCAGCCAATGACGATGACTTCAATTCTTGCACACCATGATTGTATGGAAGCAAAGGAAAGACTAAAATAATTTGAAGCTCATAAGCTTCTTTCACCTGAATGTGTAAATTTGAGACTGCAAATTAAAATTATCAGGAATTCAAATCATAAATTAAATGATAAGGACCTTAAATTTCGACATTTAATATTCAGTAGTGGTTAAATATCACTTAGATATTAACTTACATATAAAATTCAAATGATTTTGGCCCATTTTAGCTTCTATATTATAGCTTAATCTATTGTTTCATTGTTATTCATTGTGTTATTTTTCTATTTCATTGCTTTTGTATTCATTCCCATCTTAATGCTCTTATTGTGATGCCTTTTGTAGTGCTATATAAGTACATGTTTGTCTGCTTTCACTTTTATGTTTTGACACATAATCTAAAAATAGGAGCAGGAAAAAAGCAAACAGTGTGGCAGACATGAAGCTAAAAACAGTCAGAAAAAATGTGATGTTTACTTGATCTATTAATATTCATTAAAACCACGTAAGAGAGTCAAATTATTGATTCATTTTAAAGTAAGTGTCAAAAATGCCCAATATTGCTTATGGGAATATGGATGTTTTGCAGGACAATGAGGAGGAGATCATACAGTCGCGACTACTCACTTGTGACCTCCACCTGTGTATCCAGGTGTGTCTCCTGTCTGGTGATGAGGGGGCGGGCGGAGCACCTGTAGGCTCCAGAGTCTCTGGCTGTGAGGTTGCTTATCAGCAGGACCAGAGAGTTGGAGAACTCCCCTGATGTCAGCTGCAGACTGCTCAGGGCAGAGCTGCGGGACGGGCCGTCACCTCTGTCATTGACTCGGTGCCATGACAGCTCTGTGTACAGGTACTTATTGGCTACACAGGTGAGATGGAGGTCTCCACCCTCCCTAGGTTCCTCCCTCTGGCTCACACTGAAGCCTCCTGGGACATCTGAGGGAAACAGAGAAGAGATGGACAGATGATTAATGGGGAAGAGGAGAGGGAGCATGAATGAAATAAAAACCTCCTGTTTGATGAATGAGCCATCTCAGTTTCTCCAACATGGGAATGTGGATCCTGTCAGGTGCCTGAAACCAGGAGAGCTGATTCGACCGATCCCCCATTTTTGTAACCTTTGACGACAATGCTGAATGGCTATTGTGGGTAAAAGCAGCGAGTGGAATACAGTGAAAAGGCTTTTTATTTACTTTAGCCATTTGAAACTTCCCGTGGAAACGGCTCGAGAGTTTCCTGATGGCAGATAGTGTTTATCTTTCCCGAACACCCCAAGGCCTCCCGAAATAAAGCGGACCTGCCAGTCCAAGGAAGTGCACTGCACAGGGAAGTGAAACGATAAGAGCCCCAGGTTCCTGTTTCGCTCTTGCTCACACACTCAGCCTTATGCACAGATACATACACACTCATGCACACACTCTAAAACAAATGGGTACAAAATAACCTTAACCTGTGCGCCTTGTAACAAATCTCCCCTCGCATCACAAACAAAGCCACAGCATGTACCCAGTGCAAATATGCTAGGTAAGTTCTACCTACATTAATGTGTGTGCTATGTTTTAGGTGGCACAGTATCCAAAATATCTATTTGACTTCTTATATCAGATACCACAAATAAATGTAATAATGTCCAAACAGCCTTTACTGAGCGTCAAATCTTTAGATGTGAAGACATTCTATTATATTCTTCAATATGAAACTTGACTTTGGATTGTGATATATTGTGATATATTGCAGCAGCTGATGTACGTCTGTCCAGTCTAGTTTGTGCTCTGAGAAGTGTTGCTCTGGAGCATCACGCTCTTTCTGTGCTGCAGTGTCTCTGACGTTGCGCCTTCTGTATCAATGATGGTGACATGACCTGAACACAGCAGCATCGACCTCACATACAGTCGACATTCATCAGCAACCTGAGAGCTCAATACTGCCCATCATCTCTCCTTACCCTCCTCTCCTGCTCCTCGCCTCCTTTTCAGCTCAGCACTTTTCTTTTTTATTTCACTCCTCGCAGCACCGCAAATACACACATTTAACCCTCTAGCTTATTTCGGCTGCAGGACATTTTATTTTGGCAGTGCTGCCTGCAACAAAGGAAACTGAGCAACAAATAAATGTCTGTGCATGAGAGTGTGAAAGCAAATCACAAGATGAACGATGAATGTCGTAATAATTGATGCCATGTTGAACAAACTAGTCAGTTTCCAGTTTCTATCTGACATAAAAAATGCTTTGGGGTGGTTCTAGTGTTTGTGTTGAGGGAAAATATGTTTGTATATGCAGGCTGAAAACATCCTATTAATGAGCTTCAGGCTGAAAATGCTAATTAATTGCATGACTTTTCATCAAGTAAAATTTATTTAACTAAGTTATACTGACCAAACAGAACAGAAGAATTCTGATTATTTGACTTTTCACTCATTATTCTTAATAAAATATCAGCGCAAAAAGATATTTGCCAAGCCAGTAATGACAAAGCAGTAAGTGGATCAGCTGACACGGGCCAAGTTTCATGTTAATCTGATGGGGTAAGAAAAGCAAGGACATGACAGAAAACAGAAACTAGTTATTTAAAGTAAGAAGTTTCTGGGCAGTGAAAGGGAGGATGGAAAGACTTGTGAGGGAACTTAAAATAGTTAAAAAAAAAAAAATTTTAAATGTCATTTCTTATTCAAGCTTTGATAAAAATTCCCAGATGTGGACAAGAACAAAAATGCCCATGAGTTGTGTATCCGAGGAGATGATTCATCTTTTTCGGCATCACCTGTGACGTAGAAGTGAACTTCTAGCTGGTCTGTTCCTGCAGAGTTGGAGGCAACACAGCGAAACACTCCAGACACCAAGGCCTCTGCCACAGTCAGGACCCCCACCGTCTGTGGAGAGCACAAACATCCGCATGAACAAACCAGGCACTTAAAACACCATGGAAAACAGGCACGCACGCACACACACACACACACATTCACACATGTAAGGTTCAGGCTCGTTACCTCTGCCACTGATGGCAGGAATCATATTTTCCATGAGCCCACTGAGCAGACAATAGTGGTCTCTGAGCCAGACCTCCTGCCCACTTCCAACCCAGTGGGCAGATCAACATGCAAGCCGTTGATAAGTATTAACATAAGTGTGTGTCTGTGAATGTGTGTGTGTGTACGTGTTGGAGGATTGAGCAAAGGAGGGAATATAGGCAGAATGTGAGATGATCCTGTGAGTGCAGAAATTTCCTTTAACATTGAGAGTGAAGTCTTGAAAGAGAGTTCACATTGGTACATTTTAGCTCAATTTTTGAATCTGTTAATAAATGCAATTTGAATATTTACCCATTACAAGCTGTAGTTGTACCTTTGAGCTCATCCATATTAGGGTGGTTTTTGTGTTTTTGACCTCATTTCCCACAGTATAGGGTAACACAGAGTGTATTTCAGTGCTTCACCTACCTTTTTCTTCCCCTGAAGCACTTCCTGTCTTTGCCTAACACTCAGGATGTGGTTGCTTGTGGACGTGGCGGGGACTCTTTCTGTCACAGGGTTCCATAGCGAGGAGGACGATGGACACACACACCTTGAGGGAGGAGGAGGAGGAGGACAAGGACTCAGCTGTGTTGACACAAGTTTGTGCTGCCTCCAGGTGTGTGTGTGTGGGTGTTTTTCTCAGCTGTGCTCGGCAGGAGGAAGATCAGAACATCGGGGACAATGTTTGATCATCGCTGCTTGATGTTATCTTCAGCCTAATTCACATAATCATCATCACCAAACCATTTTTATCAAGAGCATCACATCCTCTTACCCTGCCCTGCTGGCTGACAATAGTGGATCTTTGGAGTGCTATGTAATGCTGGATTGTTCATCTATGGAGGATGCAGAGGTGGTATTGTCATCCTGCGGATCAACTTCCTTCCATTCTTAACCACTCATCCCACATTTCCAGGACAACAGTTCCTGCCCCTCTCAATGACTCTCACAAGTCTAAATCCATAGATTACACACTAGTGGAGCTGTGGGAACTGGAGCTTATGCAAGCTGCTTTGTGGTTTATTTATGTTGGTCTCCTTATGATGAAAAATCATACAGGAGGTGAGGAGGGGCCTAAAACACACAATGCTTGATCAATTAGTTTCAGAGTTGAGGGAAACAGTGATTTAGCGGAGATGAAATGTGCGTTCTATATTTCATCGACTTCTCCATGTCTCGTAACAGTTCTACACAATGAGTGTTGAAAGATTCATTCATTATTTATCTATATCAAATATGATGATAAATGTAATGAAAATGTAGAAAGTACAATCTACAACAAGGAAAGAGTAAATGTGCCTGTAAATAAAAGTTAATTTTATTATATGGTAGCAAATAGGCAGCGAAAAAGCATTAATATTAGAATATATTGTATCAAGTGAAAATCTTCATTGATTCATATGCACATATCTATTATTTAATACTATCAATTACTCAATTACTTTTTTCAGGGTTAAATTTGTATTTTTAATTGGTCATTTGGTGAATAAAAGGAAAATTAAGTCTTAATGGATTAAACTAACTTGGTTTCTTGTTGAGAGTTAGGTGAGACTATATGGTAGCGTGTCCGTACTGACTAGCAAACAAGTTAAATATGCAGCCCATCAGACAGATAGCTAGCTTAGCCTAGCAGCTCTCAGGCAGGTAACAAGAAGACACCAGGAAGTTACTGCTTCTAGCCAGCACATAGCTACATTATCTAAACCTCCTGTAAAACTACAACTTGTCATTTCTGCATTACTCACTTAAATCAAACAATGACGATACAACATGTTAGTTAATCTAGAGGTACCGATAGGAACATTTTGATGCCATTGGATGGAGCCAGGGTTGCTGGTTCTCCATGATTCTCGTCTTTCTGATAACAGTCTGCAATCTGTAGCGTCATATTTAATGGACCCAAAAAAACTTGGTTTGTGATGATGATGATTTACTTTATTTGTACTTTCTAGACTACATATTGTGTTATTTTGTTCTTTGACCTGTACACATTTAACTGTATTATAGGGATTGGAGTGCTATGTAATGCTTGTTTTCTAGCAGTAAAACTGTAGACAGATCTCATTATCAAAAGAATTTGGTTTCATTATTTAGACATCAGTCACCACCATTTCCACTCTGCTCTTTGATCCTGTTTATGGATGCGTCACTGCCCCTCTCTACTCCCTGTCTCTGTCTGCATCCTCGTCGTTATCCTTTTCTGTCTGTCCTGAGCCCCTCCTTGAGATTGGTTCCTCTCTGCTCCCTGATTGCTCTTCCTCTTGGCATCTTGTCTGCACAAATGACCCACCCTGTGCATGACACCACAGGCCTGACACACACACACACATCACACAGGCACAGATTACACCAGCTGACACTCCCACGCTTCCCAGGAAAAGCTTTTTTTACTCAAAGCTGCACTCACTCACACACACGAATATGATTAGTTCGATGGGTGTGTGGACATAAGCGTGGTTAGAAACAGAAAAAGGAAATGCATGCATACACATTCATACCGCATTCACACTGTGTGTGCCTGCCAACAGGGTGAGCAGCAGCTGTCTGGAAATATGAATGAACTGTTCAGTTGTGTATCAGTGGGGGGTCATCTCCTGCCTTTAGTTCCTGTCCATTTTTACTGCCTAAAATAGACCTTTACTGCTGTCTCCGTCCGTTCCTGTCTCAACCTCGAAATAACCACGATGCCGTGTAAACCAATACACAAATATAAGCAAAGTTTAATGCAAAAACACAAACGACTGATATAACACTTCAATACATCTTAACAGAGTCATACAAAGTTGGCAAATATTGTCATTCATCATATGTAAGTTAGTTGTATAAAATTATTAAATATTAGATTCATATATTACTCATAGAACATCTGTATACAAGGAATGAATCACATTGGGAAACACCCGTAGAATGGGACACACACACACACACACACACATACATACACACACATTCCTGCCCAAGTATGCACATTCTCACACTTGCTTTACACACACACACACACACACACACACACACACACACACACACACACACACACACACACACACACACAAAGAAATGGACTTTCTGGCCCAACCTGGTCCACTGTCCCTACTAAAAACGCTTATGGCACTCATTCTCTTGAAATGGCTTGCAGTATCACACATACGTTTGGATTTTATTTAACTTTCAATACAAAGACAAGAGGGCTGTTATACTGACATCATTTGACAAACAAGACATTTTGACACGGGACGACAGTGGACGACACAGGATGACATAATATGACAGAGGGCAGTCATAGTCTCTGGTCTGTGGAGACTTCCTACATGGTAGGCGTCTGTTGACCATCAGTCTTTCAATAGAGAACTGTAGGCATCCCATAGTGAACAACACAAAGCTTGTCCTCTCTCCTGTTTCGCCCGTCCAAGGTGAGCACATTTGACCTTCTACCAGTGGCTAAAAAATCGGAACAGAAACTCACAGCTTTTGTGGATGTCAGAATCAGATTAGGGCTTGGGACAGGCACGGTTCATGCACCCATTATAGTACCACTCTAGGACACAAAAAACAAGCAAAGCAGCTCCAGAAATGTGGCTGGTGGATGGATGGAATTGCACTTCTTCTGGCTCAAAATGTCTGTGAAATGTAAAAAAGCATACAACTACAGGATGGCTGGGTGCAAGGGGAGGACTTAAGTTGGGGAAATGAAGGAAATAAATAAATAATCAGTAAAGCAGGTGTCCTTATATCCTTAGTGATGTGGCTTATCTTCCTCCTTGTTTCCTGTGTCTCCTGGCCTTCACTGCTCAGCAGTGTTGCAAGTCACTTTCCACATCAGTTTAGCAAGCGCAGGATCATCACATGGGATCACTGGTAATGTCACTGAGGGTTCTGGCTGCTGTGGAGAAGCGCTGATGAGTGTGCGGAGGTGGTGGTGGAGGGCGAGGGCTCCAGGGCGAGAGGCGATGGGGAGTAGTTCTTCTGTGGAGGTGGAGGATGCTGGGTTGGGGTGGAGGGCAGAGCTGGTGAGGGAAGGGGTTGGAGAGGTATGTGTGGGGGGTAGTAGAGTTGGGGGAAGGGGTGTGTGTGTGTGTGGGGGGGCTCTCAAGAATAGATCAAGCTCTTGAGGAAGCGGACTGTGCCACGTTTGAAGACGAAGGGACAATCACGCTGCTGGGAAGCGTCTCGCGTCGGAGAGGAAGCCAAACAACGAGAGGAAAAGCGCTCTGATTTTCGCACAGGAAGCCCAGTGCGCCTCCTGCCCGGGCCAGATAAGAGCGCTGCGGTTCCCAGGGCCAGACCCAGGAGTGGGCCCAGGACCCAGGCGCGAGGCCCCGCATCAGCCTGGCCCAACCTGGTCCACTGTCCCTGGGCCTCCTCCAGCGCGGCGTCAGGCTCGTGGTGCAGCCGGGCTGCAAAGAACAAGGGCCTAGTGAGGATCCAGGCATAAACTGGTCTAAAAACACACTCAATACAGACACTGAAGCAGAACCAGAACCAGAACAGAGCTTTACAAAGGACCACTGAGGAGGCCAAATGTAATCTGCTGAAAAATGACTGTGCAATTATACTTCCTTACTGTCATAATTATGATAATATATAATCATAATTCCTTTATCGTAATAAGCTGCAGCTTCATTGTACACCCTCTCAGTCTGCAGGAATGTTTCTGCTGTTTTGAATTATTTTGTGCTGCCTTTTTGCTGCATGTTTGTTTCCTTTTATGCAGAATTGTTCATGCAATTACAAAAAGAGTGAAAGAGCTGAAATCACTTGACAAGTACAGCCAGACAACTTTTTTTTTCTTCCAGGTGCAGATTGCATGTGACTCTCATCATGATCAAAACAATCATACATACTGTGCGTCCACACTGTAATACAATAATGAGGTAACATTACAGAGGTAAAACTTCAAAAACTGCTTTTACCTTAGAACCAAAATATATTTTCTGAGGCTGACATTTCTGCAGCACAAAGAGTTTACATCACTCTCCCAAGATTCAGTCTAACAGTAAATATCCAATATTTAAGCATCACCAGCTGGTCTAAAACATGTAGATTATGTAGACTACATCTGGCAGAGACGGACGGATGAAACCACACTTGGAGGCACCTCGGCATGGCGCCATGTGAGAGTGCCGGGGTTAAGGGTCAAGTACACAGATGATGTCAGTGTGCCTCAGAGGGAGAATAGAGTATGGGCGGCTGCTGTGGTGTTCTCAGGTGATACTTAACCTTTCCGACTCGGTCATAAGCAACACAATAAGTGTCTGACCTCCAAGAATAACTCAATCAACGTTTCTGCCAAGTGTCTGAGTACGCGTGTGTGTGGGTCCGTAGGTGCGTTGGTCGACTAAATGACGGTCCCTCTGCAGCGCTGGGCTGGGCCATTTCTCATGAGAACTTTATATATAGTGTGTGTGTGTGTGTGTGTGTGTCAGATATAAGAAAAAGCATCACAGGATGCTGTGTGCAATCACAATAATAAACAGGCCTCTCACCCTGCGTCCTGCACAGGAAATTCATTAAATCATAGCGTTTGATTTGGAAACCAACAAATCGTGACTGAGAGCACGGAACTGGCTTCTATTGAAGTGTGTTTTTTTTTCTCTGTCCTTTCAAGTCTGAGATACACTGTGTACTGTGTCTGTGAATGTACCATGCACACACACGCACACACACACATGCTATGCATTTGTATGCACTTAAACAAACATGGAAAAGGACAAATGGACAGTGAGAGAACAAACATATGGGGAAAGAGTTGCACAAGCAAGAAAACACATAAACACATACATGATGAAACACACACATATGTGAGCGCGCGCGCGCACACACACACACACGTACACAAACACACACACACACACACACACATTTTCACACATTCCCGCACATGAAAGGCCCCCAAAGGCATCTGTTCTGGTTACAAGAAGGAAACGCTGTCTGGACACATGCTGAAATAGACAAAACATGTCTCATTTTTCAAAATCTCTCTCTCTCTCTCTATCTCTCTCACACACACAGACACACACACACACACAAACACACACACACACACAGACACACACACAAACACACACACCACAAAATAACATAAAAAAACAATGACATCTTTTTTTGTATTGTATGTGTTTGTAACATTATAGCATTAACATTTAAAAAAATATGTACAAAATGCATTAAGTTTGACTTAATAATCAACTAATAACTTCAAAGAGGATTTTTTGCTGCTTTTGCATAATGCAGTGTAATTTGTTACGAAACATCAGCATGAGTAGATTATGGTTTTGATTTGTCAAACCAATAGCAAATAACACAGAGAGCTCAGTACTGCTGTATACTCATATTTGTACTTTTCTATCTTTTGCCTAGTTTAAGCTTCTGTTTCTATCCAAGATGTGCAGCACTTTCAGATGCAAAATTTGTATTTGCGCACTGCATCTGGGCTACTTACAGGCCTTTGGACGGGCAGGGGTGCCAGAGCCACTGGATGTGTGGAGGGGGGACCCCGTGGGACGTGCAGTGAAGGGCTTGTCTGCTCCCCCGTGGAACTGAGCCCGGGTCCTGCAACGACACCGCTTTCTCCCCTATCTGTGGACTCACTGTCAGACAATACGCCCACACAAACACACACAGATACAAGAGCAACGTTTAATCTCTGAGAGTCTGTGATGGAGCTAAAGGTTCGTTGGAGGGTGGAGGGTTTCTCACCATTGACCACAAGTGTGAGCGTGAGATTCTGGTAGAGGTCATGTTCCTGGATGCGTACCAGGACAGTGTACTTCCCAGCATCCTCTTCTGCTACATCCCGGATCACCAGTGAATTCCCATCCATGTGGTATCTGGAGCACTGCTCTGCCGCCACCATGCCGTCCTTCAACCTGTGGAGCAGAATCTTGGTAAGGAGAGCCCAGATATCTTCCAAATCATTTCCCTCCTTAAACCAAAGCTTTAAGGTGGAAAACTGAAAAGTGGAAAAAGTGACTTGGGTTCAATTTGATGACGAAATATATGATGAGCAGAAATTGGTTGCTCCAAGACCTTTTCAAGTAAAGTTTTCCAGATTACAATAGATTTAAAGACAAGTTTTATTTTGACATTAAGAAAGAAAGGAACAACAGGGAATGAACAAGAGTCTTAGCTGTGATTTCAGGGATCAATGTGAGCTCTTACCAGATGACTTCAGGGGCAGGGAACGCTCGTAGTTTGGGAGAGATTCGGTAAGATTTCTGTCCCGCCTGCACCTCCATCACAGACCCATGTCTGGGCTTCAGGCGGATAAATGGACGGTCTGAAATTCAGAAAGCACATGCACATATTTGTGTAAGATTAGGAAAGCTAATGATAAGCTGATGACATAGAAAGCATCATCATGAAATGTGAAAATATGCATGAGTCATCTGCCCATAGGCCTGCGGTCGATGAATCTAAATGTACAGGAGTTTCAGAGGAAGACACTCACCGTAGACGGTTACAGTGACTTTCTGTTGTTTGGTATTTTCACCGCTGGTGACACGGCATGTGTAGAGGCCTCGGTCTGAATGCTGGAGCTTCGGGATGGTGAGAATACTGTAGAACAACATGTGCGTTCTGTGTTTCAGGAGCCTCTTGGAAGTGTAGCCGGTGTTGTTATTCTGAAGGTGGAGAGGGATTAATTAATGCTGAAGGCTCATCTGTGTGTCTTTAACATTTCATTTGAAAAGCTGTGAACACTAGAGCTGGCACCTTGTTTAACCCACAGCGCGCAGAGGATCTTTTGACTGAATTTCTGACATTCAAGTGAAAATAACTAGATGGTTTTCTCCTTGCACAGCATGTTTTTTGAGGCTGCCACCTTAAGAACATGACTTATTGCAAAAGCTTTTTGAAGTATTTCTTATTTTTTGCTTAAGGAATACAGGGACCATTTTCTTACAAGGCATACTTTGATTTGATTTAATAATAATATTAATAAGATGAATTAAAGGAAAAAAGGCTTCTGAGCATCTGAACCAGAATCCACTCATTTACAACTCCAGGCTTATGTTATATTATTATCAGAGGGTGAGAAACCCACAGACCTTTGTTAATGATTTACTTAGTGGTCTGTTAAAGAGTAGGTAAGTCATTCATAAAGGGTTCTTTTATTGCAGTGATCCATCACAGGGCTGCCAAAAGTTGGCCAAGGTTTGATTTGACCCACCAAATGTGTCAAGCAGAAAACAACTTAATTAAAAAAAACTGTAATATAAATCACTTTTAAATGTAGGAGCCCTAACTATTAATTATTTTTCATAATCTGAGCAGGGCGGTCAGAGTGAAACTTCATACAGGAAGTCAGTCAATTAAGGGATCCTAGTACCATTTTGCATTTTAACAATACACTGCGTGTTTGCTTTTGGCCTGTGGCCCACCATGAAGTTTCAGTTTCAGCCCTCAAAGGGAAAAAGTTATGGCATCCCTGATGTATCAAGTAATGACTTGTAAATTAATAATGGACAAGATGCTCACTAATCTATATCCTTATTAAGTGATTTATTAAGTAATTATAAAGACATAGTCACAACTAATGACCCCTGACAATGTAGGTCTTATAAGAAAGTGGCAGAGTATTTGTGCTTCACAACAGTTGGGATCACATTCTTTGAACTTAAAAAAGTTGTTGGAAAAGTACTGAAAAATTGAAGTGAAGGAGAGTCGATAAAGACGAGTGTAATATTGCTTTCTTTAGGTTTTTGTGGGTTATTTACAACTCTGAACCTTCTGAACTCACATCCAACAATGTGCAACAGTAACAGTAACTCAGAGAAAACCTTTTAAAATGAGCTACCTTTTATTTTTGCACACAAACTTTTTCTATCCATTTTTAACAATCAATAAAAGAACAGCCTGCCGTCACATTTCAGATCACAGTGACTGATGAGTTATGCTGTTGCCTGAGGGAAACAGGATTATCCACTCCTGTTCAGCCTCTGTCAAAGGTCATTTGTCATCTAAACCTGTGCTTCTGTGCTTCATACAAAGTCTCCACAGACTTTAATGCAGGTCTGACCTTTCCGGGGTAGTCCCAGGTGATGTTGACTCTGGTGTTCAGCTCCCCGGTGGCAGTACAGTTCAAGACAAGTCTCTCTCCCTTGAGGGCCTGCACAGGTCCACTGCTGTTCAGATACACCTCCATAATGTTACTCACTGTGACAGAAAGGAGAATACACAAGTCAGAATATAAAAGTCAGAGTGGACAGGGCTTTTTGCATAGAAACCACTGAGACACATACATTTTTACATGTGCTTTGTATCTAAAATGAATTCATGCACTACTGACCTGGTCTGTGTACAAAGTATATACGTGACTTGTGCGTGACGCCGTCAGTGATTGTCTGGCAGAAAAAGAGGCCGATGTAATAGAAGGTGGGAGTTCGGATGGTGAAGCCTTGCTTGCTGTTCCAAATAATGTTCCTATGGTCCGGACTCAGGCTGTGGCTGGGGAACTGTGGGAGAAGGGAGGAGAGGACAACACCCATCAAATGTTTCACCAAAACCACAAGGACAGCTGCAGTGACACACTTTCACCACTCCGAGCATAGCGAATCACATACTTGTGCAAGATTAGGGAACATCAGAGTCACAGCTACAGGGAACCATCTCAGTGACTCATTTTTCAGCTTAGACCATGACAAGTTGCAAATAAGGAACATGGTCACAAGATGCATTGACTATGAGTCAAAAAGTAAGTAATTTAATCATTCAACCTGCATCTGCTGATAAAAATCATGCAAAATGATTGAAATTTCCAGAATAGCTATTAAAGGGACCTTTGAAACTCAGATCTCAAGCCATTTGAAACGAGCCTACATCAAGTTTGAAGCAAGTCCAAGTTAAGACTCAAGTCTGTATAAAAACTCAAAATGTTACTTCAGGTTATGAGCTGAAACATTTTCTATTTGGAAGTACATTCTCTCTTGATCAGTGAAATATTAGTAGCGGATAATTATTCACAACAATCCTGCTCACATTTCAAACATGCTTAAACTTCACAATCTGAAATGTTGCATCGTTCATGGTGACGTTTGCAGCTGGAGGAGACGCTGACCATCAAAACAGCCTTTAGTTGCAGCCCTGACTGAGACCAAGTCCTTTTAATGCATCGGTCTAATAGTAAGTCTTCAACATGTGTTCCTCTGCAAAGTCTCTCTGTTGCGGTTTCATTTATTTGACATTTTCCCAAGATTTTACCAGGTCAGCACTTGAGACTTGATTTTTTTTTCCACTTTTAAATCTCAAGTCTTTAGGGAGTCATGTCTCACAGCAGTCCAGGTCGAGTCTCAAAACCCTGTTGTTGGGCCCTTTATCAGTTTGTCCCGTTCACTTCTCCTGTAATTGACCTTTTTCTTTTGTACAGCAGACATTTTAACACTTAAACTAAGGCAGTAGCAAAAGCTCAAGTGTAACTGCTAACATTAATGATGGCTGTGTTCTATCTGTGTCCCAGTGAGGCACCATGCACAATACCAGGACACGGAAACTTTATTATTTATTTTACTTCATTACTCACACCTTCTTTATTTTATTTCATTACAACTCGGGTATTTTAGACATGAACAAAATAGTTTGTCTAGAGTTGGGTCCAATTTTGCGCAGGTTTCAGTTCCAATCCAACTCTTCCAGCTTCTTTATTTGGGTTTTAGTTTTAGATGGACTGATCCATCTCTTGGAATCTGTGCAAATTTTGGTCATAAAAAACCTGTAGAACAGGCTTATCGTACACTAGCATCTGTCAGAAGCAGCCCCAGATGATGCTGTATGGATTCTCACAGTGCTGGTTTTCAGAATTCTTGGCTACCTTGACATGGACACTTGTGTAACTTGTTGTTTTCTTGGAGGCAGCCTCAAGGAAATGTTTACTAGAGTTTCTGTGACACAGTGGAAGTCTCCCACCCACTCTCAAGGGAACAGGTGGACCCCCCCATCACCACCACCATCACACACACACACACACTTCCCCCCACTCCTGCACCCCCAGTGAGAACTGGCTGACATCCCCCCTCCCAGAGTGAGGTGACCCTCTCAGACGCCAGTGAGCTCCTCCCGCTCCCCTCTCAGTCCTGTACTGTACATGCCCCCCCCCTTTCCTCCTCCTGAACCCACTGAAGTCCCGTCTGAGCGCACTTAGTGCCCTCTCTGCCCCCATCCTCCAAACCTACATGGGGAGTATGCAAAGGTGGAGGCAGTGGTGGAGAAACGGGGGGAGGAGCGAAGAAGTCAGAGGAGTCAGGATATGAGAAACGTGACTGCAGTCCATCTCCTCGCATCCTGTTACTACAGGATATAGACATTTTGACCGGAGCCCCTGGTTAACCCCGTCATCCCGGACCTCCTGGTCACTTTCACAGCAAGAGCGAGAGAGCAGAGCCTCCTGGGTATTGTTCCCGGTGACAAGGGTTGTATTAGAGAACCAGGCAAAGTGCAAAATCCTTCCAGGAAAAAAACACTCCAGAGGCTTTGACAGTGATTGGATTCCTGGTTCAGACCGACCAGGAGGAGGGAGTGGGAGATGAAGGAAGAGGAGGAGGGCTATTTTTAGAATAATTACCCAAGTGGCTCCAGGCATTTGTGAGGAGATGGAAGCAGGACAAAAACACACGTGTGTGTTGATGTCCGACTATGTCTGTTTTAGAATCAGATTCATAGTTTGGAGAACTTGTAGGATGTCATGCAGGGTCTGGTTTCCTAATGATGTTTTGCACTTCCCTGATCCAAATTCCAGGGAATTTCAAGTTCCTAGACATTTGCTCCTGTTGCTGCTTGTTTTTTAGCCAGTGTCTGTTTCTCAGTCATATCTTTGCAACTATTGCATTGTCTTCAAAGATTCACGTTGCCCAAATGATGACTCCATCTGACTTTGATCATCCCCTGACTTTTCATTAGCTTTAGTGCTTTATGTTTAGTGCTAATTGGCAAGTGTGTGCACGCTGTCACAGTAAAGTGGTGAACGCAGCATATATTCTACAACTCTGATTCCCAAAAAGTTGGGACACAGTCTAAAAAGTGTTCCTGAGCCCATGTAGTAACATCCTTTATACAGTCATGTGTTCCTAAAGTGTTGAACCTCGCTCCATCCTCGCTTGTGAACCACTGAGCCTTTCCAGGATGCTCATTTCATACCCAATCATGATACTATCACCTGGTACCAATCAAATTACCTGTGGAATGTTCCAAACAGGTGTTTTTGGAGCGTTTCACAACTTTCCCAGTCTTTAGTTGCTCCTGTCCCAACTTGTTTAAAACATGTTGCTGCATCAAATTCAGAATAAGCAGATATTTACACACATCAATGAAGTTAATGAGGTAAAACATTAAAAACACTGTCTTCGCACTGTTTTCAATTTAGTCTGAGTCTGAGTCAGCATGTTAGCATGCAACTGCGAGTATATTAGCATGCTGACTTAGCATTTTGCTCAGTGCATTGCTGTGCACAGCCTCACAGAGCTGCTAGCATGGCTGTAAACTCATTCTAGTTTACTTTAAAGTGCACTGTAGTGATTTTACATGTCAAAGTCAATTTACTTGTCAGGACACGTGCTTTTCAGCCTCTGAAAACATTGTATAATGTCTTCTCTGGCTGTGGGGGATCCTTCTGAAGTCTGAAAAACACTCAAGTAAAATTGGTTTGGAGACTACAATTCCTTAAAAGAAAGTGTGTCATAAAGATGCTTTTGAGTTGTAGGATGGGAGGTGCAGCGCTGTGTATTTTTGCTTCCCGAACCATACCACGGGTAACAAGTTAGACCCTACCTTTATGGAAGTGCAACGCTAAATTGTGGGAGTATCCCTTTCATACACTTTTATTTGGTCTGTTTTGTGCTGATATACACACAAAAACAGTCCAGTCCGGAGCCTTCTGTACGTTTTACAACTCTATTGTAGTTACACCACAATAAGCTTCCTACTGTGACGCACAAGCCATCATATTAATGATCAGTGTTCGTGATTAAAGAGAATGGATTGTACTTTGATCTGTCGGGGCCAACAGTAGCTACCTCTGCTTCATCCGCCAGGCAAACCAGCTGTTTAAAGCATCAGTTGGGGGAAGTTGGCAGCCAGGATTCCTACTACAAGAGGTGGAGGGTGAGATGTGGGAAGTGGTGCTGGCTGGAGGCCAAAGGGGCACTTCAGACCCCATGTCCTGTCTCCCGAGGTAGAAACAGTGCCAACAGGACACTGTGGGCGCCGCTCGATTGGAAAACGTCAGCAAAGAGAGGGGCATCTATGATTTTAGTTCAGATTTAAGCAGATAAATGCTGTTTTGTTTTATTCACATGCAAATAACATCTATACAGCAACATGCACTTGTACGAAAACCGACACCTGCAAACAGCAAGAACTCTAAACGCTCCTCTTTGCACTTAGTAACATTGTCCGCTCACCCCCTCACTCAGCACTCAAGCACCAACACTCACAAACATATCCGCACACACTTTCACACATATCCGCAGACAGACACAAACAAACGGACACACACGCCACAGCGTAATGGCTGCCAAGATAAGAACAATGTGGTGAATGATCTGGAGAGGGAGAAACAACGGGATGGTGCATTGTGTGCATATGGGAACCCTGATGGAAAAAACTGGGACAAGTGATGATGTGCAGAGAATGTGAGTGGTGTGAGTGGGCAGAGGAGGACAAAGGGTGACGCCAGTGTATAGAAACGCTCAATGATGTCTGCCCCCAAACACGAATTAAAACACATTCAAATCATTTCATATTTCCGGCACTGACCTTGACCAGCGTGGTGGTGACATTGGGGTGGGTGACCCGGCAGGGGATGACCAGCGGCTCCTTCTCCTTCATGTACAACACATCTGGGCTCATACCCGGATGGTCCACAAATGGCTGCTGGCTGTCTGAAACCCAAACACTGCGGTCAGGGACACATATGGTACAGATAGTAAGCATGTCAAATAAATGCACGAACAAAGACTATTTTCTTTCTTACACACCAGCACTGTTATGGTTATTATGATAGTTATGGTTGTCTGATTTTTGAGGTATTTCTAGGTTATTAATCCTCAACTAGCAATTATCAAAAACTCTGCAGATTATTTGCTTAATTAGTAAATGATAAGTTTCTGCTTTGTGATGTCAAAATATAGTTAAAAATGCCCACAGCTTCTCCAAGTTGACATCTTCAAATATCTTATAGCAGTTTAAAACCCAAACATATTAAATTTGTGTTGATATAAAAGAGATTAAAAAAGGGCAAATTATAAGAAGCTAAAACCAGAGTTTGTTTGATGTTTTTGCTGGTAGAAGGTCAGAAATTTTTAATCAATTATCAAAATTTTTGCAAATGAACTTCTTGACTGATCGATTAATCGACTTCTATTTCTATTTGATATTTCTGCCTCCACACCAGGAGGTGAATGAAATTATGTATGTGATGTTCAGAGCATTGAAAACCAACATATTAATAATTCAGCAAGGACATCTCTCTTTCACTTCCACTGAATTGGGGTGGAAGCAGAAATCTCAGACCCAAATATCTCAAAACATAGACGACTAAAATCTATACCTTACAATAACTTGCATCTATACTGTAAAGAGCAATGTGTTTTACTATCTTTGAATGATTTTTTTCCTTTTACCCTGAGTTGAGAGTACCTTTTTTAGCCCTGTTTGCAGGCATTCCTTTCAGGTCCAATAACCTCCACTATTAAGGTAGGACAGCCAGTTTGCAGCCTGAGAGGCAAAACTCAGGGGAAAGAGTGCCTACACACTGGTCATTCTCTATGTTAATCACACGGTAATAACAGAGGGCGACTCAGATGAGTGTATCAACAACTTCATCAACTCAGATCCTCTCATCTGCACTCTGACGGCTAGACAATAAGAACACAATGTTCCGAGAGACTTTGAGTAAGAAAAATCAACCTGAAACTATAAAAGTGAAGGGGAGGTAAACAAGATTTTAAAACACTGAAAGTTCTCCCATCCCTGTTCTAATCACCCCCTTGACTGAGTGAGAAAAGCTGTCATTTTATTATTTTCTATGAACTGACCCTTTAATTTCATGCACAAACAGAAAGGAACGAAAACAATCACCTGCCTATATGCAAAAAACACACACACACACACTTCCAAGTATCAATCTCAGCAACTAACAAAAACAAACAGACACACACTCCTAAACATACACTGCCCTCCACACCCATTCATTGAATATCCATTCAGCAAATGGCTGCCTGTAGTCAACAATAAACACACAGATTGTTTAGAAGTAATCAAACGGCCTCTCCATGCCTTCTCCTCCCAGTCGACTACTGTAATAGTCCTGTGCCATTGAAAAGTGTGGGTGTTGCTCACTGTATTGTTTGTTACAGTAGGGTGTTATTCAAGCAAAGCAAATCTCTGAACATTTGAACAAAAGTACCCCAAGGACTAGCGGACTGAGGGCTTCCTTCTCTTGCTTTGATTCCTAATAGAGGACTCGGGAGGGAGGCAGCGTCTGAGTAGAGCCGCAGGCCAAGTCTGACGCTTAATGGACATGGTGACCTGAGCGATTGATGGCCCCCGAGGGTCCTGTTGGCCAAACAGTAGCGTGCCCTGTGACCCTGGCCTCCAGCCCAGCTCCGTGCCCGGTGCAGCCCAGCCCGATCAGCGTCACCCTCCAGGACAGGGAGGAGCCGGCTGGGCAGACATCGTGCCTCCTCTGCCCCTGGACACCACTGAGCCACTGGCCTTCATCTTATCCTTCTCTGCTCCTTACACACACACGCACACACACACACTTCCACACACCTCCCCGCCGCCACCTTGTAGAGACACAGCGACATCCCCTCCCAGCACAACCCCTTCAAGCCCTTCCCCTCCTCCCCCAAGCACAGGATGCTTCAAGCAAGGCTGAGCAGAGCAGATAAGGCTGATGCCCTGGGAAACTCTGCCCAGGCCTGAGCCTTTCAGCAGCTGGGCTATTCCTGGCCTCGAGGTAGCACGTAAACGAAAGTAAAAAGGGATTTATATATAGACAACAGGGAGGTAGGCCCAGGCTGAGAAAAGAGAGGCAAGGGAGAAGGGGGGAGTGGGTGAAACTGTGCCAGAGTCATCTAGAAGGATGTGTTGCTGGGACAAACAGTGTTTAGATATAATTGGCTCTCTGGCATTGGTCTGTATTTAGCACCAACCACATCCTGTTTAACCTGGGGATATAAACAATAAGCATGAAGGGGTAAAGGAGTGTGTGCCGCCTTGATGAGAGTACAGCTTGAAAGAAAGACAGAAAAAGAGTCGCGCTCCTGGACCTCAGGCTGTCTTACCTGTGACATATACATAGATGGAGGTCTGTTTTTGGGTCCGGTGCTGGTATCTGCAGCGGAACGTGCCGGTGTGCTGGGCCTGGCTGTGGCTCACCGTCACGAGGCTGCAGTACTGCTGCCTCGTCCTCCCGCAGCGAGACGCCTCCACCCGCACCTGATCTCTGGCCAAACCTGACGGGAACGCCCAGGACAGCTCCCAGCGACCCCTGGCCAACAGAGGGTGAAAGTTTGCTTAGAGAACACTTGGCAGTTGTCTTACGTGCATTCAGCTTGCATAATACCATAGGAACTCCATCTCATTATCCAATGATTGTTTTGCCATATTGAGTCAGGGGGATGGAGGAAATACACCTCTCCAATGTTCCAGGAATTTACATTTCACTGAGTGGTCCAATGGAGAGGCTATGAAGGGCTTTTTTGAAACTCAGATTCCTCATGTTTTGATTTCCTCTTTTTTAATTGGGTTTTTATGTGTGAGTGTGTGTTTGTGTGGGTTGAGGTTGGGAAATGACAATCAAACTCAGTCATTTCTCTGACCAAAGTGTGATAGGAAGCAACAGATATGTGGCAGGTTAAAAAAAACTTTTCGAAGAGCTGGGGACAAATGACTCTCCTGACAGCTGACAGGACCACTGACT
Organism: Chelmon rostratus; assembly: GCF_017976325.1. Taxonomy (NCBI): domain Eukaryota; kingdom Metazoa; phylum Chordata; class Actinopteri; order Chaetodontiformes; family Chaetodontidae; genus Chelmon; species Chelmon rostratus. The sequence goes on from NC_055677.1 coordinate 10,602,888, forward strand.
AGTAACTGCTGAAGAAATCGTTCTGATGGAAAAGCAGTGATATGAAAGTGCCTTCAGGTGAGGTCCTTCTCATGGAAAACCCAAAACTGCGTGGAACCTCATCGCCAAACAAAGAAACTGTATGAAATAAAGTCAGTAAATTGCTTGATGCTCAATGAGTTAAATACATTCTAATGAGGGTTTTGCTTGTGATCATCTTTCTGTAAACATTCAGATATTAAGGCTTAACAACTGTTGTGTTTGGGGCTGTGTTTGCTTTGATTCAAGATTCAAGATTTCTTTATTGTCATTGAGCATGACATGTCAATGGTTTTTGTATTGCAAGCCACAAGATTTACAGGTATCAGTCATGATGATTGGCACTTCCTTGTCCCACCCCAGCTTCAACCTCACTGTCCAAACTGGGGTTCTCTGGCCTGGATCCATCTACCTGAAACTCACCTGCAGCTCAGCAGTAGTGTCTGGTTGACCTCCAGGACCAGATGCCGGGTTTTCACATCCAGAATAGGGACACTGTACTTCCCCTTTTGATCTTTATCTGCAGAGGTCAGGAGAGAGGATGAGAATGAGGAAGACATGTAGCAGCAGCAACATCCCAAAACTCTATCACCGATGAAGTGCATTAAACTGTAGTATGGGTTGTCCAACTGTTATTATAAGGTGCCAAGGCTTTATTAAGTGACATGTGAACCTGTGGAGGTCAGAGGTCAAGGTCAGCTTATAAGACTTCAGTATGCAGTATTCTTAGGGAAATCTGGACTGAATGCTTACTCTAAAAGGGGGCTTGAGTCCTGGAACTCCATTGGTGGAGAATGTCTCATGTATTAATGAGCTGGTAATAACATAGAGAATACACCTTTCCAGTTATATTCAGGTCTAATCTTGTGAGTAGGAGTCGCCTTTGTGCGGACCCAGATCTACATGAGAATGCTTTTAGAGGAAATCCTGGAAGGTAAAACACTTAGAAGAAATAAATATTTTGGACAGTTCCTGTAAGCTCCGTCGATTACAAACAGGACTAAACTACTCTCTTGACTCTCTGACTCCAGAACCGATCTTGGGTCCCAGCTTCACAGCACGTCCTCCATCCAGGCCACGGTATCTGTGACCCTCCACACATCTCCTCACTCAGGCCACTTGACAACTTGTGTGGAAATGCGTAAGCAGTGTCCCTCTTGTTTATCAAAGAAAGGCATTTCTCCACTCCATCGCTGGAGGTTTATTAATGAGAGATAAAGACGACTGTCTGTCCGCCCTTCCTTCCTCCCAACAACAGCGGAAACATCATTCAGGGAAGTCCGTCCTTCACTCTGACTGCTCCTTACAGAGTGTGCAACTCACAGCTCACAACACTCTCAAAACACTGCTGTCTTACTGCTCTGCGAGTAGTTAATTCACTTGTACAGCAGCGAGCGAGTTTATCACTAAAGTCCATTATTACCATTCATTGTCAGCATCATTGTTCCCAGTGGATGCCCCATTGAGCAGATCCAGCATTACTCACACTGCTAGCACTTCCTATACTATTTCCTTGGATTTCACAGTGTGTGAGTGGGCAAGAAACACACACACACACACACACACACAGACAAACACAGAGAACAGAGTAAGGGAAGGCAGACGGGAAGTTAGGGATCTCCTCAAGGCCTTCTGGGCCCTTTTCAACAAGCTGTGAAGAGTCTAAAGGCACCATTTTCAAATAATTCAGCCCAGTTTTCCTGCTACTTCATCCAAGTAATACAGAAAGCTCAGGAGCTATCTTTTAGTGGTAGGTTCCACTCACTGATCATCAGCTGGAATCATCTCATCTACTGACAGGAAATTTAGAAGAAACATTTAACAAAATAAAAAAAAACATTTAGGTGTCAGTGTTCAAGGGAGAAAAGCATTATTATTCATACAGAAGAGATAAAATAAAATATCTATATACAAAATAAATGTGCACCTCAAGACATTTCTATAATGAAATCCTTATCATTGCATCCAATCCTAAGAGCCTGAAGGTGATGAAAATCATTTCTTCACACCCTCAATTTTCTGCAGTTTGATGTTATCAGTCAACTGAGCCAAAAGCTTAGAAGGCAATAATGAAATCTCGCAGTGTCATATCTATGTGTGCATTTTCTATTGAATATGCTTTCTGAAAAAAATAAATCCAAGGTCTGCTCACAGATATTATTGTCATGTTGGTTAAACTGAATGAGGTTAACTGTATTTTTTTCAACAACGGCAGCAGTGACATTGGGACGTTTACAAAAGAAGATGAATGCACTGCATGAATAAGTATGTGACACATTTATGAAGGTATGATGATATATTGTTGTACATTATGACTCTCTTCTCAACATCCAGTTATCATGCTAATATATTTATTGCACTTATTTTGGATTGTGTTAAAAAATTATATTTGCATTTATATATTTTTGCATTGACCTGTAATTTATAACTAACTTCAAAATGTTGACCCTGCGCACCCTAATTGCCGATTTGGCCAATCAGCAACATTAGTGACAATTAATTAGTGTAGTTCATTTTTTAAACACTATTAAAACTAATAGCCTATTAAAAAAACCAAAAGTTTCATTCAAACTATGCGTACAAAATGCGTGTTGGCTATACAAATTAAAGAGCAGATTAATAGTTAAGGAATAGACTGTTTTGATGGGCAAGATCATGTGCATTCACAGAGTAAAAATATCAGGCTATACCTATGAAGTGCTTAAATTGATGTTGATTATGCATTATGTCATTTTGCAGGGAATAAACACTATCAGCTTTTGTCTTTACGGCGCAAATGACTTTAGCGATCGAAAACACTACAGAGAGATCTGTGGAGCGCATGAAAGCAACTACGGGGGTAGATTAACGCCGGTTCCTGCTCACTGGACATTTTCCTTCAGCGTGTCATGACCCCTCGTTAATTTTCTTTATATCAGAACTTTCATTTGACAAACTCATCAGTCTCAGGAAACAACGCCCTGCGTGTGTCCATGCAACCGGGGCCAATGCGCACAAGGAGCCGGGCCACAGAGGTCCGCGTTATCCAAATAAATGTCCCGCAGGACAGCGCTTATCTCCCTCCCTGCACTCGGCGCTAATGGAAGTTTATAAGTTGAACACCCTCAGAACACGCGACTTAACTGACCCATAAATGAGCAGCCGCACCACAGTGCGCCACAATGAGGAGGCACGTTTGTGCATCTTTTCTTGATTGAATGTTCTGCCTTAGTGATGGACATAACTTTCGTTTTAAAGAGCGTCAATATGCCTCATGGCCCTATAGGAACCTCTAGTCATGAGAAATATTTAAGAAAAAATAAGAAAAGTCGTGCGGAAAATGCAGTTTTCTACAGGTTATACCTTGCGGTTTCCTTTTCAGTTCACAATCGTTAAAACTAAACTAACGAAACAAAACATAATCCTGAACAGTAAGAGACTAAATACGTTAACCACGTTATTAAACATGTGCAACACCAGCTCAGCGTTTACAGCAAGTGCTTTGCGCACCTTAAGCGGCAACGCGCCAACAAAAGTAAACCTGTTACTCACCTTTTCCAAGAACACCGTACAATCCACATAACAGGCAGAGGAGGATAAAATTCATCATTTCTGGTGACTCCGATGCAACAAACGGGGATTTCAAATATAAAACATGAAACAAGTTTTATTCCTGCTCTTGAATTTTTCCCTCCAGACTGAGCACAGCGCAGCGCACTTGTTTGTGGCGCTCAGCGCTGACGGTCAGTGAATAGAGATGATTGGCTTCCTGAGGATAGCTGCGGGAGATCACGCAACAGGACACCGCGCTTGAACTCCAGTGCAACTTTTTCCCATCGTTTTGGATAGCGGCGCAGATTTATACAGTTCCCACAGTGCAGCCACCGGATAGCGGACTTCCGTGACGTTCATTGACACACCCAAGGCGCGTAACAGCAGTCGCCTTTCAGTCCTCCCCAGTGGTCAAGCCATCGACAAGTGAGGTGTTAATAAAGGTATACTTTAGGGTCCTTTTTTCACATACAACATGCATTTACACATAAAGTGGTCGTTTCCCCGCCAATAGTTTGCAACTTGTCTCATTTAAGAAAATACCGGAATTACGCACCGCGGAATATCGGAGACGACCTGCGCGTGGGCGCTCTGTGCTTAAATCTTGAGTGTACCCTGAACTGGGACACGGGATGATCAGCACGTAGGCACCGGAGGCAGCGGGTGGTGTCCCGATCAACAACTCGGCAGACGCGTTTCTCGAATTGCAAACCGTCAATCCTTCTTAAAAGAAAAAACAAGCGAGTGTGCTCCCTGCACGAGCATGTTACACATTCCACAACTGGAAACGTACTGATGTCAGCACTTTAAGACAGGCCACCTCAGTTTATAGGTGACTACATAACATGATCAAATGATATAATTTACCATATACACCAAATTTCCCCAGATGGGGATTAATAAAAGTTTATCTTATTTTATAAAAGATATGAGATAGCTAGACTCAAAACTTCTGTACTGCACAGGTGCCTCTGTACAATGTAGATTACACCTGAAGCAGAGGAGATTTCCCATCCCAAAGTTAACAGTTTTGTTGAGAAACACATGCCTGACCTGCTGCGTGGAGGATGGTGTCTTTAATATAAAGGCATATAATCTGATATCATTCAACAACAATGAGAAACGAAATTGGTGTATTCTCTCCCGATAATCTGTTCCTTACACCAGCATCAGCTGCATCACGGTTTCAAGATGAGCCTGTGCTCCTGCTTTTCATGGAGCATGAAGTACAAAGGAGGCACCATAAAGATAAATTAAACTGAAATGCAAAATATATTATAACCTCCTATTGAAGGATTATTCACTTCTCTACAGTTACAGAATATACTGAATGGGCTACTCATAATCCCACGATATACAAATGCACATACATACACATACAGTACAATAACACATACAGCAAGTCATGAACACACATACAGTACATGGACCAATGAGGATGAGGGCAAAGAGATGTGATTACATACTTGTGGCGAGAGAACTTCCACATTCAATAAAACGGCTGATGTGATTCTTATAGGCAACAGCAGACACGGTCACTATCTCTGTAGTGAGCCGCAGTGACAGGAAAGAGAGGGGTTTGTTCTATCAAAACTGTAGAGCACAACAGATGTTGACAGAGCAACAGTTATAAGTCTCGTTTTTGTTTTGAGATGACTTTCATTTGGATTTATGTTCCTATTCGCAACTAAATGTTCTGCTGCAAGAGGGCACAGTTCTCTACAGATTACAAAAACCGAGTCCCTCTTGTGGCAATCACAACTCAGAACCTGCTTTAGATAACATAGTGAAGAGTGAAAATATGGAGAAAATGGAAATAAGATGACGATAATGCACAGGAGTTATTCAAAGTAATAAAAATAAATGTAGGTTAAATATCAAAGTGTTTGTGTAGGAATTGGTATTTGTAATAACCTGATTTTCACCCCAATTTTCTTATTGTTTCCCTCATATATTGCATCTTTTTAAAACACAAACGTTAAATAATGAGTGCTGAGTATGTTTCCTCTAATACAGAGGAAGAAAATTTGGATCCCAACACTTAGAGGAACAGAAGTACTTACCAACATATTATTGCTCATACCTGTACATATAGCTCCACAGTTCAGTTTGTATGTGTGCAGACTGAAAAATCTAAAAGGTAAAAAGTGTTTTTATGTTACAATACCTTGCAGCATAATTGATGCAAGTTACAAATGTTGTCATTTGTATACGGTATTCCGGCAGGATTCTATGGATTGTGTAACATTTACATCAAGCAACGTAAAATTGAGTTCTTTTTAAGCAACTACTAGGAACTTTCATTGTTGATTTTAATGGCCCCTGTGGACAAACGTGGTAGTGTAGGCTCCATCCCCCATGAGCACGTGTTGTAAAGATCTTGGTGTGGCTAGCCTGTGCTTTGGACGTGTCTTGGAAGTGAGTGAAAAAAAAGACGCAACTTGTCTTTAAAACTATTTTTCTTATTCAAACAGCTGTTTTCAGGATATTTAGTTCAACATTCCCTGGTGATGTTATGTCATAATAATAAGGCCACAGCAGAATATAACTAATAAGCAAGGCCAATATAAAATGATCCATTATAAGACAGTAATGTCCACCTGTACCTCCATGGACTGTAAACAGTCATTTCATAAATAAAATAGACATATTACACTCCTGTTTAAGAGGAAGTGGGCCAATTCAGGGTCAGTTTCAAATCCAGTAATTCCCTCCATCTGTTGAACGACTGACCAAAGTTAACTGGTGTTTTCGCCGTTGCTCTATCAGTGTTCCTTATAGCTTTATTATGTTCTTCAAACAGTTCTTTTTCGCTTTGCTGACGTTGCCCTAGTATCAGCCACAAGCACAAAATGTAATGTCAAAAGTTCTCTAAAGAAAAATCTCCTGTTTCCTTTTAACTGGTTAACTTAATACTCACTGTGTACCTTATATAACTTAACTTATAGGAAAATGTGAAAAGGCCAGTGATCCTGCTGATGGTCCTGTCTGCTTATGTAGGTCAAATAGAGGCATCAGATTGTTTCATAACCAGCTAAAATTCCTTGTAGCTGCTTTTATGACCAAGTTACATGCAGATTTTTTTGTGCATGTCAACACAGCCACTGTGGATGTTTGGAGATTGTGAGGAACATGATGGGTTCAGAGCAGGGATGATGCCCCTGCTAACCCGTTGCCATGGACATACTCCCAAAAAACTGACTGAATGTGTTGTCGGGCAATCATGACAACAGTCTGAAGATGGACTCCAGGTCTGAAACCTTCGTCCTGTGTGTGTCTGTCATTCTGTTGATGTCAGTCAGCTGTTCAGTCACACCTGTCCTTTAGTCTGCTGGTGGATCCACTCAGTGAACTTGACCACCTGTGTGTAGACACCTGGACGGTTCAGCCTCGCGCAGCCCTCACCCCAGCTCACAATGCCCGCCAGGAACCACCGTCTACCTCGCTCCAGACACACCAACGGACCTCCTGAGTCACCCTGAGTGATACATGTTCAGACAAAAACAAGCAGAAAGAACATAGCTTAGCATAGTTAGCTTCAGTTGAACATTCTGTTTCTAGCAACCCCTAATGGCACAGTTCTAACATACAGAAGTTACATTTTTACCAGAGACAGTTCAGAAATACTGAAGAGGAATTTCCTGTATCTGTTGTACATGGGTGTTACCACAGAGCCGCCCCCTTTACGAGACTCGAATCAGCTTTGAGACTCTGATTTGCTAGCTAGCTAACCGCTAACCAGGGTAGCCACTATACTAGCTGTCTGAGTGCAATCTGTTGCTAATGCAACATTCTAACTGTTGTTAGCTAGCTAATGTAGCTGCTGTTGAATGAAATGTCACAGTACTTTACTCTTTACTCACAGTAGTTTACTCTTTTTACTTTTGTGAATTGCTTTGTGTTGTGCTTCCTAAGGAGACTTTATTTTCATCTTCATTTGGTGACACTGAAATGACCAACTTGCTAATGGCTAACTAGCTAATCTGACAGCTAAGTAGTTTACTAGTCTAGTATAATCTTATTTAAGGTGAGAACTAGATTAATTATAAGACCAATTGCATTGTACTTCCTCTGGTGACTTTTTTCATGGTGATAATTTATTTTTTCCTGACATGAGGGACAATATTTTTCGCCAACTAGCTAACCTGACAACTACTCACTATTCTAGTATAATATTATTTACTGTCGGGCTAAATGTTATAGAATGAGCTGTACTCTTTTTAGCTAACTAGTACTCTTTTTTAGCTAACTAGCTAATCTCACAGCTAACTAGTCTATACTATAGCGAACCAGACGAAGTTGGGCTGCTATTGCTATCACTGAATATGCTGTCCAATACTGTTTTCAGTGCCACAACTGCTAATGGCCAACTGCAGTCTTAAACTTGTATTCCAATACAAGTGTGTTTAAATCACTGCGTCGTGTGCATCTTCATGTGTTGTAAGGGCAGAATAAGTAGAGCATGATGACCAGGAGAACAATGAATGTGTGTTCCTAAATATGTCTTATTGCAGACACATTCTGTTCTGTTGTGGTTTAGAGAGAACTTCTGGGAAGTGTAGAAAATCTCAGAGAAATTGAATTATATGAGGTCAGCTGTGCATTTTGTGGTTATGACTAAAAGGTAAATCAGAACTTAACGTCACACACACATTCCGGGAAGGAGTGTTAACAGTATCCAGTGTCTGTCTATTAATTTCATCCTTGTGCGAAGACACACCACCACGATGAACATACTCACCTGACAGGCATCCACCCCTCCCTGCAAGTTCCCAGCGCACATCATCCTGGGAGTGACAGCATCGTCATACAGCTTGTTGCAAGTGTTCCTATTGATGATCTTCACTGAGGCCTCTTGTAAGCGAGAGGCCAGTTCACCTATATTTAAAACAAACACAAATTGGAAACATCTTGGGATATTATACCAAAAGGAAACTGTAACAACATACTCTGTAAACTAGCTCTTTAGTTTCATTAGATAGTCTTCAACAGCTCTTACCGTCCTCCATGAGGACCCCCCAGCCGGTGACGTAGCAACTGGTCCCTGTTGTGAAGGTGTGTGAGGGCGCAGGGATGCACACAGGCTGCACCAAGTCGTTGAAGAAGACTGGAGCACCGAGCTCGAGGAGGGCGATGTCGTAGTCAGAGGTGAACTGGTCGTACTGCGGGTGGAGGAGGATCCGGCGGATCGGCCTCGTGGCTGCTCCGTTGTTCCCTGTAGTCATCACACGCATTCCCATGTAGGCCCGCCACGCGCGAGCATCCGAGTATCTGCAGACACGACATGCATGAACACTGTGCACACACAAATTGTGATCAGCATAATGAGGCTTTCAGGCATCTTTCTTACTTAATGGCGTCTGAGTCCTGGAAGCAGTGAGCTGCAGAAATGAGCCAGCGGCTGGAGACCAGTGTGGCTCCACAGACGTGGCCATAACGATCCATCTGGAGGCTGACCTGCCATGGCCACGACCCCGCTGCAGCATCTGAGCCACCCACGATCTTTGTGCGCTTCCTGGGCCTGGTGCCACAGCCTGTGATGGAGACAGAGGAAGAGACAAATATCATAATTCTCTTGGAAAGTCAGAGGACATTGTAGTCACAACCACAGGGGTCTAAGACAGTATTGTGAGTGAGAACGTACCACAGCGCAGTTCATCAGAGCCGTCAAAGCAGTCTTTGAGTCCGTCACACTCAGGGTTAACCTTGCTTACACACTTTCCATTGGCACATTTGTAAGAGGACGAGGAGCAGCCTTTAAGGTCTGAAGATAATGAAAGACATAATTAGGCACCTAAAATACAGAGAAATATACTTAAAATGCAACATGTTGTGATAAAATCCACTGAAATGGATCAGTCGGTGTAACCAGTGATATCAGACATCATGATTGCTCACACGCTCTGGTACAGTTGAGTTCATCACTGCGGTCTTTGCAGTCAATAACACCATCACACACTGAAGACTTTGGCAAGCAGACCTTGTTGGGACACACGTGGTGACATTTACCTCCTGAAAACAAACACATGAGCATTAATCGTCAACACACACACAACCATCTGCATGTGTTACAATGATAACAGTCTACTCACCACAGGTGCCCTCTTCACTGCTGTCTGCACAGCTGCTCTGGCTCACACACTGGCTGCTTTGAGGCCGACACTGGCCGTTCCCACACAGCACTTCACCTGGCCTGCAGGTCGCTGCAGAAACACACAAACACAGGCGAATCTGAGCGTATCACTAAGGTTGTGTTTTTGAAATTAAACGTTAAGAGTAAAAAGCTGTGTGGGCCAAGTGTCTTCAGGCAACAGGCTTACAGCATCTAGCCTCGTCCCGTCCATCTGAGCAGTCTTTCACTCCATCACACACCTTCCTCAGAGGGATACAGCGTCCATCTCCACAGCGAAACTGGCGGGGACAGGCTGGAGATAGACAGGAAGCATGTACTTGCTGGACGTACAGTACTTTCTTTGGTATAGATGTGGATATGAGAGCCTAGGTAGACCTGACATACTCCATCAAACAGCTACGGTGGAGTGGAAGCATCAGATTTTACTTACTGCCCTCTGGAGAGAAGGCTCGGTAGAGCAAGTAGAAGCCCTTGTGAGTGAGAGACTCATCCGAATGGAAGTGGAGGGAGAGAGGAGAGGAGTAGACTCGCTTTTTGCTGCTGTCTGACACTGGATTACACAGTCTTCATACAGAGGAGCACAAAAGGAAGGAGTTTCATTCATCATCACACATTCAGCCACAAAAATCATGTAATGTCTCGAACATTTTTTTTTTAATTTGCCTAATGTGGATGAAATGCTAACCCTGACCCTTGCTAAGGGGCAACACAGTTCAGCTTCACAACTCACTTGACCCCTCCGATGTCCAGCCAGTCTTTCTCGCAGCCGTCTGACGACGAGGAATCCTGGATGTCCATCGTCACGATCGTCATGGAGATCAGGTATCCAGGCAACGGCGCCTGATAAAGTAACCAGAGACGACAAAAGAAAGTGTTCACACGCGGGAATGTGGACAGGCCAAATAACGACGGGATGATTCACTCTTTCATTCTTTTACTTTCCACTTGACTGTTTCTTCCGTTCGCAAACATGTGTACATACTGTCATGTGACTCACCCGTAGTGTCCATGTGCAGTCTATATTAGGAGGGTAATAGGAAGGGTAGTAGGGTGAGGAAATAGAGCCGTTCCAGGAGGAAATTGACCCTCCACAACCTGCAGGGGGAGATGGTGACACAGATGAGTGCACAGAATACACAATCACACTAAAGCAACTTTACATATGCTCATCACTGGAAATAAATTCCTCCAGCACGAAGGCTCTAACTTCGACATATCACACGAGGTTGGTAGACATAACTGTGCGTGCGTTTGTCTGTTTGTGAGAGCACTCAAACCTGCTTTTGGGATGGCTTGGAAGTAAGCTTTGAAGATTGCTCCATCCCTCTGCCTGCTGAAGGAGAAGGTGACCAACATCACGTTCCCAGAGGACGTCAGCTTCATGACAGGCGACGATCCCGTAACAGGCAGCCCACACCACCTGAGACAGGCAAATGCACGCAGGATACGCATATAAATTATAATGGAACATGCGATCAGTGAGGAAAAGCAGGCTGTAAAATGTCATCACCTGGCTATTATCTTGTTCTGTAATGGAAGTAAGAAGTCGTAGGCTGAGAGCTTGTGTGCGGTGCAGCTTCCGGGCGTGGCACCGTGCAGGGTGAGGATGACCAGTCGAACCACATGGCCCGACGGCACACGGAGACGCCACTGGTAGTACGGCTTCTTGGGACTCACGAGGCTAAGGGTGCGGTTGTTGCCATATTTGGCGTAGAGGTCAAAGGACATCGCTAGCAGGAGGGAGTGATGGAAAGATCTGTGTTATAATGTTGAGGCTGGACACGTTAGAATGTACAAACATCATGAATCTCTCAATCACACTTTGTACTAATTTTTAACTCACCATCAGAAACCAGATCTTAAGGTTTTGTAATGTAAAAAATCACCTTGGAAGCCAAGCTGCCACTTCCCACTCTGGATGCTGTTTGGATTCTTACTCTTGTCTGATTTTTCTTCTGATTCAAAGTCATCAGGGTCCAAACCTACATACACACACAGCAGATGTCAAAATACTTGGTCAACTACAGCAATGCACGTTTATAATATCACATTGATAATATTAAAAAAACTACTTAAAAGAGTTAGCTCTTAATTACTTGTTTTTATATCACGTGTTTCTATTTGAAATAAGCACTTGTTGAGGTTTCAATCTGTTTATTAGTAAGTAGTTTTTTTAATTTTTACAGTCATTGCATAGAATATTGCACACTGCTAAAGCTACACAGGCCAAAAGTTTAAGACAGAAAACACTACAAGTGTACATATATAAGCTGTTAATGGTTCATGGGCATGTACTGTATGTATGCAGACAGCAGTGAGAGCCTCTACCCAGCAGGTGGAGCATGTTGTCGTCTTGTTCCATGTAATAGCTCTGCTCATTGCGGCTGTCCCGCAGCACCTTGTTGCTCCCAGGCAGCCTGCGCTGTAGCCTCCCTGGGCTGGACCTCCGGATCGCCATTGCGACGTTGTCCGGGGCGGAGAATTTACTCCAGTAGAAGACGTTGAGCCCATCTGCTCCTTCACTGCAGGGGACATACAGCTGAGTGTGTTGCTGTCCTGCATTTTCTTGTTATATTTGAACTGGTGCACATTTCATTTAATCAGCATACCTGAAGGCAGTAATTCCTGAGTACAGGTGGTAAGAGCTCCACGGCGAGGACTCGTAGAGCTCTGAGAACTGTTTTTTTGGAAAACGACAAAAGAGGAGGGTTGACCACGTACTTTACACGCTACAGCACTGTAGGTGTGACATCACAGTGGTGCAAGTGAGGTCACATTTCCAGTGTAAGCAACACAAGAACACACCTGGTTCAACATGCGGCCCAAGCTCAACAAAAGCATTGTTCTTGTGTGTGTGTGTACATTGACTTTCAGCAGCACAGAGCTCCATTGTGCATCTACCTGCCGACCGTGTAGAGGTAGGACCCTGGGTGGTATGGGCTCCTGGCCTTCAGTTCACCTGTTCTTTAATGAACAGATGGCTGCTCAGATACTATGACCACTTAACAAGCCTGCTAACTCACCCTCACAGCTGATTAAAGGAGCATTACACAATGTCACCGCAGCTGTTGATACACCATTTCTCCACTGCTCAGCAAAGAATGTGCAGCCGTGCACGTGACCTTTTGCTCCAAAGCCCAAATTCCCCCTCTCATATCTCTGCCCCATCCTTCTGTCATCCCAGCCTGCCCTAGTGCCCTGTCTCTCCCTCTCAACCCCAGCGTCAAACCATGGGTCTCCTCCCCTCTGTAGTGTACTCCGCACAGAGCGGCTGATTGTGTGAAAGCTACACAGACAATGTTTTTATTGAAGGCCTGCTCTTCCTCTCACTCTTGCTGCCTGGGCCTAGCTGGGCTCACAAATGCCAGGCTTGTCCTCAGCCCTGAAAGGGCCCTGTCCCAGGGGGTCTCGGGAACTCACACACACACTGTGCCCAGCTCCTGTTTCAGCTTTACATTTAACACCACCAGAAAGAGAGAGAGAGACAGAGGGAGGGACAGAAAGGAAAGTGGTCTGCAGGAAAGAAAAAAACGAAAGAGCGAGAGAGGAGGGCAAAGCCAATAAAGTGAAAAGCAAACAAATAAGAATGCAAAGACAAGAGAGGAGAATAAGGAGAAAGAAGGCAGCAGTGCTTTGAAAGTGAAGCCTAAAAGAGACTAATAGTGAGCCGTGCCAAAGTTAGAGCAGCAGCATCAGCTTCAGCCCAGTGCGTGAAGGTAGAACACTCTCAAGTGTCATTCAGAGGGAAGGCAGTGACAGACAAGTCCATCATTCCACTTACATAATGCTTCAAAGCCTGAGCCTGCAGGCGAAACTGAGGGGAGGTGGAGTCGGTCAGTTCTGTGGAGAAGCTCAAGTTTGGGAACTCCACGCTGCCACCCAGGAAGAACACTGAGGAGGGCGGAGCTGGAGAAGAGGAGGTAGAGATTTGAGACAGGTGCACCTGCGTGACTGCAGATGTGAGTCAAAATAAACACATTTTAAAGGACAGGCGACGTCTAAGAAAAGTCTAAAGAAGCAAAACATCGTCTGCACACTCACATGTCAAGAAGTGGAGGGTCAGTGCAATGGCGGCAGTGAAGGGAAAGAAAGGCAGGAGACCTAACATCCATCTCCTCCAGGAGCTACAGACTGGAGCTCGGCCCCCGTCCACCTTCTGCTCTGCCTGATCTTCAGGCTTCGTGGGGGGGCTCAGCGACTGGGTGGGCTCCTTCAGCTCCACCTCTCCCTTCCAGAGACAAGAACATGACTCAAATATCACACCGGCTTTTTATGCCTCTGCTCAAGTTGCTTCTGATTGCTTGGATTGCATCTTTATGTGACCACAGCAGAGGGGCAATAAAGAAACTGCAGCCTATCTGCCAAAATCAATGAGACATCGATTTTATGGCTGAGCAGACGCTGATTTAGGGAGAGCAACGGTGAACGTCTTTGAGCTGAATGGATCTCCTTAAACATTTAAGGGGTTGGCAGGATTCCCCGGGGGAGCAGACAAAGCGTGGCTGGAGGAGTCTGCTTTCCCACGGCCTGGCTCCGCGGTGTCAGCACTCAATCAAGTGGCTCACGCCGACACGGACATTCATGAGAAAGAGACCCACATAGCCTACCCCTAGAGACGGATTTTCCAATTAAAATGAACCGTGGCTCAGTTTGCCTCTGATTATTATGCATCCACTCTGGTGTTGCAGAAAAGTCCCCCAAAAGGTTAAATAAACAGACTAAACTCGAAAAACAGATGAAAAACATTGGGAATGTAGCTCTTGCAGAGAGCAGACTCCTGGTTGGCACAGCCTTTTACGCGCAGTGAAAAGAGCCAAGCGACGGCTTACCTGTGCGGCGGAGCAGCCTGAGTGTCCGTGCCCGGAGACGCAGTACACCTCGCAAGTTTTGCTTTTGGGGAGAGTCCTCATGGCACTGTCCCGTTCAGCTCCAGAGAGGCGATATGCAACAATACCTCAGGCATAGAAACGATGGAGAGAGAGGAAACCCCCGCCGTCGATTCCGTTGAAAAAAGCGCAGAAATCCGACCTGCGCGGCTCGGATGCGGCGGGCATTCACCGCCTCCCGTTTACCTGAACTGGGCGGCAGGTGTCACACGGAGCCCCAGAATGCAGTGCGGGGACAATGAGGCCACTATGAAAGGGGTAACAATCCGCACAACCATCCGTGCGACAGATATTGTGGGCAAACTTGCTCGCTGTGTATGCGAGAGTAAAGCTGAGAGGGAGAAAAGGGCGCATGAGGGGAACGTGTGCGAAGTATTAGCCGACAATTGGAGCCTGGCTGCTGTGTGCTCGGATGCTCCACAGGGGCGCAAAGCAAGACAGAACACGCAATTACAGAGATCTGGCACCAAACCTGTCCATTGTGAGGCTGGGACAGGTTCAGTCTCAGAGGTTGAGGGAAGAATGCAGCTAAGATACTTAAAGAGAACTAAAATCTTTCCAGGCCTAACTGAACCATGAATCAGTAAACTAGGAAACACTCAGCACACTGTATCTGATTGATCTTTTATTATTTGGTGCCAGTGACAGGACATTTAAACATGAATAAGATATCATGTCAGCTGATATGGCTGTAGATCCAGGAGGTGAACTTGTTGACCCTGGTGTAGACCCCAGGCAGGTTTGGTCTGCCACAGCCCGCCCCCCAGCTGACGATGCCGATCAGGAACCAGCGACCCCCTCCCGGTGCCTGACAGGACAGAGGCCCCCCTGAATCGCCCTGAGACACAAAGAAGCACAGGTGGTTAAAAAAAAAAAGCATCAGCCGACTTTTAATGCTTCGCCCTCGTCAGAATAAAGCTGAACGCAGGCGATTCAGTCAGATGTGAGCTCACCCTGCAGGCATCCCGCTCTCCAGAGGGGACCCCGGCGCACAGCATGCGTGGTGAGACAGGTCCGTAGCTCTTCTTGCACTCAGTCTGGCTCAGTAGGGACACCTCTGCTTTCTGCAGCACTGAGATGCAAGATGCGGACATAGATCATGCAGCTGACAGACATATTCACATGTTTGGGGCTTTAGACTGACTTAAGCAGTAGCTAAAGATGCTCTTCCCAGATGAAGCATACAGCTCCATCATGGCAGCACAGGAGAAACCCTCTGATGTATCACCGTCCTTTCTAAATCCTTTATATAACATTTTGTTTTTAATTACTTACTGTATTACAACTGTGCCTTAAGATGGCTGCATGTAAACACCAGCCATGTGAGACAACCCCCCGATCCTTAAGGTACAAAAGTCACTGAGCTCTATCCAAGGCATTGCTCACCCTCCTCGGAGCGGTATCCCCACCCGGTGACCCAGCAGCGGTGGCTGTCGGTGACAGTGTGTGAGGGTGCTGGCAGGCACACAGGCTGGACCAGCGGGCTGAGGGAGGGAGGCCAGGGCTTCTTCAGCTGCAGCAGGGCAATGTCGTAGTCGAACGTGTACGCGTTGTAATACTCGTGCACCACGATTCGCTGGATGTCCGCCACGTGCCTGGCACTGCCCTGTGTCAGCATGCCGAGGTGGGCGCTCCAGTAACGTGGGTCGGACAGCCTGGGAGAGTCAGAGGTCAGAGGCCAGAGGCACAGAAGGTGTTGCAGATTATATAGTATTTAATAAACCTGATTTAACTGATGTGTACAGTAAGGCTGTTCATACAATCAATACAATTAGCCAGAGGCCTTTCATCTGATAATACCTGACTTGTTATATGATTAAATGTCCTACAAACAGGCTGATATGTGATACAACTGTTAATACAAAATTTCCAAATGATTTACATACATTATCACCTGGTGACTGTTATTTAAGGTTTAAGAATATTGACCTTATGAGGTAAAAATATGAATTACTAGTAATATAAAAAAAGTAATTATTGCATTCTCCTTATTTTATATGTTTTAATTTTGTCACTATTTAATGAGATGATCAGATACAGGTTATCACATTTTCAGCAAAAACTCACCTTTCCTTGCTGAAGCAGTGTGCTGCTGAGATGAGCCAATCAGAGGAGAGGACAGAGGCGCCACAGTACAGGTTACCAGAGAAGTGGAGGCTGACCTGCCACGGCCACTCCCCCTCCGCAGAGTTATCTCCACCCACGACACGTTCAGGCCCTGCAGACGAATCCACCTTCTTCACCAAGGAGGGACGACCGCAGGCTGAGGAGCACACAGTGACGGATTCTGTTCTTATGTTGGTTATATTACACTAAACTTTGGTTTTATTGTTAATGAGCTCAGACCTTGTGTGTGTGTGTGCGTGTTCAAAAAGGCTTGGATGGGTGTGCAGTACATATGGACACATGTAGTATACTACATACTGTCATACTCTAACAAAAGAGTATCCTTAGGTGATTTTATTATTATTATGTGCAGTTTATTGATCTATTAGAGATTCATATATACATGGTGTGCCTGTATCAGTGTGAGTTTACAGTTTGAGTGTGTGCCTGTACACTTACACTAACCGCTGACATGCTGAGTCATCACCGTGACAGACAGGCCTGCTGCTATCTTATTAAAGTAGAGCTTTGACGTGTGTGCAGTACAGTATGCCCAGTATCAGTGAGCGATCAAAGACAAGCCTGTTCCCATCACCTTCAGACCCCGTCATGATAAAATAACAGCAAACAGAGAAAACTATTACAGCTGGGTCACCTCAGTGCTGCAGGTCAGCAGGTTTGGTGCTCACCGCCCAGTGGATTAGAAAATAACAACAACTTTCTCATGAGGCCACATAAAGGATCTGGCAGTGGAGTGGTAGAATAATGACTATGTACCAAATGCTTCGTTAAGAAACAATTCGGGTGAAACCAAACATGAGTAATTGTGGATTAGCTGGAGTTAAATCACTGAAATGGTCTTTAATGAACAACAACTTGAAGACATGCGTCCAACAATTTGATGGTCGTGAGAAAGACAGTTAAGGTGATGATTAAAAGGTAGCGGAAACAGCATCTTTGTTCCAAACTTTAACATATTTTTTGTTGGAATATGATGTTACAGTGCTCACCACATTCTGCCTCATCACTGCCATCCTGACAGTCATGAACACCATCGCACTTTGCGTTCTTCTTCAGGATGCAGGAGCCACTCTTGCACTTATACCTGATTGCAGAGCAGGTTGTTTCTGACAAACACAAAGAACACACTACAATTATGAGTGATTCAAGGGTGAAAGGCCATACATACTGCACAAAAAAAGTATGTAAGAATTCATACCCTGAGTGCAGTTATTCTCATCTATTCCATTGGTGCAGTCTGTCTCTCCATTGCACACAAACAAAGGATGCAGAGGACTGTTGCCACCACAGTTCTTTGTTGGCCTCGCTGTGAAGATATGCAACATTTTTCCAATGCATGACTGGCTCCTCAGGCGGAAAAAAGGGCAGGGCACTAAAGTAATCAAATGTCACACTCCTTTTTTTAACAACCAATATTATGTAACTCGTGAAATGACTTACAGCAGAAGACCTCGTCGCTCTCATCCTGGCAGTCGTCCAGGCCGTCACAGCGTCGACTCTTCTCCACGCACAGTCCCGTAGAGCACAGGAAGTGGCTCTCTGGACAGGCTGGTGCACACATGAGTGGTAAAGTGCATAAAGAAAAGTTTATTTTCCTCTCAGTGACACAGAAGCTTAAGTGGCAAAAGTACAACGTATTTATGCATTGTTCCAGTGTTTTCTCTCTATAAAGTATTTTGTCATTTTTTGGAATCCTCTTCAAAACAAAGTCATTGACTCATATCCACGCTGGACCACAATGAAACACCTATGTTCTGTCAGTTCCTACAGTGCATCCTGGCCGTTGTAATGAGTCACGCTCCGGACCCCTCACTGCTTACGTTGGCTGATATTGTAGCTGCTGTGAGACGCCTGAAAAGGCTGAGCAGAGTTACGTGAGCTGCAGCGAAACTCCACCTCTGGGCTGTGGTCAGCGATCCGAAACACTGTGTCGTGTCCAACGTAGCTGCCACAGAAACTGTGGAAGGAAGGGAACCATTAACGAACCGTCACAGGATGTTGTTGTGGGATGAATGAGTACATGCACAATTGAATGTGCTGTAAAAATAACTCCTAAATATTGTAGCCACCATTTGATAAGATGATTCATTCTAGCTTGGGGCGACATTATCTATGATTCTTGATATTTAAAAATGGACAAAATCATATGAAATTGTTTATTTAGAGTTCACTTTTGCCTTTAAACTGATAGCATATGCATGTAGCTCTACACACATACATGATTTCATTGACCTTCCACCAGCCGTGGTCACAGCTCTTCGTGTCCTTTGGTTTCAGTACATAGTTCTGAAACTGCAGAGCAACTCCCAACGCACTGTTAGGGGTCTAGAATACAGTAGAAACAGAATCAGTTAATAAAAAGCTATTTTAAGTGACCAATTAAGAAAAACACACCCACAGCTTCATAAGTTGTGTGTGTGTGTGCGCACTACCTCAAACCTCCAGGTGCAGGAGCACCTTGGGGGCAGCAGGCTGGGGTGGAAGGGGCTGTAGAGCTGACCAGTGACGTCAGGGTCTAACTGGGTCTCAATTTGAGACATACACACTGGGAGAGACAGAGACAGTCTTCAGGATTATACTTTCACGCCCTCATCCTGGACATACTACATCTATGAGGGGAGGTCACACATACATGTGACATACAGGAGGACTAAAAGGCTGGGAACCACTGGTATATAAAATAATCAGGTTGACATGTCATACTTTCCTCAGCAATGGCTTCAAAGTGTCCTCTGAAGCTCTTGTTGCCATTAGTCATTCTGAAGGTGAGCAACATGACATTAGAGGTAGACACCAGGGAGAAGGAGCTGGA
This sequence comes from Chelmon rostratus, assembly GCF_017976325.1. Classification (NCBI taxonomy): domain Eukaryota; kingdom Metazoa; phylum Chordata; class Actinopteri; order Chaetodontiformes; family Chaetodontidae; genus Chelmon; species Chelmon rostratus. Next base: position 10,622,395 of record NC_055677.1, read on the forward strand.
CACTGGTTCACACAGCCTGCACAGAGATGCACTTTAGCATACGCAACATTTTAGAAGCTTTATGGCAAGAAGCACTTTGAAACACTTGCAGCTGTTAATATGTGGAAAAACATAACACTGTCTTGCAGGCTACTGACCCAGAGAAATCAGCTGTGGAGTGGAAGCTGCAGACTCACCTGTGCAGAATACGCCCTCTCATGGGCAGCAGAGCATCGTACACGGTCAGGGCATCACTCACGCAGTCGCTGGGCTCAATGAGGAACGAGGTGACGGTCAGTCGGATCAGAGAGCCGGGCACAGCGGTGAGTTTGACGTGGCAACTCACGCCGCCCCATGACGGGAAGATATTTAAAGGGACCCTCGCCCCCAGAAGGTTGGCATACAGCTTATCTACACACTGTGAACCTGGGAGGGGAGAAAAAACACCCTCATAGACACACAATACAACATACACTGCAACTTCAGTTCCAGCTAACTTAATTATAATCACCTACCTGCTCCTGATGTAAAATCTGATCTCTGAACAGCTGCAGGAAGACACAATAATCAATCTCTGCATTGATAAACACACTTCAGATGCACGTGTAAACACACTGACGCACCATTGACGAGGATGGAGTCTATATCCACTGGGAGACCCAGCAGGTAGCCCACAGAGGACCTGTTCTTCATGCTGGTGTGGACCGAGTCTCTTAAAATAGCTCCTACACACTCCTCACACACTGCTGGGCTCTTTATTCGAGGCACCACAAACACCATCCAGAAATGAACCAGCACACCGCCCTTGTTGTTGTTACTGGGTGGGGAGAACAGAGTTTACATTAGACCTTTGAGAGAAAGGACGTGTTGGTCAGTCGTGCTTGAAACTGGACTCAGAGGGACAAACTAAATAATAAATATCAGCTTTTTTGCTCCATGATGACGACTAACTGGCCCACTGTACCTGAGGTCTGAAATGACAGCTTGTTTGTAGAGTCTGGCCACGGGGGACATCTTGTACACATTGCTCACCTACATCAGCAGACACTAGCAATTAACAGCAAGACCTTCTCAGATCTCATGTTCAGCAGCAACCACGAATCATGCAAATAACAGGGCTGCATTGATACATACAACATGTTGAATTTTGTTTGCCATGGATACAAACTCGTGGGACTCTTCCTGGCGGTACTCTGGGATAAACTCCACATTGGCAACACGGAACATCCCCGCAAAATACGCTCCACTGTTGCTTTCCCTGCGGACTAAGGACATCGAGTCTAAATCTGAGTGCAGTTAAAGATCTTGATTTATTCATTCTTGTGGGATTGAAGTATGAGAATCCTTTCACTTACATATGAAGACCCACAGCAGAGACCACATGATGACCACCACCACAAACACCACCGCTGTGATGATGATGGCAAGGTGCGGAGTGTTCAACACGTGGGCCCACAGCCTTTTGAGCCCCTTGGGCTTCCGTCTAGTCTTCCTGTACATCCTGCAGAGCTTGTGCAGAGTGTGGTCAACTGTGGCCACCTCCACAGACACATCTGCAATCTACAGAAAGGGGGAGGGGTCACATTCATACTCTAATGCAGAGTGCCACCGTGGTAGCAGTAAATTTTACTTGGCCTTTCAGGTTGTCACTCCAATCTGTGTGGATTCAAATAGGCATGTGGTTAATGATGCTGAAATGACGTGAAAAGCACAAACAAGTCTTCTGATTAGTGCACATATTGCAATTGTAATATGAGTTATGATTTGAGTGGAAATGGCGATTTTTGTATTTCATTCTCAGTGAAAACAGAAAAGATATGTGTGGTTTTTGCTGGGGTCTGTAAAAAAGCATGGTCCCGTGTGTCTGCAGAATGTGATTTGTCGGCCAGGCATCTCTGCAGCACAATTCATTTATAATGCAATGTTGTGACATTTTACTTTCATCAAAGAATTGCAGCTCCTGCAATTTGGATATCGCACTTAACCACATTGCAATTTTGATAATAGTTTGATTAATTGCTCAGTCCTAGTCTTGATACTGTAGATCCCTCACCAAGTGTGTTAGAGCCTGCAGGATTCAGTGGACAAGATCGGGACAAAAGGGGCACAAGGACCTTAAGAAGGTTAAATTACACACTGGGTTAAATCAGGAGGGCACAACCCTGCCGCTGCCATTCATCGCTTATCACTGTACATCATCCAGACCAGCCAGTTTACATTACAGTAGGCTGAACAGCATGCTGCTTAATCCCAAATGCAGAGAGACTTGCGTGAGCAGGCGTTTTAATATATGTCACAGCACGCACTGAAAGAAAATCAGTTCAAGTTAAACAAAACATGTAGCTGCTGAGCTGCCACTAATATTTGTGTCTACTGGTATTGATGCTCCATTACTGGTCACTTTAGCTTGTGGAGGGAAATGCCTGACAGTAACTCCATCAGATGCAGCGCTCGGCGCTCATTGAGTTACCCAATGCACATATATTATTCATTCAGTGTCATCCCATACTGTGCGCAAGCGGCACTTCATCCATCACAAGTTAGCAGGATATGGACTCCCACAGGAGAGAAAAAGCTGATGTTTAATCTACTTTAGACGTATTTAATCAAGCAACATGTCAAAAGATGTGGCTTAAAGGTTCTGATGTGTAAACTCAAACCCTCAGAGTTTAATCTGGAGAAACAGTCTGATTAAAATGTGACAGAAGGATTAAAATACTGTAGTTTTAGTCATGATGCCTCTAGAAAAATAACACTATGGTAAGGATATATCTTTACTCACACTGGCAGCGTCCTGTTGAGAGGCATCATCGTCTCCGCTCGTCTGCTCGTTCTCCTCGCGCTCTGTGCCCATGACACAGGCATCCCTTCAGGCCTCTATCATCTAATTCCTGATTCCCGGTTTATAAGATCCATTCTCTTTGTCCTTCAGAACAAAAACTGCCTTATGAAAAACAGCAGCAGACAAACAAACTGTGTGGAGTCACACAGTGCGCTGCCTGGATGCACGATCGACAGGTGTGTGAAACCAGATCCTTCAGCACAGGCGAGAGGTGGAGAAACTGGGAGCTCGCTGATGGAAACGCACCTCCTCCAGTCCTATGGCTAATGTTTCATTCATTAATTTCTATTAAATTCACATGAACCGATCAGCTGGATTTGCTCCACAATTAGAAGAAACAAGTGGTGGAAGTGGTTAAGCTACATAAGCAAACAATGATTTTAGAGTGACATTCTGCTTAGGCATGTTTGTACAAGAGTTTTATTTACAGCGTTAACAGGGACGGTGAATGTGTCAGTTACTTTATACTCTGAATGTTCTGTGCTCAGAGTTGACAGACTTGCAGCAAAAAAAAAAAAAAAGGGTCCAGCCTTCGTGAAATAAACTAAAACGTAAAAGCAGAACATACATCGTTGTCATGAACATAAAAAACATCTTTCGGCTGGAATTAATAAGACAAAGGAGTGGGGGTCTCTTTGAGTGAGCAGCATCTTTAACACACCAACAAAATGGACAGAGTCAGTATTTTAACACTTTTGTCATGCCCCTTTCCAAATTTTAGGCACTGAATGTCAACATGCGACAAGACAGAACGGACACACTGAGAAAGACACATGAGGCACAAAAACAGAACTTGATGGTACATTCACAGGCAGGAAAAAATAAAGTGTTCTTTGAGTCTTCCGGACGGTTTGGGCGTGCTGTGAACATGCACGGGGGGGGGGGGTCAGGGAGCAAAAGCCTCATTTCCTGAAAAAGGCGTTGCGGGTGATGCTGTACAACAGGTGATAAGGCTTTCGTTTTGGGGGCTCGGCCAGTGAAAAGACCTGCTGCTGAGGCACGCTGGTTGGAATGGTGATGTGACGCTGGTGAAGTGGGTGCAGGTTTTGGTGGTGTGGTGGGACAGAACCAGAGTAACCAATGGCTAAAAGGTGAACAAGCAAAACAACAACAAACAAACAAACAAAAAAAAAATCAAAGTTGCGAATGAAAATCAAAAGCTAAACATGAGATTAAACTGGCTGAAAGGTATGAAGCAAAATATTTCCTTACTTTTGCTCTTCCCCTGTTTGGCTCTTCTGGCGTTAACAATGGCCTGTTTTCTTTGCGCTTCACTGATTTCCATTCCTGCCAACAAACACACACAAATACACCTTCAGGTCAAAATATTTCTGACCACTCCCTTCTTCCAACAATCTTTTTACCCTGTTCACCTTTTTGACATCTACCCACAGTAGCTGTTCTGTGTCATGAATGGGAGGAATTCTGCACGACTCACCCATCTCTTGGTCTTCCTTGACTCTGTATCTCTCCTTGGCAAAGGCCTGTAACCACCTCTGCTTGTCCTGGGCCTTCCTGCAGCACAGCACACACACAAGCTCCAGGGTGGAGGAGTTGCGCAGGCGTAGAGCATTCCTCAGGGTCAGGCCCAGGTCTAGGTCCCGCCCGTCGGGCACGTCCACCACTTCGGTCTGGTCCATATCCAGCCGACCACGGTAGTGGAGCAGGTCCCTACGCAGGACGTCTTTTTTACAGAAGACCAACTGGTGGTCAAACAGGAAGAAGCTGCGCTGTTGCATTTTGCCTTGTCGGACGATTCGAGTCAGCTCACCAGAGTGGATCAGCTCTGAGCTGCGCTCCAGCACGTCGGATCCCTGCAGCAACATGTTAGCATAGCTACAGAGTCAATACACTTATCCAATATATCTAATATTCTTTACATGAGGCTGGCAAAACATAAAGGTACTTCTAATCAATAATCAGAGTAAAAACTGGAAGAATATTGATTAGCTGTCATCACCTCCCAGTGCAGAATGGCCACCTGCCAGTGAGCGATGGTGTCAACACTCTCCAGCCGTCTCTTCCTCTCGTTTATCAGACTGGCCACATTCTTCATAGCCTCATAGGCTTTGCTCACTCCACTGTAGTCACTGCAATAAATCAGCAGAGGAGCAATGAGCACAGGGTCCACCTTAGACATTAAAATGATAGAAAGGCATTTACAGTAAGTACTGAACAAGCAAGTGACCAAACCACTGGGACCACCATGAATTCTTTATCTGAGGTGACAGAGGGGACTTTACTCTGAACATTATGCAGAAAACTGTAACTCCAGATGAGCTAATGAATGAATGGACAATTGAGGGTTATTGAATTGCTTAAGGTCAGCTGATGCAACTATATAGATACTGTAAATATTCCTGAAGCTTCTTGCTTATAGTTTTCATTGTACAGACAACTTAAAGTAATGCTACAAAGACAACAGCATCATCAAGTCAAACTATCCTCATTATGTGATTAACTGGTATAGGATGTGGCTATATAGAGTATCCATAGCAACAAGCATCAGTGGATAGAGACAAGTAGATCGCTTATGGCCAATATGCTGTATATTAGAGTGTATAGGCTGTAAATAGTGTACAATTCTTACAAGTAGTATAAGACGTAATGAATTTCCCCAGAAGTACCTGTGGTCTTTGGGGGTGTACTTGAGCAGTTCTCCCAGCTGCAGCGGGTATTTACAGATCTTCTGGACGGGCGTGAGCAAGAAACCTGCGATGGAAATGTCGATCATCTGCTGGAGGAGCCGGCAGGCCTCAAAGAAATGCTTGTATTTGCCCGACTTCATGAGGCGCTGCAGCTCAGCGCAGGCTGCTGGATGAGTGTTACAGTAGTCAGAGTAGATAGAGAAGCCCTCTCCCTTCGGAAAAGAAAAGAGACATTTCATTAAAATTTGGAGCTACTGAATCAGGTAAATTAACGAGCTACACAGGGTACGTTTACATGCACATTAATACTGTTACTCACCATTATTCCCAATATGACAAGATTCCTAAATTTAGATGGTAATGCAAATAGCATATTCAGGTTGGATTCTCCGAATTAGGCCTTATTCTGAATGGACATGGACCTGATTAAGACAGATGTTGACTGATGTTTTAGGAGCATTTCTTTTGACATGTACACAGCACATTCAGAATATTCGGCTCAATTTGGGGTTTTCACCACAGTTTGTGACACACGGCCTGTTGCCCGTTTACGGTCAGTTCTGTGTGTTGCCTAGCCAACAGTTTGCACGCTGCAGGTAGAGATGCACAAAAGAAAAACCCACATATCTGGTACACCTACTTTTAAACATTATGAAAGACGGATATCGACAACGTCAACCTTCTCAAGACTGTGGTTGAATGAACAAAAGATGGAGGCTGTGTACATTATTTGGAGCATGTTCAGGTGCATGTAAACAGGAATATTACTGGAATATTCATTTTCATTAATCACATGAACAGCTTAATAGGAATGTTGTCTTTTTGGGAATAAGGGCAAAAAAATTATATTATGTACATGTAAACTTGTGATTAAGTGAGTTAGAGCATGTTTTGGGTGTAGTCAGTACCTGTAAAAGAAAACAAGAGCCTATTTCACTGAGATGTGGTTGGTCTTTGTTGTATTTCTTCTCCAGGTCTCTGAGAAACTGCCTCTGAAACCTGTAGATGTCCTCTATGTTGCTGAAGATGGTCTTCAACTGCAGCTCGGTGAACATGTCTGGGTGTTTACGGCACTGACGGATGTAACCCTGAAAGTTACACAAAGCCAGCATGCTCACAACACTGACAGAAGGTAGGAAAGCAGTTCAAACACTGGCCAAAAGGAGGTGCCAGATAGTTAAGTCATTTCTGAAACGCAAATGAAGCTTATTCTAAATATGTTATTACAAAAGTTAGAATGTAGACCTGCTCAATAGATTAAAGAAAAGGACATAATGGGGTTAAATGTTAAGGCCTGTACCTCACAGATGTCCCTTAGGTGCTTGATGTAGATGCGTTCAGTATTCATGATTTCCTGAACAACATTGGTTCTCATCTGCTCCTTGTGCTGAGCGCTGTGTGTGTCCCTGGGAGTTGGATCTTCCTGGTCCGCTACGCTCTCCACACTTTCTGCACCCGAGTCCTCCTGGTTCACTCGCACCTGAAACACATCCGCCGCACACACAACGGGGCCTTCTGAGCAGTGTTCAAATAAGCCTCTTTGCTAAAAGCTACCTTCAAGTCAGGATTTCCAAAACATAATGAGCCCAAGTATTTTATTTCTCCACACTATCAAGCTAATAAATCAAATATGATCCTCAACACATCCTTGTGATTTAATCAAAGTAAATAAAATGTCCAGATCAAAAGTAAAACAACATAAATGGAGAACATTCATTCAGCTACAAGCAATTACACAGCAGATGCCTATCCGCCAATCAACTAACCTCACCATGGTTACCACAGCCTGCCTAATTAAGACTCATCTGTCAATCAGCTCTAGTCACCACAGAAACCAGCTGAACCTCTGAGGTTTGAACACTTCCACACACACTGTTAAGAGCGCTGGTGAGGTTTGTTTGGAGCTAAGCCAGTTTACAAGTCTTTTATGTGCTGCTGGAGAGCAAACATGCGTCTGACACGTAGGTCAGGAAGTCCACTTACCCTCACAAAGCTGGAGGGGAACCAGGCCTCCTTGTCAGGCCCCCTGCCCCACCACCAGTCCTTATGTGAGGCCTCCAGTACACGGATAACATCCCCAGCTTTGAAGGCCAGCTCCTGCTCCTCCATGGTCACATGGTCCCAGAGAGCCTCAGCATACACCGTGTGGCCAGAGCTTATCCACTGAGTAGCACACACACAGATAAGATAAAGATACAATTACATGCTGCCTAAGCCCATGTCTAACATATAAGATTATGTCCAGACTTGAGGACACTGCAATGGTTGTCTGTTCTGCTCAACTGTAGCCAAACATCTTGAAAACACTCACATGAAAACATTCTCACATGGTTGTTGTTCACAAGGCATGCTTACAACTAGATGCATGTTGCATCATAATTTCAATACACATTCTTGGAGAAGATGTGAGTGCTGCAACGTGACAAGCTTCCCCCCTCATCCTCACCTCGTTGAGCACGGAGAGCTCCACCCCTGGCTGGAGGTAGGGCGTGACATCAGTGAGCTCATCGAAGCTGCCCTCCTCCTCCTCACTCACGCTGTCATCAAGTGTTGCCCCGCATTCGGACACGCCATCTGCAACATATGAGCAGAGCTGAAGACGGTCTGACGGCATTTAAACCATCCAGTAAACAAGCCACAGATGCAGGCAAACCCACACCCGGCTCCACGCCAACAATTTCCTCCAACACACTTATTGACATTCCCAGACTCTGCTTTCCCACACACTTAAAATATGAGATCAGCAACAACCCCAGCTCTCACCGCTGAGCACTCTATGGAGCCTACGCCGTCCAACGCGGTCCAGGCCGATGGGGGTGCTCTGGGAGAGGGTGGAGGGGCGAAACCTGGCTGACACTGCTCTGTAGGGGGGCACCTGGTGGGAGGGGATGGGAGGCCGAGACAGGGGCTGCAGAAAAGGGCAAGAAGAAACATCCTGGGGTTTAGGTAGAGCTCGCTTTCTCTGGCTTTCACCACCTTCCTGATGACCCAATGTCACACAGAAATAAAGGCCACAACTTCACGACAATAGGGCTGCAACTAAAGAATATTGTCATTATCGATGAATCTGACGATTAATTTAACGATTGCTCGATTAGTCTGTAACATGTCAAAAAATTCCAAAAGGTCTTCTTTTCTTATCATACATGACAAGGTGAAGCACTAAATCCTTACAGGATACAAAAGAAGCTGGAACCAGAAAATGTTTGACATTTTTGCTTGAAAAATTACTGAAACGATTAGCTGATTTTCAAAATAGTTGATGATTAATTTTCTTTCGATCGACTAATTGATTAATCAGCTAATCATTGCCGCTCTACTTGCCAGATAACAATCATCACCAAGACCTTGATTAATTATTTTGATGGTGTTTATCTTGCTTCTTGCTTGATATTTATCTTGCTTCGGTTTTTCATTTTTGGGGGTATTTTGAGTCTTTACTACAGACAGTATAAAGAGAGAACAGGAAATGAGGGATAGAGAAATGCAACAAAAATTACCCGGTCTGCTTCAAACTGGGAATAATGCTGGTTCATGATTTGGTGTATTAAACTCCAGAGCTAAAGGGCCACTCTGCTACTTATTTTTTTGTACAGTTTAAATCGAGCTCAGTACTTTCTCTTTTATTAATTCAGAATTTATCAGTACTTAGTTTAAACATTAAAAAGCAAACATACTTAGAGGGAAACTTGTGTATAATCAGGAACTGCTTTGCATCTGTCCCCATTTTCCCACCTCACTTTCTATAATTGTAAGTGATCAGAATTTTTTTTTTTTTTGCAGCAGGAAGTGGAGAGTGCAGAGTAGAGACGTAAAAGCCTTACGTATAAATTACCACTTACAGGGCTAATGTTGGCAGGAAAAATGTGGAGTATCTATAGCATTTTTACCACAGGAACAAGTTTGAGTTGAGTTTAAACATACTTATAACCACAAATTTCATTCAACACCTGACTGCATACATCCATATTTCCAGTTTATACACAGTAGATTAGATAGATAGCATTTAATTTGTTTTTTGTATGCTTCTTGTAGGTTTAAACTGTAACTTTAAAATCTTACAGAAGGAAGGCGGTCGTCCTTCTCCTCAGCATCAGGAGAGAAAATATCCCCAAATCCTATCACTGAGACTGGCCGCTGCCTCCCGGCCTGAACGTCTCTGTTTATGCCGAAGCTCTCAAGGCTCTCTCCATTCCCACATGCGTCATCACCACTGCAGTCTTTATGCAGTGATGCATTTGCTGTCCTTTCTTCAGCACGCAGTTCTGCCCCTTCCTCTGGAATGGAGAGCTTCCTGGAAATAAGCTGCCCGTAGTCAGAGATGGGCCGAGGTCTCGGGCGCCCACTCCTTCGTCTGGGCTTGATGGAGGAGGTTTCTGTGGAAGAAGCTGGGGATGCATCTGTGGGTGATGTGGGTGACTCTGAGGAGCATGTCGGCGAGATGGGAGGGGTGCTGCTGCTTGCTGGAGAGACATCTTCTGTTTGGAGCAGTGCTTCTTGCCCTTGTTGGTCTGATGTCACCTAGAGATCAGTGGAAAAATTTCAAAACTCATTAAGGATGATGTATTAATTTCCTCTGTTCAATGACCTGCAATGTACAGAGATGAAGAACATGATGTCTGCTGGGAAGAACACTTGTTAATCAGAAACAGAGCAAAACGGTACGAGTCATAAAAGCTCCAACCAGAAGCTACGATCTTGGTTAGATTTCAAGGAAGAACCAGAAGAATCAGTGTGAAACTATTTCAGTGAACTTCATCAGGATTCTCGTGAGAAACTTTATTATCTTGTGAAAGTATTCAAGCTGACAATGTGATTGACTCCACATATTGAACACAATAAACTCCTACGCTTATCAAGTTCAAACAAGAACTGCAACTGAAATATTCCACAATGAAATGTTATCATACTTCATGTATGTCAGCAGGTACTGCATACTCAACGGTCAAATATTGGCTAAAGGTTGCTCATTTGGAAATGGTTGCTCGAAGTCTGTTAGTCAGTCAGCGATATCAAACCTCACCTCTTGGTTTTCTCGATCTGGGTCTGGTCCTCGGCATATACACTGGAAAGGCACACAGTGGACTAGCACCATTGTGAAACACACACAACTGCAGACTGGCCTGAGTCCAAGTCTCTATTTTAATTTTTTTAGGCCAGTAAAAGACACTTGACATCTAAAGTAAACAAATTAGATTTTTCCGGTCCATCTTCAAAGGCAAAATCCTGGTCTGAGACAAAAACACAATGCACTATTACCGTGTTTATGATCCTGTCTACCTGGTGGTGCTGCTGGCTGTCTCAGGCCCAGTGTTCATGGTGCTGGACTTTGAGCCACTGAGCTTCAGCTGGAGGGGGAGACGTGAGGCAAGGGACGTACTCGCTCATAGCTGCCTACCCTCCCACAGCAACAGGACTATGGAGCCATTTTTGCGCAAGGGCCGCTAATCATAAACAAAGCCTAATCATTAACTCTGTCTGCTCCTTCAGTGTGCCTGGTAGCACAGAACAGTTGGCTTCAGCATGTGACCTTGCTACAGCAGAAGTCAGTACATCAAACACAACTGACAGGAAGACGACGGTGAAGAATGGTTACGCCTGTCATTATTTGACACTGAAGGGGACTCTGGACACACAGAGCTAGTTTTTTTTTTAGCACGCCAGCTATTTTAGCTCCATACTGACAAGCATAACACTGACATGAGAACTTATCTCAGTGGGTTAGAATCATGCCAGATTCAAAGATCAGTCCAGAAAAGTGATGATTCATTCCCCAAGACAAGGGTCAATGCCAACTGCAAGATTGGCACCCATTAATGATAATGCTGTTGTAGATTATTTCCTTTGTCTTTCAGTGCTTCCTTCCTCTTTGAAACCTCACAGAAAGCCTGTAATCTAATGATTTCCAATCCCATGTTTCTAAATCAGTGACCCAGCTGCTGCTAATGTGTGATAGTGTGACACATTTTGCAGGCTTCTTGTCTTTTAGCTGCAGTACATTTTATCCATCTGGAAGCAGTGAAAAGCTTTGTCATCAAACAGACCAGCTGCATAAAGATAACACCCTAGCTTGATGTCATCAGTAGGGTTTTACACATGCTCTGCATTTTTTTGAATATCTACATCTTCCTGTGTCAATAACCAGGGAGAAACAGGTAAAGCAATACTGACTGCAAACAGAAACAAGACAATTTAATTATTTCACATCAGACCCCGTGAGCTTCATGCACACGATCTTACTCCCTTACCTCGTTTGGTTGCATGCTGACCTCAGTCTGTTCTTGCGGTTGTGAAGGCTCTTCTTGGCTGAGTGGCAATGAATCGCATTCTGCTGCACTTGTTGTGGCAACAGTCAGCGAATCATAATGAGCAGAGATACCAGGTGAAGTCAGTCCTGTTCTCTCTGGGGGCTCCACAGAAACCGGGCTGATGAGGACCTGGTGCTGCTGTGGGCTGGCATGGCATTCAGGCTGTGGGTGAACCAGGGGGGTGTGTCCGACAGACAGGACCCGGGCTCTAACGGGTGAGGGCCGGCGCTGCCGCTCGTTGGTTGTTAGGCAAGGCACGCGGCGGGAGTAGTCGTCGTGGAGACGGCTCAGGGGTGACATGAGAGATGGAGAGGTGGGGCTGGGGGAAGGACTCCGTCTGCGTCGGACAGTCAGGTCAGTCATGCTGCCGACTAGCTTAAGCATTGGGCCTTTGGGCTTCACAGGGCTCTTCCTGTTGCCTCGGAGGTCCACTGAGGAAGCGCTGGCTGTCCTCTGGATGCTTGGTGTCCCGTTTGACATAGTCCTCTGGGGGCCTTCTTTAGGAGAAGGAGGTCCTGGAGATGGGGCTTTGCGTCTGAAAGGTGCCTTAAATATATGAAGGTTTTCTGCACTTTTGCTCAGTCTTCTCAGCACCTTCACATTTGTGTTCCCATTCATGTTCTCTGTTTGGGCATTCGCCTTGGACGTCTGCTCTGGTTTCTGACCATCCTTAGGTTGATTTGTGGTTCTTCCCGCAAGTCTTCCATTCCCTGCGTCAAGTAAAGAAATGCGTCCTGCTCCGTACGCTCTCCTGATACTCCTGGAAAACCGCGTGTTGCGTGTGAGACCATCTCCTTCATCATTTTCCTCATCATCGTAGTCCTCAATATCTGATCCACACTGGCTCATCACAGCCACCTTTTGTGCAATAAAATTTCCATTAGAACAACTGTGTCCCTCTGCAACATTGAAATGATTTATTTCATCATCTAGACCAGGGTCACTGTTGGCCACAATGGTGCCATTAGCCACTTCCTGATTAGATGAAGTAACATGCTCTCCATCGTTGATGATGGCCCCTTTACTCTGTATACCCTGGAGCACAGAGGAGCGGAGCTTCTTAAAGGAGTCCACAACACCCAGTCCTGAAAGTCCTGACCAGGACTGGGGGCCACTGTTGCTGTGGGTTGAGGTGGAACCGTCAGTGGTTGGACAGTGAGCAGGGACAGGGCCCTTCTTTGAGTTAGAAAAAAGCTTCATAATTCTTGAGGAGTAAGGCTTTCCCTCAGGCTGATCTATAACCGGGTTGGACCAGGAAGAGGAGTTGATGCCATTCAATCTGTTCTCATCAGGACCTGCAGTCATCGGCTGCACTTGGGCGCCACATCCAGAAAGCAGATAGGGGACTGCACTTCTGTCAGCACGACTGTGGAATGGGTATATATCACTGAGGGGTCGGCTTCGGATCAGCGGGTCAGCTTTAGAGTTGTGGAGGCACGGGAGAGGGTCTTCGCTTGTGGACAAGACCCTGTCCTTCTGTTCTGCCTGCAAAACCAAACAGAGACTCATTTTAGGGATATTTGCAAGGTGCATTGTGAATCAATGAATGGTCCTATTCAAAGGTTGCTATGAAAAAATTAAATTTGCTGATCATAAAAAGCAGATCAAACAGCTTCAGGTAACGAGAAAGACAGGTGAATTTATCAGAGAATAAAGAGACTCAGGTAAACAAAAAGATGAATATGCTCCAGAGTGCAGAGGGTCCAGAGTAGAGAGACACCTTGCACTGAGGGAACACTACATGCATTTGTCCTTGGTGCTGTATTTCAATGTCCAAGGAGAGCTGAGGCCCAGGTTGGGGTGGTGTTGTGCTAAGTTCAGCTTTATGTGAGTGTGTGTGTGTGTGTGTGAGTCAGGGCAGTGGCTAATGCAGCGCAGCCTTTGAAGTGGGGCTTTGTGAGCGTGACTAAGCAATGAAACTTGCTAATCCATTGTGATTAATGTAATAAATTGCCTGGTTTTCTCCAGATTAGGTAGATGATGGGGTGATGGTGAGGGGGAGGGCTGTGTGGTCAAATCAGTGACATAGTTCAACTCTTTATTCTAATACATTTTAATAATAAATAATCCCCAAATATCCTAATGCTCATTGTTTGCCTATACAGGATTCCTACCAAAACGTTTTTTCCCAGGGTATATTTAGCTTGGCATAGTAGTTACAGCACATTGCTAATACCATTAATGATGGCTCTGCTCTATTCAAGTGCCTCAGTTAGCCATGACAGTGTGACAGTGATCCAGCATGCACCACACCAGCATCCTGACAGTGCAGCAGCTAATGGAATTCAGCCAACATTCATTTTATTATTTATGTCTGTGCTGTTCCTACTGTGACATCTGAAAATATCTTCTGTGAAAAAGGCCTCCTGTCTGTTTCAGGTCCATCTCATGACTGCATTCATCTGTTTTTATGGGTGTTTGAAAGGCTTCGTAATGACACATCATCTTTTATACCTGGCAACTGACTTACAAATATTCTAAAACAACAACACAATAGCAAAGTTTTACCTATAAAATGTCTACAGCTATAGAGACAACAGTATATTTACAATAATGACTACACATTTTAGGATTATAAAACACAGCAAAAATATCTTTCATATTCTTAAAGGTTTTATTAAAGTTTATTCTATTTTTCATATACAAGTACAATACAAATTGTTTATAGCACAATATAATGTGCAGTTTGATTGTTTTACTATATTATCATCCTTTATCTATTTTTGTTTATATTCTGCTTCTAAAAGCTAAATGGAGGGGTGTTAAAATAAAGTGCTACCATATTCACATTACTGCTGATTGCTTTACATTTCTTGTAGGAAAACTGTGTCTTAAAAACACAAACAGCCACCTATTCGATCAGTCAACCCATCGATCAGTCGTGACACAAACTGAAGGCATTTTTTTAAGCTTTGAAGGCAGCGTTGCTTCAACTGACTGCTATGAACGCATGCGGGTAGTTGCAGGGATCCTGGAACGCTCCCATACCTCCCATCCTCACGCGTGTTCAGCAGCAGATGGGCTTTCTCATTCAAACTCTCTGTGGAATCTGCCGTCACTTCAACCAGCTCGCTCCATCACACTGAACGCTTATGTAAACACAGAGCCACCGCTGCCAAGCACCGCTGCTGACAGACAGTAAACACCCCTCGTGAACAATGTGCTGCTTTCAAAGCTATGCTGAATTGTCTTCTTGTACTTTCCTCCTCCTCGGCCACAAAGGAATCGCACTGACCAGCAACTGGAAAAATAGATGGGATCAATTATTCCATCTATTTTCTAAGCGGAAAGATAGGAGATAGGAAAGGAATTCCTACAGCTCGAGTAGCTTGTTTTTGTTTTGAATACTCACAGCATGCTATCAGCTATTCTACCAACTGAGCTATCCTTCAACACCTTTCTGCCTTCTCCCTAAACTTGGCGCCAACTGTCACAGGCCAGTTGGTGTCTACTAATACTTGGCAGTGCTGTTAGCCAGAACCAAGCTGATGCAGGTGGTGAATATGGTATTTCACAAAAAGATAACAGAGATTTAAAACATCAACAGCTTCAATGCAATATATTTTATGCTCCAGGTACTCTACAGCACGTTTATGTGACTTTTAACTGTAATTTATGAGCCTCCTTGTATTTTTAGACTGAATGCATCCATCTCAATGACAATGTTAGCTTTGATGTGCACGGTACGCAGTTTTTCCCTATTGAAATGGTCATAATAGATATAATGATGCACTTTATCTCAAAAGTCAAGATAAAACGTTTCTTTTCCTCAATATTTTCTGAATTGACATAAAAATAAACTACAGAAATAAAATTTATAAATGCAAAAAAGCATCTACTACATCCACACAGCTATGCATATTGCAAGACAAATATTACTTACATTTATGTTATTATCACGCTCTGCTGTCTGTGAATGCAAATCACTTATACTATCTGGAACTTTTCTATATTATCTTTGCTCTTCCTGCACCAGGATCACTGTTGCTCTCTGGCTTCTTCCTGCTCAACTGTGGATGGGAGTGGCGCTCTGGGGCCCTGGTCCAGAGTTAATTAAGAGCTCAGGGAGGAGTCCCCCCCCCCCCCACACATGGCAGCCAGCTGGAGACAGCCTCAGATTAGACTCCCAGAGACGAGGATGAACACGCACCCAGATACATAAACATGTATACAAGGGCTTAAAGCATGCACTCCAAAAACACAAGCACAATTAGTTAGAGTATGCTTTCTCATAGTGCAACAAGTCCATGTGCATGTGTGTGTGAGTACACTACACGCCTGCGTGCACAGAGCTGAGGAGGGAGGAAGGCATTTAAATCATTGACTCCCTTGCTGTTTGGCTAGAAAACCCAGGAGGTTATGTAAGGAGTTATAAATGCATAGTGATAAGTGACCTCCTACCCATAGTTCACCTCTGCAGAGGTATGTCCTGCCTAAGGCTAGGATAAAGCTCATTAGGCCAAAATGAACTCAGCATTAAACTGTACGACCAACAGACAGGGAGTATCAAGGGAAAGTAAGTTTTTCTGTTCTCTGGCTTAACTCTGAGACAGACACAACCACCCTGGAGCAACAGCACCATTCCTTCGTAAGCTGTCAGTTTACTGGCAGTCTATTTGTCTCAATAAATGCAAAGCTGTGAGGAAGATGTGCTTCTAAGACGTCCCAAAACAACACCACACAGTGTTTTAAAGAACAGATTGACTGATTAGCTAAATCAGCGTGCGTAACTAGGGTTCTGTGAAACTTAATCTGAACATATGTTCAACACTGGAGAAAAAGTTCACTGTATTCCGACTTTCAGGTGAATTAATTACTTCAGGTTTGTGGTTGTATAAACTGCTAGATTATGAAACACTTCACAGTATTCAGAACCATACATTTGAATGCATATCAAAATCTTTTTAGCTTTGACGCTTGTTAGTTGATCTAATTTGTTTCCGGGCAAAGATTAAAAGTGTCAGCAAGAAAAAAAAATCTACTTTGTGAGGGAGCAGTATGTGGGAGTGCGAGTGTGTATGTTTGTGTGTGTATAACCTATTTCTCTTCCATCCCAGTAATAATCTGATTAGCAGAGCTTTACCAGTCTGTGTTTAGGACTGGTTTCATCTACACACGATAGCCTAATCAGGGAGACAACCAGGCTATTCAGCACTGACTGAGAGTGACACCCAAAGCTTGTAAACAGCCCACCTACTTGGGCAGTGTGCACTCTATATTTTAAGGGTTAAATCAGGGTCACATAGACCGAAATTCCACCAAAAGCATCCATAAGAAAGACGTCACCTCTTTTGGGGTCACATCGTTTTGAAATGGACAGCATGTCCCGTTGGATCAGGTGACCACACACACACTACTGGTTCAATTTCCTGGTAAAAGTCTCATATTTGGTCATGACCTAGTTCCTCATTTTTTGATCTGGCAGGAGGATGGGGATTGGGAGACGTCACAGCCCTTTCTATACAGCGTGGGAAGTACAGGTAGAGGCCAAACCAGGGAGTGTCACCACTCTCACACGGGCAGCGACTCACTCACTTGATCTGCTGTGATCTGTCATAGAGACAGACAGGCAGAAATCTAACACCACACAGTGCACAAGGCTTAGAGAGGACAAAACACCACTGAGCCTTGTTGTCAACAGTCAACAGTGTAACCTGACAGCAGTGCAACAAGAATCAAAAGGCTGCTCCATCAACATTCAAAAACCATGGAAACAAAAAGGTTCTCAAGAGCTAATCCACTAATATTATATAGCGATCTGAGACTCATAAACATTGGTTCCCATCAGTTTTCAAACTTGAATGGATTTTTTTTTTTTAAATAATGAACACAGTATATCCTTGATGCAAATGTGGCTGAGTCACAGCACTGAAAATGGCTCGTTAAACTAACTTCTTTGCTCTAAGGGATGACGTGCAAAAAGAAGGAAAATAATGCAGAATAAGTTTATAAACTGCAGACACACAGCACTCATGAGGCAGAATTACATGTGTGAAAAAAAGGAGAGTGGCCTGGTGTAAAATTATATTGTAGTTGTTTAGTCCTGTTGTAAAAATGATTTCTTATATCCTCTATAAAGCAAAGGTGACCTTTAGCAATGACTGATCTACACAGTTCAGCCCTACTACTGAGGTGGCGAGCCAAGAAAACAGATTATGATGACTCCTACAATAAGTGTAGCTGTGTTAGCAGTACCTGCTATAAGAATGAAGTAGGATCTGAAAACAAGGAGCTACAAAAGGGGATTATACTGAGCACTTCTCTAAGCTCATAAAGAACTCGGGGCCAAACTGCTTATTTATTTCTGCATTAATTAACTTTCTTTGGCCATAAAGCTCTTTGTAGTCGGTGGCCCCCCTACCCCTCCTTCGCCAGCTCCCTGCACAGCCTGGCATCTCCCACATCACTATAACAACCACGGCTGTAATGCACTACAATAACCCCCTCTGGTCCCATTTCAACCAAGAACACAAGAGGGAAAAATCAATGCAACTGTAACGAGATCCACGAGTAATATCAATAATTTAAAGCAGTTTTTTATCACTTGGCTGTGAATTAAATTAGCAGTCGTTGCGCAGTTACTAGGAAACAACAAAATCTTTTGCTCACCGTGCTCATAATCGCTGATGTTGTCCTCCTGACTTTTTTCCTCTCATCAACAGAGCAGCTGTTTTTGTTTAGCCATGGTGAGCCTGGTTTTCACTGAGGTCCAACGGCCGCCTGCCTCGATCTCCCAGTCCTCTAGCAGAAACATGTCGGGTAGAAAAACCACGACAAGTGCGCCGCTCCTGCTAACTAGTCACCCCGCAGCATTTTGAGACAAACGGCTGGCTGACTTCTTTAAACACACCGGGCTAGCAACTTGAGCTAGCTCGCGAGCTCGCTGACAAACTTCTTCTAGATTGCGCAGGCTCTGCGGTTTAATTTCTAATTTCGCTTTCACCGACCGGCAAAACCTGGTAATGGTCAAACAAGTGTACAAAGTAAACTCTGACTCATCTGATATCTGCGGAAGTTGCTCGAGAAAAGCTCATAGTTTCGCTGCTGATTCCAATTAAAAGAGGTCTTTCTTGAAGGAGTGAGCTGCCGAGCATCATCAATGCACTTGTTGCAGTGTTTGCGAGGGGCGGGGCTTCGAGAGGTTACGCTCGAGGTTACTGGTTTACCGCAGCGCGACCATCGGCTGACAGCCAATCATAGGGCAGTATATGAGTCCGTGACCGTGAAACCACGCCCACAGTGGAAAGCCCTTCATTGAAGAAAAAAATAATTAAAAAAAAAGAAAGACTAACAAAGCTCCGCACTTCCTGCGGTTGTTTTGAAGAACAAAAAAAAAAGAGACCGGACCTACCTGTTGGTGTTGCACTATCTTCCTCTTGTCCTGTCATTCTATCATGCCAAGACAATTATTCCTCGGGTATTTCTGGCGTGCATGCCCATCCCCAAATACCAGAGGAAGAAACTGGATGGTTTAGTGAATGTTTCTCTTCATTGTAACACAACAAACAGGGTAGAAATTACCACAAAGGCGTAGTAACATTACACAATACCTCTATTTGTATCTGTGTAGTGTCTTTTTATTTCATTTACAAGCTAATGTTCTCATTTAAGTAGAATTACATGCTCAAGATCCAGCTAGAAAACTAAACTGGTTAAAGCTCATAATGTACATGTAATGCCGGGAGTGGGAGAAAGATCAGATTCTTTGCTTAAGCACAAGCAGCAATGCAATAGTTTTAAATACTTCAAGTGTCACTAAAGTGTGTAAGTATTAGCAAAATGTACGTAAAGTAGCAAAATGCAAATACTCATTCGGCTGAAAAAATGGTCATGTGCCTGTGAGTCTTTTTTTGGGTTATTATCACTGATGCACCAAAAACTGTTATTTGTATTTTATAAGCTTACCACACTGTATTTTTTGCATGTACAATCTTAATCAGCAAAGTAACCACAGTATAATCAAATAATGCAGTGGAGTATAAAGTCTTGGGTGGCATAGAATAGAAATACTCAAGTAAAGTTCATGTATGCAAATTTGTAATCAATTACAGCAGTTGAGTAAATGCACAATGCATTACATAATCAACTAAAGTTTAGAAGAAGGCTGATCTCTTTTCACTGATTTTGTTTCTTTATTTGACAACAGTGATTAGAAAGTTATTATGCCTAATTTAGACCCCAAAGATTAAGAATCCAGAGAATGTAGTGTCATCATCTTCGTCAGCAAAGAGCCCATTGTACAGCTCTCCCCCAACCACCTGCAGCCACACCTTGTCCCCCACGTCCAGGTGCAGCACAGCGCCCCCTGCTGCCTGGTCCTCGCTGCTCTGGTAGTTGTCCGTGGTGTGGATGATCTTGGCACCATTCTTCACGAGAGCGACCTTCACGTTTCTGGAGAAGACAGTGATGTGGTAGGTGAAGAAATAGGCTCCTGCTGCAGAGCATGTGAATCTTCCTGTTTGTGCATCGTAGTGGTTCTGCTGATTGTAGATAATCTTGTCAAACCGGATTGGTGCATGAGGTGTTGGGAGTTTAGACTGTGTTGTGAGTCCCACGGAGAAGGCGCTTTTAGAGATAACAAGTTCTTCTCCCTTCTCACCCTTATCACCTTTCTCTCCTCGGGTACCCCTGTCCCCACGATAACCAATATTGCCTTTGTGACCTGGAACACCAAGTTCCCCTTTAGGCCCTGGCCTGCCAGGGGGTCCCAGTGGTCCCTGAATACCTCTGTCACCTCGAAGGCCAATTTCCCCCTTGGTACCCTTTGGTCCAGGAGGCCCAAAATCGCCTTTAGGTCCTTGGGATCCAGGCAGCCCGAGCTCTCCCTTATTTCCTTTCAGCCCAATAGGCCCTTGGACCCCTTGGGGTCCCATTTTCCCAGGAAGCCCCCGTTCTCCATTATCTCCCCTTTTTCCTTTGAGCCCTGCTGGACCAACTGCTCCTGTAAAAGTACATACATGTTCCAGAAGGACAGATAATATATATATCAAATATATGTATATGCAAAACATGTGCAAATAAAGTATAAGCAGTAAAGCTGGAAAAACAGATGAATGTTCCAACACAGGTAATTTTATGTTTATTCTGAAGATACATACCAGGCTCCCCTTTGTCTCCCCTGTGGCCATCATTGCCTGTTTGTCCAATAGGGCCAACTTCGCCTTTTAATGGATGATTCATAAATGATTGCTTTCATAAATTGCAATGTTGAGGCTTGAAACATATGAAAAAATGCATAGAGTTAAGTTCTGAAGTTTTCTCCTCTAAACTTACCTTGATCACCTTTGTCACCTCTCAGTCCATCTCGGCCATCTCTGCCAGGTGCACCGTTGTGTCCAGGGTCCCCTGGTATTCCAGGGTATCCACAAACACAGCCTTTACTTGGGGTTTCGTCCTGTGCGACACACCTGACCATCAGTAGAAGGACCAAGAGAGAGACTGTAAACCTCGTGTGCAACATTGTGTACCTGATGCACCCGTCTTACAAAACTGATGTACCACTACGCAAAGGTTTTTAGACTAAAACAAGTTCAAGCCTGTGCATAGTCTGCCTCATAACCATGTACTACTCAAACGCGAACATGCAGCAATTAATCTTTAAACTGTCTTAAAACAGGCGAGCTCAAGAGGAGCACAGTGGAACAAAAGAAAGTCAAGATGCCAACCAAAGAAAGCATGAGCTAGGTTAGAACTTTGGACAAGAGTGACCTCAGGCCTCGAAAGCATTTCATTGGTCTGACTGTGTTTTTGGTTTACTTATTGAGTCTGTTGGTTACACATCACCTGTGCCCCCTCGCATGCTTCTCCTGTCTAGTTAAGGCTAATAATAAGCATAGACTCAGAGTGTATGTGAGGGTGTTGTGGAAGTTTTCGTTGCTGCTTCTGCTGGTGAAGAATGAAATAGAGACTTCTGCCGGCCGACAAGTTTTTATTTCCTTTGCAAAGAAAAGGTCAATCAACATGAGCGGTCAGGATGAAGAAAGACCCCGAGCATGGGGAAAACTGGACATTTTATACTTGTGGGGAAACCCACCCCTGGGGTGTGTTTCCCATCCTTTGTTTGCTGCAGAGGCAGCCCCTTACCCAGAGGTGTGTATTCGTACCTTTGTCCCTTGCAGGTATAGGTACCGACCCCCTGAGGTGCGTGTTAAACCGTCTAGACATAAATACAAAAGGATTTGGATATTGTTAAAGGGGCAAAAGGGAAGAAGGAAGTCTCAAGTGGTTGTCAAAAGGATTTGAGTATTGGTGAAGAGACAGAAGCGAAGTTGTGTGTCTCATGTAGTTGAGGTGCAAGGGACCTTGAAAGGGTTAAACATTTGGTGAGATGGTGGGAGGTTGTGTGTCTCACAAAGAAACTGAAATTGCCATTACAAGGGCCAGACATGCAGAAGGCCGCATAGTTTCACATTGGTTGCCCGCAGTGAAGCAAACACAATTTTTAACTTAAGCAAGTGATTATATGCCGTCACATCTGCATTTTAAATTGAGAAATAATATTAGCTGTTGTTTTTGTCACTGTGATGGGCTCTGTTAATCACTGGATGCTAACAAGCTGCATTGTAAATTCATGCCAGCTTTTCTAATATGTGCTCTTTAAAATGCCAACAGTCAGGAAGAATTGACCCCATAAACTGGATCACTGACATAAAATGTGACCTTTTGTGGTCTAAAGCCCAACCCCACCTCTCTAGAAGATCTCTGCTTATCTTAATGATAGTGGCCTTCAGATGTTATCTAGATGACGGATTTTAGCATTGGTCACATTAAAGTGGACAAAAGCTACGCAAAAGAACTGTAGAACCACAACTATTCTGAGCAGAATATATTGTAATTTATTAAAATATATAAACATAATTTTATATTGGACTATTTTAGGGATTTAATATCTTAGTCAAGGCCATTCAGCAAGGCAGATGTTGGCACACAGGCTTGAATCAGGACTGTCTGGTAGAGGAAGACTCATCCTACTCATTATGCCGAGCTGCTGCCTCTTTATTAGATTGTGTACAGTGAGGAGAGACAGGAGGGATGGGCGCAAGGGAGGAGCTGGAACATAAAACCAAGATAAGAAAAAAGAAAGCAACTCTGAGCACACGGCAGACACCCGACTTCAAGATAGCACGCCAGCTTGTGTTCCACAGACTGACACAAACACACGTTCACATACTTTATTTCTTCAGTGATTCTTCTCACAAGCTTCCAGATATAAATATATTTAAAAAATATAAACATGACAATACATAAAAGTGCACATTCAAGCAATGTCTTTACCTGGCACCAGACATGGAAACTTCACTATCATACATGTTGGCTACTGCACATTTCCTTGCTTGGACACAAAATGGACACAAAGATGTAATCTAACAAACAAATGACAAGGGCATGGCTCAGAATGAGTCAGACTCATTTAGAATTTGAGGCCAATATATCAGGACCCAGTCTCTGTAGTCCCATAACCAGGCACAACGTGAGGTTGATTTGGTTACAGAGGATACTGCAACAAGTCTTCAGACAAGACAGCAGAGACATCGTTAGTCGTTCCATTAGGTTTAAGGCTAAATAATTACACAGGTACAGACCATCCGAAAGCAGTAACCAATGATAAATGTAAATACATGGATACATAAATACAAGTAAATAGCATACAACATGCTGTAGCAGTATCTCAGATCTGAAATGTTTATAACACTGATGGCTTGTTTTGTGTAGAGATCTTAAATTCTCAATCAGACCAAATTGACCTTGAATGACTTGGTGTTCCACATTAATCAGCTGGACGTAGAAAGTGAGGAAACAGAGTTAACGAAGCTACAGAGGGAGCAGCACATGGCAAAACGGAAGAGAGGAACAGGGGCAGGAGCTTGCAGACGGGGGTCTACAGCATTTGACACAAACACTCTGTTTGGGAAAAGCAGCAGTTCCAGGGAAGTTGAGGTTAACATGGCAGGCGCTACAAAGGATATGACTGTTACAACTTTTGTGGCATTAGTAGAAAATAAGGTCTGGAAGCAGGGGAGCGGGTTAGCTAGTGGGTGGTCTACATGATCTGACGGTGCATACCATAGCCCGTCATACCAGCCTGGGAAGCCCCGCGGTTGCTGCCCATCTGCAGGCCGATCAAACTCTGGCCTTGGCGGAGCTGCTCTTGACTGAACTCTCGCCGATATCCCTGGGCTTTCCTATACGTGCACAACAGTGACAAGGTGAGGCAGAGGAACGTGAGGCAGCGTAGGCATGCGGCTGTGAAAATGTGACGCTTTTCTGTTACAGTGAGGTTTCTCTTTACCTGTGAAACCAGTCACGGTCGCCTCTGTAATGACCATCATCCTTCGTGACCGCCATGCTCCCCAGAGCCATGAGAGTTCTTTGCACTGCCGCCATGTCCTTTCCTACAGCCGGAACAAAAGGAGAATGTAGTGAAAACTGTTTATCATTGTAAAAACTTAACGTGAACGCATATATATCACTCCAACAGTGGATGGAGTGAAAGTAATCAGAGGTAAAATCACCTTCCCAGAGGTCTACAGTTTGAAATATGTCAGTGGTTATAACTCCATAAGCTTCAGCTGCTTGCAGGAACTGAGAGATCTTCTCCATTTGTTTGAAGGCCATCTGAGTCTCTGGAATCTTCTTGATAGGCTCCTTCCCCCTCGGATAAAGGCTGTTGATAAGCCTGCAGAGGATCTGAGACAAAGCAGGTCAGAAATCTGGCCTGATCACATCAAACTAACACTGACCACACCAAAATGGCTGTTAGTTCAACCTAGTTTTCATGCCTAAATGCCGTAATTGACATGTTTGGTGCAGCAGCTTTCTCTCATCCTCCCTTGTCAATTCCCACTTCCACCACTGATTTAAAACACTTCCGAAAATAACTGTTGTCATGCCTGGAGGGAAGGGGTACAAAAATGCATTTGGATCTAGCTGTGAAAGCTGTTACCATTTATAATTGTGAGAGTCAGTGTGTTGAGAAACTTGCTGGTGCAGAAATTGATGTATCTGCCAGGTCTAGGATGGATTTCTCTGAATGATTTTTAAAGATTACCGTCTGCTGGCGTGTCAAGCCAAACGGCACTGCGGCGCAGCGCAGGGTGCATTTCAAAATTGGTTAATTAGGCCTTACAGTGCTAAGCATTTTCAGTGTGGAGACAGAGGAGTTTTCCGTCAAAGGCTCCCATAATGACTCAGAAAAAAATGCTTTGTTTGTAAAAGCATGCACTGTAACAGTTAGCAATTTACCTCCTTTGCTAAAAATGTTCTTGCTAAATTTAGTCTTTTTTTTTAACTTCATGGGCTCTTTAAATCTGACAGAGCTGGTACATCTTAAATAATTCAATTGTAACTTCTATTTTAAGTGCCTGTACAGCAGCCACTCACCGTCCCATCCATCAGCCACTTCTGGAAGTTCTCCCTGCCCGTCTGCGGCCTCTCCAGGTTTCCCCCACACTGTGCGACTATCCAGTCCACCAACCGCTGCTCCAGGTCTGGGTCGTACTTCTGCTCGATCTTCTCCTGCACCTCCCGGCTCAGTCCATAGCTGGGCCCTCTGTTTGCCATGGCAAACACCACTAGGAGACACTCTAGTATATGCAGTGTATAGTAGAGCCCTGAAGAGAACAAATGGTACACAT
The DNA here is from genome assembly GCF_017976325.1 of Chelmon rostratus. Taxonomy (NCBI): domain Eukaryota; kingdom Metazoa; phylum Chordata; class Actinopteri; order Chaetodontiformes; family Chaetodontidae; genus Chelmon; species Chelmon rostratus. The sequence continues at coordinate 10,647,806 of NC_055677.1, forward strand.
GAGGATGAAAGCTAATTACTACTGCTGACATATTCTGACAAAAAACATCATAATGTTCCTATGATACAAATCTTATAGTATATTAGTTGCTATTTTGCTTCCTGATTCAATGGCTACAGGATGACTACAATTCTTTTTAGAGATGAAATGTTTTATTTAATAATTTGCAGCATGAGAGCACTTTTACAAGACATCTCAATATCTGAAGAAAAGCCAGGTTTTGGTCTCTCTATAGCACCTGTCTACCTTTACAGCTCAGCTCTCCACCCGGGCGCATCTCTGGAGGCTGTAGTAGGGAAGGGTGTGGTCCCTGGCTGCTGTCCCGAGCATGGACAAGCCCTCTTTTATTGCTATGGTAACAATCAAGCCTGTTTCCGGCACGCTGTGCGGTGCGATGCGCTGCAGGAGATGGTGTCCAAGTATGACCTCCAGTAGGCATTCATCATGGCGCAAATGAAACAGGCAAGTGTATTTTCATAAAGTTTGCCCTCTTACAAAAACATGCATTCGCACAATGAACAACAGTTCTATTTTTAGTTTAATTACATGACGTCAGTCCGCTCTGCCGCAAATAAAAACTCTGTGTTAATTCTTCAGTTGCTTTTCTTTCACTGCATCTCTTGTTGGGCGCAATGCTCTCTGCTAAATCCAGTAAATTCAAATGAAGTCCCGCCACAATGTTACATCACACTGCTACGCATTCTGCAGCTTTTTAAAAAGCATCAACATTTCACAAACCCAAAGGCAACTGCGCAAAGCTCGCGCACCAGCTGCGACACCGCATCGTTTGCATAAACATTACGCACAGTGTGTCATGCGGTCAAAGCAGTTTTATTTAAGAAAGACAAGGTGCACTTACTCAGGAGGAGAGAGCGGTGAGATTTGTCCGTGTCACTGTGCTTCAGTTCCGCTGAGCTGGGCAGGGCTGAGGATGCTGAGCTGCTGAAGCATCCATGAAGCGCAGCACAGGCGCGTCGGGCCAGGCTGGATCTAGTTTGTCCGGGAGGGGCGAGTCACTCGTTTTATATGCCAGCTCCTCCAGGAGGGGTCCCTAGAGGCTCTCAGCACAGAATGCGACGTGACACCGCTTCCGGACAGTGGTCACTGTAGTGCATGCTCAGCTTTGGGCAGCATGAAGTGACGCTCAGCAAACCAAGGCACATGATGGGGCCAAATAAAAAAAAACAAAAAACAAAAAACAAAAAAAAACCTCTTGCCTTAGACCTGAAGTCAAAACTGGACATTAATCCACTGTGCACAATATTAAAACCCCCCTTTTACCTCATTATAACAGGTAGAATCATCGACTTGCTCAGTGGATGTTTGCTTATGTTGTCTGCCTCCTGATTTGCTGTTTTCTGTTTGGCTTCCACACTAAGACTTATTGTTCGTTAAAGCATCTGTATCTTAGCTTCACTAATGAGATCCATTTCTCTTTGCTTACTGCATTATAGAGTTGTTTGTGGTGGATAAATGTTGACGGGAAATGCTATTTGCAGAGTGCTGTGGCTCAATATGGAAGTATGTTGCCTTATTTTATGCAGCTAGACATCAAAACCACAAAAATGGGGGATTACTTACAAAGCATTTCCTGCAAAAATATGCTTTTGTAAAAACTAACAAACAACATATGTAATGCCTTTTTTTGCCATCTCTTCTGCTCCCATTAGTGCCATGCTGTATGCTTCCATCAATTGATTCAATTTAGTTTTGACACACACACACACACACAAAATGACTGCCTACATAGCTCAACCATGAGTTAAAGGTCACTGCTGCAGTAAAGTGGGGATGAGAGAGTTAAGTGGTTGGTTTCACCCCATTGAGCACAGTGCAGCTAGTGGCCAATTACATGTTAATAATCAACAGTCCAGTGGGTCCATTCAGCAGTCCTCTTTATGGCTAAAGGCCAACAGGTATAGGGAGTCATGTAACAGAATGTTCTGCTAACAAAAATAAACCTCGAATGGCTGTAGCCTACAACGCTTGCTGATTTTGCCTCACTATATAGAACCATGATTCATTGTGTTGACATGCTAGTATAACTAGGAAACTGCATTTGTTCAGAATTTTGTTTACTCAATCTGGATTCATGTAAAAGAAATGCCGAGTATTTCCTTTACAGTTTAAAATGGTTTCTGTAAGACAGCTCTCCATTTCCTACTATTGCAAATATTTCTAGAAGTTAAGTATTATGTATGGATTTCAATATTAACAGCATTCTCTTAATTCATAAAGATAGTTGTTGCTTGTCAGCTAACTATAGTTGTGGTAACAGACTGAGACCTGCACTCTACTGTGCAGAGGTTTTATTGGCCAAAATGGGTGAAAAGTGATTAAAAAAGGCACAGGAAAACTATGCATCTAAGTAAAGAGGGAAGGGAAAACAGTGAAACAATATGAACAGTGGCAGAGAGAGCAGCAACAGCAGACCTGACAAAGGCCAACATAACACTCCATTTAACAACTTGAAACACTTACAAATGCAACCTGAAGATATAAGGGAACAGCTAGCTGGAAAGCTCCCTTTAAATATAGTTTGCACTGTAACGGCATGTTGAAATGACAGATGAAATATGGGGAGAATAACAGATGGATAAAAGGTCATATTTGGCAGAGAAACATGCCATTGTTTGGTAAATTTCTTGAGGGTTGACTTTCCAGTAAACAGTCCTTCTCTCCTTATCCCAGCAACCTCTCAAGCTCACTCCCCCGTCCCTTCCTCAGACCAAAGTGGTCAGCTTGTCTATGAGATCGTCAATAGTGTAGACCATGAGCTTGATGTCGTCTTTCTCGGACATGCGGTGCTGGCCATGTCGCCGAAGGATGACATCTACATCGGGGCTGAGGACGCGTTCTGCAACCTGCATGGAGATGTGCCACGGGACATCCTCATCTTTGAGCCCATGAATGAGCCGTACGGGGCAGGTGATGGGGATGGGGCTTTGCAGCACACAGTGATTTTCTGCCTCACGCAGAAAGTCCATGCTAAACTTGTAATGACCATCCTCTGAATGTTTGGTGGGCACGGTCCACTCCCCCTTCTCCTCAAATTCCTTGCGTGTCTGCTCAATCAAACATGGACAAATCCAACTCAGAAAAAACATGTAAATCAAAATGAATGGAAAGTCAAATGCCAAAAACTGTGATATATATATATATATATGTGTGACAATATTACAATGTTCCTACCTCTAGAGGGAGAGAGTTGAATGATGTGACGATGTGATCAGCAGCAGTGGAGATGCCCACAAGTGCTGCGGTCTTCTCTGGTCTTGCAATGGCTGCCAGCAGCATGAGCCAACCGCCTATACTGGAACCCACCAGTATCTACAAGTAAACAAAAAACAATAAATAGGCCGTAAATCAAGTGATTACTAAAAAAAACTATTTAAACCTCATGAAGAACATTCCACAAAGTCTCCAGCTGTGTAATCATGGCAGTGGAAGTGTAATGATACCAAAAATGTGGTGACACAGCGCCATCATCTGGAGAACAGACAGAACATACAAAGAAAACTGGATTTCATTATTGAGTCTCCTGTTTGACCTACTTCTTTAATTGGTTCTCTAATAAATCCATTTTTTGGTTATTTGTTGAGTAGAACTGAAGTTTTAATTAAAGGCTTTATTGCTTAATCTCTGCTGATAAAAACTTAAGATAGATGGCCAAAGAATACAAAAATGTTGGGGAAAAGTTTAGTTCACCTTAAATCTGAGTTTAACACAGAGAGTATTTTTATACAAAAATATGTTTCACAATTTGAACTACAGTGTGAGTTTAGCATTAGAATATCTATATTGTATTACCAAATTAAACTTTTTTTTTTCATTTTGGAGGCAACACAGATGCACACTGTAGGAAGATGCATCACTTGGCTGAAGGCTATTGAAGACATCATATTTTTTACATACATTAAGATGTTCTTCTTTTTGTGACTTACATGAATGAATGAATTCTGACATTAAGACAATGTGTGCAATGAACAGAAATCAATAGCTGATAAGTGTCAGGTTCTCAGAAATTAGATCATTTGAAACCTGTTTTAAAATGTGACCAACTCTCAATTCCCATCCCTATTGTGCAAAATTTCCACAACTTCATTGATCACTAACCAGTTGTAAATGGGGATGACCCCAAGAAATATTTACCTGTGGTCCCTCTGCTAATTCATCCAACACGTAAAGGACATCTTTTTTCCAGGTACCAATAGTTCCTTCTGCTAGCTTCCCTTCTGAGGCCCCATGTCCTGTGTAGTCAAACCTGCGAAAACATAATTAGAACAATCCGTGGCCATAGGTATCAGAGGGTACGACAAAAGCAAACCATGAGAGGCCAGAGAAGTCTTTTTCTTTTTCTTTGTTTTTTTTTTTTTTTTACACATTATGAGTACAGTAAATCACTTATATACTACACTGAACATGGGATGCAACTTTTAAGTATTTGGTATGATGGAACATGACTTTCATATCCACCCACATCAGGAATGGAGGCTTCCCAGGATAAAGCGAGGTTTGGAATGGTTGGAGGCCTTTTTAAAACACTGGAATGATTCATTGAAAATTCAGAAAATTAAATGATAATTATTATTTCCATGATGAGTTGCTAGTTATGGCCTTTCACACTTTACTAGTTGTTGCTTTTTTGCGGTCCCCATCATTGTGAATGGAATCTCTGGGCCTTTAAATTTTGAAATTATTGAACAGAGTTCTTTTAGGTCTGTAGAAATAAAGGATCCATCTTAGATCACTACTTTGTTATAACTCAGTTACATTCAAAAAGAATGTAGCAAGACATTTCATACAAGCAAAATACAAGCAAAATACAAGCAAAATCTACTCTGCATTACTGAATCCACTGAAATTTATTTGCATGTACTCTGATATCTTGGGACAAAAGGTCACTCAGATACGAAACCAGACAGCCATATTTAGCACAAACGCAATCTATCATTTATGGTAAGACTCATGACATTTTTGCTTTGTCACGTTTTCTGCTGTGCCACTGAATGTATTGTAGCTTAATCATGTGGTGACCAGGTCTTTTCAGCAGCAATTTCACAGAAACAGAGCCCTCTCCTGTTATTTCTTATCTCAGTCAACAAAAGACCTTCAAAAAGAATTCTGTTTTATTATCTTATTTTATGTCTTTTTACTGTCTACTTTTGCTTCTCCTGTTGCTATTTGATCAAGCAGAACAGAATGGAAGTGGGAGTAAAAAGCCTCTCCACCACTGCAGAATATTAAAGTTTTTTCCTATGGTAGGACCGGGCACATTCATTGAGGCCTTCTAAATAGAGGCCTTCTCAAGAGACAAAGCCAGAAAAAACAGCCTGAATCCAGTTCACATATTTTTTCATTTTTGCTCTGTGCAGCTTTGGATCATCAGCGTTGCATGCCTAGACTTTAACTGTATTAATACTGAGTACATAAGTTCTATTGTTTTATAGTTACTGTGGGTGACTATAAGTTTTTTAAAGATTACAAACAAGACTATGGACATCCAGGACCAGTACTGCACATATTAGATGCACATATGCACATACTAGATCTATTCTGGATTTGGAATGGGATTATGAACATGGCATGGTTTTAGCATGCATCCCTCTTGGTGCTTTAAGGTGACTTACCTAAGGTATGAGTGCCCCAGTGACCTACAGAATTCCTCCAGTGATTCAGCTTTCTGTCCATTCATGTTGGAGCCATACCCTGGGAGGAAGACAACACCTGGACTCTTCCCCTTCACTCTTCTGTACGCCAACTTTGGAAGGTCTGGCCGTGAAGCATACTGAACTGTGGACTTGTGTCTCCTGTCTCCTTGTTGACACAGTGCAAAGTATTATTGCTATAGCAAAACATGTTATGTACACGATTCAATGTACGGTACGTACGATAAATTGGATTTTAAATTGGTGAATACAATATCACATCACATTTTATAGGGTCGGGCGTCTCTTGAAGCTAACTTGAAGACCTCACATGGGGAGACAACGTGGGTACTTTTCATTTGAAACAAACATACCAAGAATTAAAATGTCTTGTCTACTACTAATACTACTACTAATGTCGCAGAGTTTGAAAATACTACAAGAATCAACGCAGAAGGCGCAACAGCAGTCACAGGCGCAAACACAACAACGTTTACGAGCCCTACATTTTTGAGACGACGCAGTCTGTGCGCCACACCCCCTCCCTGCCTTTAAATACCCTTGTGTGACACTCAAACGTTGCGAAATTAATTGAGCCTAAAGCACAGACTTGAACAAACCTTCCAGACGCTTTGAAGACAAAGCTGCGAGTCCTCCATTACTTAATATCTGTGAAAGTCCTCTGCGACAGGACCTCAGCACGACGGCTGCCATACTGCTCCGCGACCCACTGAGAAAGTATCGCGAGAGTAGCAACAGTGAATCTCGTTTACTCACAGCCCAGTTGTAGTCTATGTTAGACAACTACAGCTCAGCTCTTCTCTAAGATTCACTTAAAGAAGAAAAGTGCGAATTATGCACCACAATGTCCCTCGTCAGTGTTGAATGATTACATTCTTGAATAAATATCATAAATGCATAAATGTGTTTGCAGCATTTTAATGCTGTAGTTGGTTGAGGAGCAGATTTTCTATATTGCTGAGCAATTTAAGTAGCACAATGTATCATTAAACTCTGACCATATGTGTTGCATACAAAATATTTAATCTGCAAAGTCACAACAGCTGTCAGACAAAAAAAGTAGAGTAAAAGTTGGAAGTTCAATCCCTCAAAGCTGTACTCAGATGCAAGTGACTAAATGCAACAGCTATATTACATCATGTGGAACTGCTGGAATTGCTCTTTGCAATCGTAGAATAACATTATCATGACTTTGTTAAAAACATATTTGACTGTAGTTTGTTCTTAGTCATGTTCAGTCTCAAACCAATAAATAGCACTAAATCTCTGCGCTTCAGTTTCATCTTGCATCCATAATGGCAGCCTAAAGCCTGTTGTTTTTGAGTGTTATTTTAAGTGTAAGTAGCCTAGAAGTATTTGTCAATATGAAGTGAAAAACCCTTAATTGGACATAGGTACTCTTCATTATAATCTATCTGAGTGTTTTCTACTTTCAGTTCCAGTTCAACGTTTTATAGATGGCGGTGGAATAAGTACATCCTTTACTTAAGTACAGTAGCAGTACAACACTTTGAAAATACTGTTTCAAGTGAGAGGCCTGCATTCAAAATGGCTCCTGTGGGTGTCATACTGTAGGACTGTATTATTAGATTGTAAATAGTGATGCATTAATGTGTAGGTGTCATTTTAATGATGCAGCTGGGTAAATGGGGCTAATTTTATACACGTACTACTGGGTATCTTAAGCTATAAATGCATCATATTTTATAGGTTCATCATATGTTTTGATTAAAAATATAATCTGTAGTGCAATATTTCCCTCTAGTGGATTAATAGAAGAAAGTAGCAGAAAATGGAAAACACTCAACATTGTACAGTAGTTTAATACATGCACTTAATTTATACCACATGTATTCATATTTTTTGTATGCGGATTATCTGTATTCGTTTTATTTGATCCACGTGGAAATTCAGGCGTCCCTCCAGTGCTGGCTTTGGTATGTAGTGGCTAAGCTAAAAGAAGACCCTGACTCAGACAGGACAATAGCAGGCCAGCGAAACGGCTAAAATAACCTGCGATCGGGAATATAAAGAAAGTAGCGGGGAAGTTGCCGTGTGTTTGTGACTGTCATGTGCAGTGTCAGTTTGTAACATGACTCAGAGCGTCACAGGCGGAAGGTCACGGAGCAGCAGAACGGAACGGAAGCGGGAGTAAAAAAGCCTATCCGCCATTGTGGAATATGGTGAGGGATATTCCTGTAAGACACTAGTCAGTTCCAGATTGACTGTTGGTGACAATCTGTGGCACGGATCGGACACATTCATTGACGCCCTCTCCACGGACGCGAAGTCGCCGTTTCTAACCGCCAGAAGAAGCAGGTCGTCGTCCGGCTGACCACGGGAGGAAAAACGCCGCCTCGTAACCGTTACAGAGTGATCGGACAACCCGAGAGACGAGCCAGGAAAGCACCGAAGTGCAGAGGGAGGCAGGGGGAAGCCGTGGACAGTCTCACAAACAGCGATCAGTTTCGGCTCCTGGAGGATGTCTGCGACCACAGTCGATCAGGTTCGTGTACTGACAGCTGATACGTGCTATAAATTAGCCGTGCGGCGAAATGAAACTTTGCCGACAACAGTTTGATCCGGCTCGGTGTGCCAGATCAAACAGCCTGAAAAAGTCTTTGATATGTGATAGCTATTAGCTGTAATGCAGGCCGACTGTATTGCCAAACAACTCTAGCTGTAGCCGGTTGCCAATGCGGCACCGTTTACTGGATGTCAGAGCGTTTGACATCCGGTCAATAACGCGAATCAACCTGTAAATGTGAACATCCGGGCTGGTGGTTTTAGCTTGAGGTTACCACGATCGACTGTGGAGGTTTATCCACGCATTAGGATGCAGCCCGCTCTGTGTGCTTGTTTGTTGTTTCCTGTCGTGATCTGACAACAGTCTCACATCTTTTCCCTGTGCTGCCCATTATTCCAGAGACCCAAAGGACAAGGAAATAAAGGTAAGGCTTTTGACACTGATGTTTCTATGTATTTCAATGTCGGCTAACATGCTATCAGGGTACTTATGTTATTGTGCTATTAAACTCTAGCCTAAACTGTAGCTTCTTATTTATGCTGCTATTGTTGACTGTTCCTAATTGTGCATTTGTTTTAGATCTGACCAGGTACCTATGAGTAAAATATAGTCTTGAGCGTGAAATATAATCATAATCATAATATATCCATGATGATTTAATGTCCTCTCTTTTCATCCTTAGTGCAAAACGGATCAATGCATCAAAAGGATGGTGTGAATGATGATGATTTTGAGCCTTACTTAAGCGGCCAGACAAATCAGGTAACGTCCTACGATAAACCATAATGTGATCGATGTGCCCCTCTTTAATTGTATTGATTGTCATTTTGGATAGTACATTAACTGACTGTGTCCTTATGTCACACAGAATAACAGCTATCCACCAATGTCTGACCCCTACATGCCCAGCTACTATGCTCCATCCATTGGGTTCCCTTACTCTCTGGGAGAGGCTGCTTGGTCCACAGCAGGAGACCCTCCTATGCCCTACCTGACTACCTATGGACAGATGAGTAATGGCGAACCGCACTTCATCCCTGATGGTGTGTTCAGCCAGCCAGGTGCCCTGGGGAACACCCCTCCTTTCCTTGGCCAGCATGGCTTCAACTTCTTCCCTGGCAATGCAGACTTTTCCACCTGGGGTACCAGCGTCTCTCAGGGTCAGTCCACGCAGAGCTCAGTCTACAGTAACAGCTATGGGTACGCCCCCAGCTCGCTGGGTCGGGCCATCACGGATGGACAGGCAGGCTTTGGAAGTGACACCCAGCTTAGTAAAGTTCCCGTGCTGAACAGCATTGAGCAGGGTATGACAGGGTTAAAACTGGGTACGGACATGGTGGCAGCTGTCACCAAAACTGTGGGCTCGCCCCTAGGAGGCACAGCAGGTATGAGCAGTATGGCAGCCAATAGCCTCCCTCCGTCTGTCAGCTCGTCTGCACCTAAACCTGCCTCCTGGGCAGCCATTGCCAAGAAGCCGGCCAAGCCACAGCCCAAGGTCAAACCCAAAGCCAACATGGGGATGGGGGGAGGCGCCACCATTCCCCCACCCCCCATAAAGCACAATATGAACATTGGTACGTGGGACGATAAGGGCTCTCTGAACAAGCCCCCATTAGCTCAGACTATGATGCCCCCGCAGCCTCTGGTGCAGCAGCCTCTCCTTGCTCAGCACCAGCCCCTACTGCAGAACCCGTTGCCCCCTCAGCCTCAACACCAACACCAACACCAGCCCCAGCACCAACACCAGCCCTTCCAGCTCCAGTCCCTTCAGTCCCCTCAACACCCCCACTCTCTGCCCCCTGGCCCTCCTCACCTGCACCTCTCCTCTCAACCTGGCCCCCCACAGGCCCTACATCAGCAACAACCCCAGCAGCCTGGTCCACCCCCCAACCGTTGGGTGGCTCCCAGGAACCGGGGTGAGGGCTTTGGTCTGGGTGGGGGAGTCCCACTGAGTGCCTCCCCTTGCTCTGGAGAAGTGCATCCCGTGCTGGAGAAACTCCGGGCCCTCAACAACTACAACCCCAAAGACTTTGACTGGAACTTGAAAAACGGACGGGTTTTCATTATCAAGAGCTATTCGGAAGATGACATCCACCGCTCAATCAAGTACTCTATCTGGTGCAGTACAGAACATGGCAACAAGCGCCTGGATGGCGCCTACCGCTCACTGGGCAACAAGGGCCCCCTGTACCTGTTGTTCAGCGTCAACGGCAGTGGGCACTTTTGTGGCGTGGCTGAGATGCGCTCACCGGTGGACTACAATGCCTATGCAGGCGTCTGGTCTCAGGACAAGTGGAAGGGCAAGTTTGAGGTGAAGTGGGTTTTCATCAAAGACGTGCCCAACAACCAGCTGCGACACATCCGGCTGGAGAACAATGACAACAAGCCAGTGACCAACTCCAGGGACACTCAGGAAGTGCCTCTGGAGAAGGCCAAACAAGTGCTTAAAATTATTGCCACTTACAAGCATACCACCTCAATCTTTGATGACTTTGCACATTATGAGAAACGTCAGGAAGAGGAGGAGGCTCTGAGGAAGGTGAGATAAACACACATACAAAGAGCCCTGTCTCCGTAAATAGCTTGTTTGTATGCATGAGACAGTTCACTTTTGTCACCCTTTAATTCAAAGGGAGGCTAACTTTCCCTGAGTCACTGCTACAGGCAGTAGCCAGACTGTAATCAGCTGATCTTGCACCACCTGCTCTTAGGTGGTAACATCCTGTAGCTGAATGAACAGTCTATTGTAAATGCAAGTTCCCAGAGGCCTGTCAGCAGATTTGGCATGCCGCCGTTACTCACAAGCAGGTTCAGGAAGCGCTGATTCCTCATCAGCCATCTTGTGCTGTTGAGGTTGCGATGATCTGCCCAAGTGGAGTTAGATGCATAGAGGTTTCCTGAAATAGCCCACATTCCTGGCATTCCGTCTTTCAGACAAAGGCAGATGTAGGCTCTGATCTCTCTTTGAACGCCGAGCCTCCCTGCTCTCCACAGGCTCCTCATGCTTTATTAGTCTTTAACAACATAAGCCCTCGGCCTGCAGACTGGCTGCAACGTGCCTCAGCGTTGGTACAGTTTGCCTCAGAGGTTCTAAAGGGTTGATTTGGAAAGAAAAAATAAGAGAAGTTCCCCAGCATAATACATGATAAAAATGCACAATTACATTTGTCTTTGTATAGTTCTGAAAAGCACACACAGTGGAAGCCTGCGCCCTCTGAGGGGAAACTAGAATGTGTTGCCGTGGTAATAACAGTGGTGTACCACAGATGTTAGTCTAAGTAGTAAAAACTCAGTGGGATGCTGCTGTTGTGGAAAAACAGGAGCCATGGAGTGAATAACATGTTATCATTGCTAGCATTCTGCTGCATCCATTCTTAGATCCACTATTATGCTAATCTAATTGCGTTTAGAAAACCCCCATGACCCTCTCCTTCATTTTTCTCCCACTCCCCTACTGCTGGTGCTCCATTGATGCTGTATTGACTCCTCGCTGCTGACCTTGTTAATATGCGCTGGGTTACTTTCTCATAAATATTTCAAGTCAATGTTTTCAGGCTTCTGAAAACAACCTGTCAGTAGAAAGCCTGTTTCATCCTGCGTTGTGCAGGCGTTGCGCTGTGCTGCTTTTGTAGCCCTGACCTCCTACATGACAGGATCGGCCCAGCTGAGGCCTCACCCTCCTTCGTCTGACAAGGTTAATTGTTCTCTATTGTTTGGCCTGTCCTTCCCGAACTTTGAGAGGTGTCAAACCAGCACAGCTACCTGCGCTATAACACCTCCCCAAAATGTTTTTTTTTAAAAGATAACTTTGGATCCAAATGTTGTTGCATGATTTTATTAGCATAACTAATTTGGCAATTAATACTCAGAGGTTAGTTGCTTCCTTCCCCTGGATATACAGTTATAGGGAAGCTCAGGGTGTGTGAGGGTGAATACTAGTTTGCTGTAATTGTAGCGCACCAGTAAGGATGTAGTTAACTGGGTTGATTTTCAAGTTTTCTTACCTGAAAATCAGACCTAAATTCTGTTCAGCCAGAGGATGTTTAATATTAAATAGGAAAATATAAATATTTTTTTATGAAGAAAGAAATTTTAACTTTCTGTCAATTATTTTGAATCAAATAATTGAAAATGATTTGACCGCCAGTGTACGAGGGTGTAAGGTCTGAAGGTATAGACTAAATTTTGTGAGGGGTTCTGCCCCCTGAGGCACATCCCAGTCTGTGCAGCCCTTCTGGTGGTAGAGTTACACAGGGGGCCTGGGTCTCACAGAGATCCAAGACCACTGACATGGACACCAACTCCTCAAAGAGGACACTTCCACCTAAAAAAAATTGTCACAAAGAGCCCCTCGGCTATTTTTTTCTAGGATTTTACCTGTGCTATGGTATCTTTATTGAGAAACAGACTGTTTATCAGCATTCTGCTGTAATTGTAAACCATGAGACACCCTTGAATATTTGATATTTCAGGTGTGTTGTGATTACTCACTAAGCATTAATACAAGCTGAGTGTAGTGGCTGCAGTGTAAACATAGCTGAACATTGCTTTGTGTTTCACTTATTTTAACACTAAACAGAGTAAGCTGTATGTATCCTTACTTTAGTGATTGATTAGTTGTGAGAATTTGCCTATAAATAAGAGGTTGTTTTTATCTAAAGAGCCCTGTAAATACTTTTTTTTTTGGGAAATGTATATACCTAATAATGGTATATAATAAAGGTTTTCTCTGATCTAAGCTTCAAACGTTTATAAAACCAGGTTTGGAAACCGGCAGTTTCCATACAGAATAGGAAGTCGAGGTGTATAGTGTCATTATTTACAAAGGTTTATCGTAAATGGAACAACGCATGACATGAAACTTCTGAAGAGACAGCTGTCCTCAAATAGTCAGAATTGATAGAAAAACTTTTATTATTATCATTATCTCTTTGGTCCCTTCTGAGGCAGACAGTCAGTCTCCAAGTTGAGCCGTTTTATAGAAACTACCTTTAACAGGCTGTAACTTCAACATCAGTCCTGGTTGACTGGTGCTTCCAACTGATTACTCATCGATTTGTAATTGATTAAAACAGTTCATCCATTGAATAGAAGTTAGCATCTCAAAATAGAAACACTCAATAAATCCTAAGTAATGAATAAGATTTGCAGAGCGGTACAAAAGCAGATCGACACTAAAGGCATTCGATACATCTCTTCTGAGAAGTGCAATCAATGTAGATTGCCTTCATGAGTGGTTTTTGATCATCTCTGACAGCGGTATAATCAGGAGCTCTTACTGGAGGACTCAGAGCTCAAGTGTCACATCTTTTAAGGAGGTCACATTTTATCAGTGGTCCCAGAATTCCTTGCTGCACCCCGGACTAATTCACCTCAGACAGTAAACGCTGTATCTGACAATATAAAATGAACTATTAGCAAAAGCAGAAGAAGTGTACAAACCTTTAACTTGGATTTCCCTTCGGTCTGCAGCTCTGATGTTGCACTTTTAGCTGGTGTTTATCTTTGCTTGTGTCCCTTGTTCCGATGGCATCCACTGATGATCTCTTCTCTGTTTTTTGTCTCTTGCCAGGAGCGCAATAGAAATAAACAGTAACCTTCAAGCAAGCTCTCTGCTAGAACTGCAACACTAATGACGTAGGACCTTAAATACAAAATTTGCCTAACCACAAGGAGGAAAGGCTCTCACAATCTTTCCCCTGAAGATGACAATGTATCTGAACACTTGAACATGACAATAGATGGACTCATCTGTATCCGTTGACTGGTGCATCAAAACCCTGTGTTCCTGTCTCACGAGAAAAAGAACGTAACCCACTTTGAAAACTCTGTCTTTAAAGCACTTTCAGTCCTCCTAAACAGCCTCTGCCAATACCCTTAACTCTCTAACTCTGTGTTCTTCTTCTTTGATTTTGTTTGTGAGCAACTAACTGACTAACCAAAGTAGTCAGAAGATTTCACCAGGCTTATTTGTAATTTTTGTAATGCCTCAAATGTTTGGGAAATTGGTGAGCTTCATCAGCTCCTGCAGAGAATTAAAGATGATATGTATGAATTAATCTTTTACTTGAATCTGTATTCAGCCGTCTGATCCTCCTCAGACGGAGGTTTGGATGATTGACAGGTGGGACGAAATAATTGGGAAGCAGCCACAATCATGCCAATCATAGGATGTATCCTCCCCCTACCTGTTCCCTTCCTTTCTGCATCTGTTTCTGTGTACCAAAAGATTACAATTATGCAGCAGGCTGGCAATCACCGGCCAGTGCACATCTTTGTTTGTTTTGTTTTTTTTCTCTCTCTCTTGTGATTCTGTCATTCTGAAGTGCATTTGTCTGAGGAGAAACCTGCTGCTCTGGTGGAACTAGCAGTGGCCTCCTTGGGCCCTGTTGGTGACTGTCTTTGCTCTGATGTTGATGTACTCTACTGTACCTCAGGCTCAATCAGACTGTCTGTCCTCAACAACTCTTAGCCCTTTTGGGAGAAGCCCCACATCAGCCCTACCGCTTGGCTTGACTGGGATTCCCCCGAAATTGCAAGACATCAACTGCAAGGATGTGTCAGTTTTCTCCTCTAGGTGACTCACTAGCTAAATAAAAATTACCCATGTTTAGCGCAAACCTTGCTTTTGTGTTTTGTGTACGTGTGTGTCACTTCTACAGGTCGTATCACACACATTCAAATATAAACTTGTCTCCAGCAGCACAAGCAGATCCTCCCTTCTCTGTTTGCATATGTGCCTCAAAATAAATGAGTGTGTATACAAAAGCAGCAACTTCCCTTTCAGCCTATCGCTGCAATGTGTATAAAGTGTGTTGGTAGCAGGAGGTGGGTTTGAAAATATATTTAAAATCTAAAATGTGTACAATAAATACACTCAAGGATGACGCCGCATCAACATATTTCCTATGTATGACCCCGACTCCAAAAAGGGAAAGTTGTGGGATACTCCAAAAACAGGTGATAGTATCATGATTGGGTATGTAAGGAGCATCCTGAAAAGGCTCAGTCGCTCACAAGCAAGGATGGAGCGAGGTTCACCACTTTGTGAACACATGACTGGGCTCATAGACGGGCACTTTGTAACACTGGTGTCGGTAAGCAGTTTGTCTGCAAATGATTGGGTTCTATTTTTATTTGTGTTTTACACAGCGTGGACATGGATACACCAGCTGTGGTAGGAAGTTACGAAGTACATTTGCAAATACTGTGTAAAGCACATTTTTAAGACACTTGTACATTACTGCAGTATTTCCATTTTATGTCGCTTTATACCTTTACTACATTACACTATTTTTCACTCCATGTTTATTTGACAACTATAGTTAAAGCCTTGCTTTCCAGGTTCACATAAAAACACAATTATAAAGAAAATCTAATAATCTTATAAAACAAACTTGTTGTTACAGATTAAACCAGCTGTTTCCAGCCTATTTGACCTGTGCATCAGAACTTGTTTTTTCTTTTTTCCTCTCTCATGAATCCTCTGATAACCCCCCACATTTGTCTTGTGACCCTTTAGATTCGTCCGACCCCTGGATTGGGAGCAACTGAATTAAGTTAGCATAAAAATTAGTAAAAACTAGCCCCACCACAACCAGCTGCTCCAGTAAAATGCTGCTAACATGACGATGCATCAATATTAACAATCGAATACTGTCAGATAAAGTTATGCATCTGTCACAGGAGTCGTTCTGCATGATGTACGTTTAGCTGATAATACTTCTGTGCTCTTACTTACATAGGATTTTAAAAGCAGGACTTTTTCGTTGTATTGCCACTTTTGCTTTAGTAAAACTGCACGCAGGGTAGCTTGTCTGTCGATGGTAAGGCACTGAAGAAGCTTGCCAGGTCTGATGAATCACAGTTTCAGCTACACAAACATGATGGTAGACTCGGGATGACCGTAAAAATGAGATCATACACCCATCATGCATAGCCACTGCACAGGCCAGTGAGGCACACCTTGGCACCATAGAAAACACCAGTATCACAGCAGGGGATCAGCACGTTCAGCAGGACAGTGCACCCTCTCATAGTCCAAAGACGCTTTAGTAACAGTAGAAAGAAACATTCAGGTAAAAGCTGACATCGGCTGCTGCAAACCTGACATCGATTCCATTTTACATCTCTGGGAGAAACTCAGCCGCAGCTTCCTCTGTTGCATCTGGCCATTTACCTTGGGCAGCTGCATGAATCAGTGACTTCTGTGCGGTCAGCTTCTAAGGCACAAATCATGATCAAAATGTTAAAACACAAGTAATGTCTGAAAACAGGAGAACATGTGCTGTATTTAGACATACATATTTTCAGTTGCGATCATTAACAACACATAATGAAGACTGTGTGCCTCTCTAAGTGTCACAACTAAAGGCAGCTGTTATCAGGGACAAATGTGCTCCTACACCACTTAACAAGGATTCATATTTTTCATTCATAATCCATGTTTTGACATATGAGACAAGTAAAAATGGTCCAAAACACACAGTAACTGAGATGAGTTTTTACACACAGGAATCTGTATCTGTATAATATGTTGTATGTATAATGGTTTCTGTTGTGTTTCCTCTCTAAATGTGGCATGATAATGCACAAATAATTGCATAACACTTTCTCCCAAAAAATCCATTTTCATTGTGAGGGTTACAAACTAAGGAACTCCGTCACAAGTCTTCAATTCTTAATAATTTTTAAGGTTTGCACACATTAAGTACAACATGTGAGGATGTATTGTCCATGGTGTCCATTATATTATGTTTCTTTACTCACAGGGAAGTAAATGAAGCGACAGATCTTTGCTTTGCTCCTCATTATCTCTGCATACATTTCTTTCACCCTGAAATAAAGAACTTTCCTTCACCATCTGTCCACCAGAGAGCGCCACCATATCATGTTCTTTCAAACCTCCTCTGCTCCCAAGACTCACTACAAAGCCTTTCCTATAAGCAGCAAAGCCCTCTTTCTTCTCAAGCCCTCCAACTCCTGCAGACACAATTATACCAGGATGAGAAGCACTTGTTGTGCTTCCACAGCTTTTTGGAGCAATTAATGCCAACTCGCCAAGCTGTGCAATGAGAGGTGGAGAGGAGAGGGAGAAAGAGGATGTGAGCAGGGAGTGAGATAAAATCCCCCTTTATGTTTGTCAAGGAGGAAGAAAGAGCTGTAATTATAACATTGGAGGCTTTGGATTGCAACTCCTCTCTTCTGTGTGTTAATTTGTGCATCCATCAGGTTTTCGCAGGCGGCCTTGAAAAGAACCACACTCTTCCTGCCTCCATTTGTCTGCGAACACAACAGACAAACTAAGCAGGGGACTCGCTATTTATTCACCTCACAATTACTAGTTGTGTGTGATGGCGCTGAGATGTACAAATTCTCAAATATGCAAAACAGTGATTTAATTAGAGACCTCTGATGTGATTTTGATCCCACCTCGTTCACTGAATTGATGAAAAGTGCAGGATCCACAGCAGTGGTGCGCACTGCAGTGGTGTGCACTGCTGTGGAGTTAAACAGAAAAAAACATATGCGCAAGCCCACTCCCTTCTTTCATTCAATTTCAATGCCTTGTTATGTTGTTTTTACCATTTAGAGCTCAAACTAATTGGTTAATGATTTGCATGCGACCACCAGTTAATTCGCCCCCATCCACAGTGGTCAAAGCTGTTCCAAGAAAGTGCCAAGCAAACTTTTCTTTTCTTTTTTCCCCCCTCCGCAAACCATCAAAATGTCCTTCTGGAGAGGGATTCAGTTGAGTGAAGATGAGAGAGAAGGAGCATCCTCTGCTTAGTGAGCTGAAATGCCTTTGAAGTTTCAGTCACACTGAAGACTCATCAACACATGGCTCAAGGCAAGGTTAGGGCAAGTCTCAGGGTTGGCACTTCCTCAATGTTTTGAAGGATTTCACACTCTGGGCCATGGCGTGTCACTCAACAAGTCCTCACAGAACATTAGTCCTATTGATGACTATGTTAACTGACATGCTGTTGATCAGAGGGACCTGAAATCACTCTGATATATGTGTCTGCTTTGCTGATTGTTTGTATATTGTAAGAAAGCGTTTACACATGTGGCTTAAAGCTGCCAGTGTAAGGTGGGACAAGTGAAAAATGTAAGCATCAACAGTGATTACCATAATAGGACTCACGGCTGAGTCCTACATTCAAAGCGAGATTAAAGTTTCAAGGTGTTATTTGGCAGGTCAGGCGAAATAATCAGCAGAGTTTTGGTTTTTCATTTGAAAACATTGGGCTTTGACAGACAGTAATGTCTAAGTTTTCTTCTTGCCCTTTCAAAGGTGTCTCTGTTGCCATGGTTATATCATTATCTGTGAACTGAAAGTAGAGGCTGAGCATTTTGCCGAACACAATGATATGATGTAGATCTTAGCTGGAGACACTTTCTTGTTCTGCATTCAATGAAAAAGAAATTAAACATTTGAAATTGAATTTTCTCAATTTTTTAAAATGTAATTCTGCTAATGCAGCTGTTGAATGGGGCAAATAATGTTCAGATAAGCTACCTTTTTGATGTGAATGGATTTGCGTGATTTTATTTAATTTCACATTTCATCTACTTATGTTATACTTGTGTCTGTATTTTCATGTCATCATGATTCAAGGAGGTATTATCAAGCACATTTTGGTATTAGAGTTGTTTTTGTCCCTGGTGCCCACAGGGAGGCACCATTCAGAGAGAGCAAGCAGACTTGAACCTCCTACAAAGTACAAAAGCCTGACAATTAATATTTTTGTATGTCCCACTTCACATTCAGATATTGTCAAAATGCACCTTCAAATAACAGCTTTAAATAACACCCTCACAAGGGGAGTTAGTGATGAGTAATACAAAAATAGAAGGATACAAAAATCTAAAAAGAAGATAAATCTAAAAAAGGTTCAACTCAATATTAGTCTTAAACTTTTGCACACAGCCTTTTTAAATGATGGGTAAGGAACCACATGACGCCAAAAAAAGGAAAGAAAGTAAAACACAAATTAAAGGGTTGCTCCTGTAATTTATTGCACTTCCATAAAGCAGTGGACGTCAAGACACCCTGAATTTCTGTTCCTAGTATGGCATCATAGTTTTCCAATGAAAAGTTCAAACTGAGCTCATGTAGCAAGAGACTTATACATTTTCTTTCTGCGGAACATGTTTGTGTCTAAATACCATGAATGCACAACCAAGTCTGTGCGCCACTGCACCGGCTGCAACATAATGTGCATGTAAGTGCAGCAAGAAATGACTAACGGACACTAATGGAGTTATTTAAAACGTACAGCACACAAATTCTGCTTGGGTGACTACGATTTACTCAGTGGCAAGCATGGATAAACATGGACAACAGTTGTCGCAATTTTACTGCAAATACAAGGCAACTCACTTCCTAAGTCCTTCATGTTTAATTGATTTGTGAAGCTATTCCAGCTGCAGGAATAACTAATGCAGTGTGTTCGTCAGCAATCTGTAAGAGCACTCTTCACAACTTTATTTGTTGGACAAATCAAATGTTGATGTAATGCATATAAGCAGTGTTCAAAGCAGCAGGGAATAAATCAAAGCCCTGTCTTATTAATCTGTTCAAATGTTTCCTGGCAAGAAGCGCCTATCGAGTCAACACAACAATGCTGACGCAATTCCTTGTGTAGGAAAAACATTTTTCCTGTATACCTCTAATCATAAGTGGAGTTGTGAATGGGTCCAAGTGTAAAGAGGATTGCCTGTGTATCCGCCTAAGATCCGTGCATTTCCTGCTGTCCTTCAGAGACTTACAAGAAACATGAAAAAAGGAATCAAAGCTTCAGGAATCCCATTTTATGATGCTTTATAATCTAGTGGAGAGTGAGTGCATGTACCTAATGGAGGAAAAAAATAATGGTATAGCGCTAGAGAGAGCAAGCAAAAAAAAAAAAAAAATAGAACCACACTTTGTGCAGATTCAAAAGGTCTCTTATTTAAGATCATCTGACCATATCTGGGCCATCATTATTCATTTTACAGCGCGCAGTCCTGCATCTGCCCTGAAGTTCTGAGTTATTGTCAATCCACTCTTAAATTTATGGATAAGTGACAGCTGCACTGAGGAAACACAGTGCAAAGAGTGAGTAAAATAAGAGCAAGGCACTGGGACATTGAGAGGACCGCTGATGCGTCTTTTATTCACTAATTTTGATCTCTAAGTTTATTATGCTGCACTGCCCTTCCAGGACACTTGGCTACACCCGGCACAGGGCTTCATAAATATGAATCTTTAATCTATGGAGCAGGTGAGTCAAATATATGAACTGAAGGAATGAGAAGCGCTGAATCCAGAGCTTTCGTGCCGCATTTGTACTTCATAACTGGACTGCAACCTCTCTTGTGCTGTGGAGATGATGAGTGGAGCTATGGTCAGGCTGCTTATTGAATTCAAAGGCTGGAATATGTCCTGTGCTGGGACGGCGTGCTCGAGTCAAGGTTTTGGATCGCGGGGGGTAGCGCAGAATGGAAAGGTCTGAAATGTAATGCATTTGAAATGAAATGAAAAGGTGCCGAGGAATGAAATATGACATGCTGGCTGTCAAGGCCTGGAAGTCACCGGTCGGGACTCTATGCTCGTCTGTGTGTGTGTGTGTGTGTGTGTGTGTGTGTGTGTGTGTGTGTGTGAGAGAGAGAGAGAGAGATAGAGAGAGTCTAAGCTTTGTGTGAGTACAGGTTGAGTGTGTAATATGATGCAGGCTGCCTTTTTCCTATGACTTCCTCTTCTACCCTCCTGTTCAGGCCTGATGGAGATTAAGGGCCATTAAAGGCTCTCTGCTGCATGTGCAGTTTCTATTGATCACATCGACTCAACCCACTGTAGCCAATGATCCGATTACAAGTGTTGTACCCCCATCCTTATCCCCTCCCCCTCCATCTTCTCTCCTCCTTACCCCTCCCTACTCTTCTTCCTCTCGCCCACCCTTCGTGGTTCATGGTGCTCTGTGGGGGTTGCTCTGCCTCTGCTGATGTCAGCACTGGGGCATGCCCAGAAGGCCCCGAGCCCCCCTTGAAAAACCTCTGAATATCTGCTTGCGTGTCTGTCTGTATTTTTGTCTTTCGGCCTCGCTGTCCGCTCCCCACATCCTATACATTCCTCGCTTCTGTGCTCTCACCATCTCCAGTCATCTCCAAGCACAGCGGGGTTGTGATGAACCTTATTTCTACGCAAGAGAGATGGATCGACCGTGCTCCGAGGAGCTAAATGAGTTGAGACAGTCTGAGAGGCTTCGGCTCAAACCCACCCGACCCCCACCTCTCTCCGAACATCACCCCTCCCATTGCCTGCATGGTCAAACAGCCCTGAGGGAGCTCTCTGCCGGACCACTGTGGTTATTAGCATTGACAGAGGCTCACGGAAATCTTCTTAGTTTCTTCTGTACAGGAAGTGTCGCACTGTGCTGCTAATTCAGGGGGGTTCCCACAGAACTGGCAACTGTCCCAACAGAACTGTCCCAATAACTATAAGATGGATTTTCATGAAGTTTTGTACAGTTATTCATGGTCCCCAGAGGATAATTCTTACTGGCTTTAGTGATGCAGTATGAGCTTAACATTTTAGATTTGAGTGGCATATCTTGACAATTGTTGGATGGATTGCTACGGAATTTGGTGCAGATATTCATGCTTCCCAGAGGATCTCCTCAAGATTTTGGTGATCCCCTGACTTTTTTTCTAGCGCCACCAGCAGGTTGACATTTGTGTTTCAAAGCGAAATAGCTCAACAACTCCTGAATGGACTTACAGGAAATTTGACAGGGCAAGATTAATTGGAATAATTCTGATGATCCCTTACCTTCCCATCTAGTCAGATTAAAACTTCACTGTGCCCAATCCTTTGGTTTATGACCAAATACCTGCATGACTAATGACATTCCCATCAGCCTGAGCTGTAATTTGTGCTTTGTGCTGATTAGCAAATGCCAGCATGCTAACATGCTAAACTAGCATTGCATGTTAGCATTTATTGTAGACTCTTTAGTCCTGTTATTACAGTGCTGTTCAAAACTGCACCAAATTATACAGAAGGAAAAGTTGTAAAAAAAAAAAGTTTACATCAAACATATTTTGAGTCCAGAGCTTCAGCTGAGTGAGTTCAGTGTCTTGAATTGTTTTACATGACGGTCATCAAGTCAAGATGTGGCCTGTTGAGATTAGCTGACTGACATTTCAATGTCCTTTTTGACTGAGACTGACTGAAAACTCTGCGAATGCCTCAAGGACAAGTTTGATTCCATGTTAAATACTGTAATACATATTGTTATTTTTTTAAGTAAAGTCATATGTGGTGACAGAACTGGGTCTGATGGCAGTTGTATCTGTGTGATAGAAGTTGTTCTCTGTCCTGGTTCTATCAATCAGCTGCACCAGCGAGGGATTCACAGGACCCAAAACAACCAGGAAAAAATACAGAGAGAATAACAGAAACTACATCATGTCACCACAGGATGAATCACTCACTACAAAGGCAAACATGTTGGATTTCACTTATAAGGCATATTATATTTTTTATAATGTAGCAAGGGATCCATATTCAAGAAACAGATTTTTTTCAGTGATTCTCATTAAATATTTGGATGCTTTGATATATAGTGGAATCCTTGGGGCCAGATTGGGGCCAGAGCTGGAACATGAATAAAAAGGAAGGTCCATTATATTCAGAACCAGAAGAGCCTTGAGAATAGGACCACATGGGTGGGTGTGAGGCTTGTAAACAGCTTTACTCTCTGGATGAAAGACTCACTATGATGTGTGTCCAAGGAGAGAACATGAGAGCACAACATTATAATGTGAGAGTCAGACTCCAGGGAGCATAAAAAAAAGTTTGGCGGTAACACAATTAAAAGCAGATTTTCATCTATTTACACACCCCTATCAGCAGAGTCATCCTCAGCTTCAAAACTCATGGAGATTACCATACAGAAACCTAAGTGCTGTGTGTGCATCTGGGCTTTGATATTGTGCACAGGCTGGGCAAAGGCACTGACCTTCGCCGCTACCGCAATTACATCATAGGGCAGCTCCAGCTCTCATGCATATTAATGCAGGTTCTGGAGGCATCACCCACACCTTTGATTCCCTGGGATCTGAGCTCGCCATTGCATGACAAGTGTATCGGGACTCAAAGTGTATGTAATGGTGTTCTGCTTCAGGAGAGATATAGACCACGAGTGAAGCCAGATCAAAGGTGCACACACACTTTTCTCTGCACGGGGATGAGAGGGATGAGTGTGTTTGTGCAAGAGTGAGAGAAAACGTGTGCGAAAACGAGTTAGCGTGTGCAGTCAGTCAGTCTCAGATGTATCAGACTATGACACAGAACCATGGAACTAATAGCCTGGTGGTGAACACGCAAAACTCAGAGCCAAAGGTTAATCATTTTGTAGTGCTGCTACTGTCCTAATGAGGTCACGATAATTTTAACACAATAGGACATTTTACTTTTTGAGCAGAAAAATTTAGACTGAGAGGGACATGTTGCTGCTAATTGCAGGAGGGCCCTGGGTGTATCCGAGTGTTTCCTCTGCATCCACTGAGCAGCGGTGGAGCAACACAGTGAGAATGTCTGCAGAATGTAAAATTAAAATGTGTTTTCTTCACACAGCGGCCTGCATTATAACCATGGCTGAGGCCAAAACTGGAATAAATAAGGAACCTTAACCAGAAAAAAACCCACTAAAAGAGCACTGAAAAGAAGTACGGAGGAGATCCTGGTTACTTTTTCCATCATGTCACATTGAAACATGGTGCTGGTATAGAGATTTTTGTTGCCAGTAGAGGGCCTCGTTGTTATAACATAAAGCTCAGCGATGGTCGGTTCCATTTTCTACCAGCAACACACTGATATGATTCTTGAGCAGAGACAATGCTGATTTAAAGCCTGTGAATTTGTTTAAATAAAGGTGAAATGAATATTCACATTTTGCAGATTTCTATAATAATTCTATTAGATGGTCAAAAGCGTATATTTCAACATAGAAGACATAAATATTAGAAGATACCAACAAGCAATTGTAAGAATTGTTTTTACTCTCCTTGCAAACGCACAATTTCCAATGAGTTATTTTCTTATTTAGAGATATAATTTAATTTTAAATGGTGACACGACACCATGATGGGGACAGTAGAGTGCTTTAGCTGAACACTGGCGGAATTAGTAAATGGCTCCTTACATGTATGAAGCCAAACTGCTCTATTTGCCATCATGCCATAAAAGGCCTGAAGCGGCGTCAACTTCTCAGAGCTGTGAAAGAGCTTCGCTCACCAGGGAGCCAATAGGGGACTAACCATCACATGAATTGGCTCATTTTGCTGCTGTTGCACTGATTGTGTCACGCCTGAGCATAAAAAAAAAAGAAAAAGAAAAAATCTGTGCAAATGAAAAAGAGATTTATTAATTTTTTTGGCATTTAAGGGGCTGGATAAAATAAGTGAAATTCAGCAGAGAGCGGATAGGTCTGAATATGAATCAAGCTCAAATTGAATGACAAACTGAAACACGCTGAATGACGATCATGTGTATTAGATACATCTGATCATTGCAGCAGGATTCTCTCATATTAAATCTCCATAATGAGTAAATTAGTGGGTCTCCATCTGTGGCATTGCAAACTTACAGCCACACATGCTGACTACATTCACAGACTCCTGCTGGGTGTGTTGGTGGAGAATAAACATACACAGATTATTTCACACACGTTACAGCAGCTACAGTACAATGCACAAAGGGTGCATTATAGCTTGCATATACACTGTAATTCACACACTCGCTGTTGAGAAAATGTTGGCACAGAGAAGGCTTAATTTACAGTGTGAAGTCAAAAACGGACAGGTCTTTCTAGCAGTACTATTGATCTGACTGCTAACCCCACCACCCCCACCCTCTGTGGTTACATTTCTTCCTGTGTCATGGAGTGCACTGTAACATATATCTCTGATTCATTGCACATTCATCATTGATTTATCATGCCTCTTACTTCATGCTCAGAAACAGTACACACCAGCTAATGTCTGGCGTCAAGTGAGCTTGCCTCTCCAAAAAAAAAACAAAGAAAAAAAAAATCACTTTAGACTCTCAGAAGATACTCTTGAGAAGCAGTCAAACAAAAACTAGACTAAAAAACAAATGTCTCAATTGACTCGCTATGGCCTAGATTCAACCCAGTGCTCTGCAGCCTCAGAGCATAAGAATTTAGAGCGGATGCCTCCTAAATAAAATACTTACCTCAAATAATTAAAAGCAAATGTACAGCACAGTATTTTAAACAGAGTGTTAAACATATATTTGAATGAATATGCAGGCTGCCTAAAGGAGGCTGGGAGTAATTACAGAAAAACTGCAACCCATAATTATGGTCTCAGTCATTAACACTTTATCTGGGTGGAATAAAACAATCCATATAACATTTTAAATTGCAAACCCTGTTCGCAGAAATAAAAAGCATCTTTACGCCTTCCTGTCTCTGTGTGTGTGTGAATATACATTTTTGCATACACACACTGTATGCAGGAAAAGATGGAGGGATGCATTGGAAATATGCAAACACACACATGCAGCCATATTCACAATCACATAAACAGGCAAAACACACAGATACACACACATTGTCACATGCATTTGCACGCAAAACACACACAAACATACACTCACACACACACACACACACACACACACACACACACGCAACCATTTACATATCATCTGCAGCCATCTGCTCTAAATGATAGGTAATTAACTCAGGCCTGCCTTTGTCTCTCTGGCTGGTCGGCTGACATATAGGAGCTCTTCAGGAGGATATACGTGAATCAAGGACTTCAAATGAGTGAGAGGACAAGAGAGTGAGTGAGGAGAAGGACGAGGAGGAGGACTGGGTGATGTTTGTGAATGATGCTGCATAAACCCAGAGAGGCAGCACAGAGGACCATTAGAACGACGGGAGGGGAAAAAAAAACTGGAGATGATGGAAAGAGGACATGCTGGGTCAGAGAGGCTGTACATGTACACACACACACACACACACACACACAAACAGAGCGTTGTGTGTGTGTGTGTTGAACCTGCCATGCATCTCACCTACAGTTTTCCGATCAAGGTCAAGCTGCATTAAACCGAGAAGCTTTACACTGAGTAGGCTGGAATAGAGAAATGCTAAAGCTAATACTGGTACCACTTCTTCTATTTAAGAAAATAGAATAGGAAAAAAAGAGCTCTGGATGCCATTTCAGACATTTTACCTCACACATTGTATCTCACGTTGTGTCACGAGAATTTGGGGACTGAACATATTTTCATTTTAACTGGAAATAAGTGAAAAAACATTAAAATATTTAAAAACTGCAAAAAACGGTAAACACAAAATTTCAAGGATTCATAAAGAAATAAAATGAAACCAAAATTAGGTGTGTATAGATTAAAAATGATAAGAAAAATAATATTTTCATCACCAGATTGTATTCTGGAGTATATCTGATGTCTTCCCCACTCTGATATTGCAGTCGGACGCCTCTGTTAATCCTCTCTCTTCCATATCCTTCTATTCCAGCAATGCCTGCTCCTCCCAGTCACCCTTGTATCCAGGTCGGTCTCTGTTACAGCAGCACGGGGCTATAATTAGCCAGGTATCTCCTGCAGTAATGATGAGTGGGAGAGAAGCCGTGCATCTACATGCAGGGGCTGGAGATGCTAGAAGCAGCAGCGGCAGCAGCAGCAGTGGAGGAGCCCCGTTCCTCATCAAATGGGATAATTAGAGTGTGTATGGAGATGTGATTCCAGGCAAGAGGTGACAGAGAGCACGTTTATCTACATGCTCACCCCCTCTTCTCAAATAGTGAGTGGACCGAGGCTGGTGTCGGAGGCTGAGCAAGACAAGGGCGGCGGCAGAGGAACAAGATGTCACAAGGCTCCTGTGTAGAAAAAAAAATAGACACGAGGAGAATAAAAAAAAAAGTGCTTGTCAGAGGTGAGAAAAGGAAGATTTAGTGGCATAACTTAAAGACAGGACGCTGGAATTTATAGTAAAAAAAGAGGACTGCACAGAAAGGACACAACCTGAATAGCTCAATACACTAAAGGCAGCATCTTTGGTGTAGGGTGTGGTGCAGTATAGAGACTGACAGATGACCTGATGCAGTAATTCCCCAGTGGTATGTGCTTCACTTTGAGAGAGCGAGGAAGACGGAGACAGGGGGAGAAACAGAAAGAGAAAGGGACATGATCAAGATGATGATGATGAGGATATTTAAGATGATTATGATGGCTCCTCTATCTAGATCCCACATCTGCAGTCAGCATAGCCTCTAACCGCAGTGTCCCTCCCCAGACACCCGGCCTACACGTCTGCACCGGTCAGCGGGATACAAACACACTAATGCACCATTCCAGTACACAAACAAACAAGTGTTGCCGTAGTAATTGCAGCGATTAGGGGAGATAAGCGCCGGGAGAAAACCACGCGCTATGCAGGAAGCCCCCCTGTGTGACCTCTTGCTAGGCTGCAGAACCAGAGCTGCAGTCTCCATTCCAGACACGTATGACTAGCGCCACATGGATCCACAGGTCATAAATATGAAGACACTAAAGCCTCTGAAGGTCACAGAAAGCACCTTGAGCTTGGCTTCCAGAAGGTGTTTCCAAGCAGCAGCCCGAAACTGTGATCTTTTCACTGTAATAACAGTCACTGGCCAGATATTTTCAAGAATCTCAGTAGACGGTGGATCACAACTTTGTACACAAGCTCTATCACATCCCCGAAAATCAGTTTCCATAAATCATATCTGTTCTTTATAAAGACTGAGATTTTTTACACAACTCCTACAATCCTAACTCCTTGTATACAAATTGATTCACACAATGTCTGCTGAGGAAACGTACCTCTGTTTTTAATGTATTGTTATTGTTTTACATTGATTTCTGTTGTTATGTGTAGCAATATGCAGTATGTGCTGCAGATCTACATCCTTTTAAATTACGTGACAGCATTTCCATTATAATGGTTCACACAGTTGTTTTTGCCATTTGCTTTGCTCATAATGTAAAGGACCGCCTACGTTAGGTACGCTGCTTCGCTATGAATCACCAAGTATTCAAATTAAATAACTTTGACTGCTACAGTTGTCTTCTGTGTATCTCATAGAGGAAATTAAGGCAGCTAATAAACCGAGCATTTCAGCAAAGAACTGAGCTAATGTCCACTAATTAGACTGTACACTATAGACATACTGAAAAACTGTTATGGTTGTTTGATTTTAATCTGTTTAAGATTTGTTAACTTTGTCCCAAAATGCCTACAAAAGAATCCAAGATGGACAATTTAATTGGCTTTAATTCTAATTTCTTCATTAGTATAAATACACAGTACAAGTTTTGTTAGTGATGTATGAATTTTGCTATAGACAGGATACAGGTTAGGGGTTAAAATTCTCACTTTGAGATATTTAAATTGGTTTTCTGGATCTGGTTTATGTTCCTTTGTTGTGTTTTGATATGGGCTGGGAATAGCTGTATGTATGAGAAAATAATAAAAACTCACAGACTCTGTGTTATTGTCCACAGAGCAGCCAGGTGACGAGCATTTTTTCAAATTCTGCGAAAATACTGATGACATTTCAGTGCACACAGGAATAAATTCCATGAAATTTGCACTTGTTTAGAAACTGGACTTGACGCCGTCAAGGCTAGAAAGAAGTGCTCTAACACATCAACAAAAAGACACAGGTAGACAGGTCAGAGTTATGAGATGATCAAAGCACCACACTAACTAAAGCATCAAACTCCATATCCAAGTAATCTAAAGTTCATTTGACTCGGCATGCTCTCTGATCTAATGCGAACTGATGTTCCAGCAAATTCAACAGTAATCTAATTCAGGTTCAGAAGGCCGCACGCTGATCGTGAATTTAATGCATACAGTGAAGACAGTGAGAACGAAAGTAAAATGTTTATGCTTGTTCTGTTTTTCACAGCAATGTCACGGCCGGTAAAACTGGCTTAGTCACACATACAGAGCTGAAGGCGTTAGAGGAAAATCAATGGCTGGATTGCAGTGTAAGGTCCTCTGGGTGAGGTAAACACAGTTAGCTATATATTCAGCCTCAGGAATGTTGCAAAAAGCCTCCAAAGAGGGAAATATGTGCATTAAGTTCATGAGCACAGGCACACAAATGCAAGCACATGCATGTACGAGATGTACAAATTATTCATAGTATTATTTTTCTCGCTGTAGTTTTGATAGTTGCAGAAAATGGCGAACAACATCAGTTCACTGTTGGGTTTGGTGCGACTGGTTTAAAAGATGTCTCATGTCTGAGCCCACGTGACCTCCATCCCCACCCCTCACCCCCATGCATCCCACTCTCACACACACATCACCACACACACAAACACCCTCGCCGTTCTCGTGCAGCGCCCCAACTCTCAGGCTATGAAATGTACATCACACCTCCGATCTAAGGGAATCTCACCCCAAATCCTTCCTTTGAATTATTGACGAGGACCAAGCCAGCTTGACTCTGATTATCCTCCAATCAATATGCCTCGCCTCTCCTCCTATAACATCAAATGCCTGCGACGATCGATCCAGCCAATGAGAGGAGCCACTGCAGCTAGAAATGCAGAGTGTATTGTTCTGCATTGTTTACACTGACACCGCTTGGCGTGTGTAATAGGTGTGTTTATGGCCGGGACAGGCGTGATTGCTGATTGACTGAGATGCCCCTGTGTGTTTTTGCTGTCTGGTACGTGTCACAGATAACTCCACCTGTTTGTTTATCTGTTGTTGTTAGCAAGACAAGTTTAGCAGAGGTTTGACGAAGCCCAAGGAGCTTTTCGATGCCGTCTCTGCATTGGAACATACGAAAAAGTGCATGTCCAAAAAGAAAAAGAGCGGTGAAGTCATTTGACATCTCATAAAACTGTTAAAAGTTTGAACCAAAGAGTTGTACGATGAAGATGTTTGTCGACTGCCAGCACAAAAGCCAGAGAGAGCTGATTCGAGCACTAAAGCAAGTCGGCTCATTTCACTCCCCAAAAGCACTTTTTTTCTTGGAAACCGAAAGCGCCAGTGACTTGTAGCGATTTTCTTTTTCAATTACATGCTGAAAGGTAAATCAACACCTCACAACCTTTCTACAATGAGAAGAATGAATACAAACATATGCCCATAACCCTACAATTATATAAGGCACACACACTCTCCCTCTCGCAGGCCCATATAATGATTGCAGGAGGCGCTGCTCTATTATTTGCGAAAATGGAACGGTTGATGTGTGATTGTTGTCTGTCTCCGGTAAAAGCCGCCGGTTCCTCCTTAAGATGCTGTCAGACTGGCACGCCTTTTCTCCTGAACACACAAGTTCCACACTCAATCTGCACTGATAATTGTGTTCTTACACAGATTACCTAGAATGGGCCTCATGCAAAAAAAAGCAAACACTTGGACAACAGAGGTATATTGTTTGTTGCGCCGCATTGTTCACATTCATTACACATGTAGACTTACTAGTACTTCTATTTAAAGGTGCAGATTGTACCTCTAAGGCGGGTCTGTATGTCTCAGAAGTTGCCAGCACTTGTTATTTTCTGCCCATGCACATTCCTGCACAGATCTGCTGTTGCATCTCTGCACACATAGGCACTCTGCAGAGGGGATGGATGTATCAGCAGGGGCCAGATGATGGCACTCTTCTCTCTGTACCAGGCTGCTGGATGCCCCCACCGCGTGCTCCGACTGCATGATGCAGCTGGCCTCATTTTAATGATTTAAATCACTTGAGGTCCACCGCCACACATTTTAGAGGCTTGACTGAATTTATCCTCGTTGATAGAGATCAGTGCCCTCAGCCCTGGACGTTGCCAGACTACAGTAGAGGGAGAGACCCCTCCGACTGACACGATTGGATACAGCTCTCCGCTCTGATTTTACTTTTGATCCCGCCGCTCTGACTCTGGCCCTGGGGACAGATGAGTGGAATGGAGCGGTAGTGATAGAGCAGAATGCCACGCACTCTTCTATCTCACTGGTCAGCCTTTTATACAGATGCTGGTCTAGAACCAGTACTGTTAAAATATTAACACATGAAATCTCACATTAATCTCTGAATAACATGCTGCATCCATGGGCAGGTGAAGTATGGTTACTTTCTGCAATCAAACAAGCAGTGATACAGATTATTTCACCTTGAAGTGCACATTTTGATGCACTGATAACTCATAAAAGACTCTATTTTAATTCTATTAACTTTATTTTAATTGTCAGCACAGCGGCACATAGTGACAGTTCACAAGTATCAGCAGGGGTTAATTCTTGCAAAGACAGAAATAACCACAAAGCAATGTTGTAAGCAGCTGCCCAACGTTTTGAGTCACAGTAAGAAAAAGTTGATTTTGTGTTTCTACAGTTAAGGTAGGTAGAAACAAACACATGGGTGTTAAGTGCCCCTGTTCAGCAACAGGGCACAGCGAGGTGGAGGGGGAGGACTAGATGATACAAGTGCAACCTCTATAGAGGAGGTTCAGGAGCCTACATAATGCTAACACACTCAGCAAACCATACATACGATCAAACAGCCCACATGCACAAACTCAACCCTGTGCAGCAGCCAACAGGTCATCACTGAAATATCGCTTTTAGCCTTTGCACCCTGCTCATTACTGAGAACACACACAGGCAGATGTGAGCACACACAGGCACACATACGCACCACCCTACGTGTGTGACCGGCCATAATGCTGCAGAGCCAATGATTTTTCCCAGAGGCCCCCTCCACGTGATTGGGCACGCTCAGTTAATTCCCTCTGTTGACCCGCAGCCGATCCACTATTGATTAGCAGGATAGCAATATGTGTGTGTTTGAGTGTGCGTCTGTAATGATGCGTTGGCGAGCCACAGGGGGCACAGTGAGGCTAGCAGCATGGCGACAGAGGGCATCGTGGTGCACCAAGGTCAAATGAAGGACGCCGACGAGTGCTGCAGAATTAGAGCTGGGAGCCCGAGCCTGCCTGAGCGAGGGCCGTGCTGCAGGGGGAGAGCAGAAAATAGCACAGCTGAGGGAGACAGAGCACATAAATAACAGGGCTAAGATTTCACTATTCTCTTCATACTCGGTCACCTTTGCATCACAGGTGATGAGTAGCCGCGAATCTGTGTTGCCTGAGAGATTTTCAGCGGCGGTCCAACAGATGAGGGATTTGGAGCACGTTCTGATACGGCCTACAGTGATTCCAACACTCAGCAAACAGAGTTTATATAACAAGCTTTCCACGAGCTGCACAGCAATATTACACTCTGTTACATTCAGTTACTTGTCACATCAATGATCACTTGAGGCTACATTTACTTTGAAAGTCATAGCATGTTATATGCTGCATGGTGTTTGTGTGTGTGTGTCTGATGATGTTTTTTTATGCCTTTTTCTTTTACATTTTATGTGGTTGTAGGTATGAATAATACTTCAGGTACAAATGCAAACATACTGTCAGCAACATGCACTTCAAAATCAAAAGTACTCATCATGCACAATGGCCCATTTTAGAATATTATATTATACTATATGTATTTTTTAATATTGTTTTATCATTATTATGATGTTTTAACACCTAAGCTGCATTTTAATATCTAGTTAGTATCTGGTGGATGAGGAGGCAAACTTATTTATATAGTAAGTGCTAGTTTAAAATAATGCTTCGTATTTAATAAGCTAATCATACTGTAGGCTTTGTATGCAAACTCTTAATCTGCAGTAGCTACAGCTGTCACAGAAATGCAGTGGAGTGAAAGTAGAAAATATCAAAAAATGTACTGCTTAAAAATGTACTCAACCACAGACATTGAGTAAAAGTAATCAGTTACATTCTGCCACTGGTGGCTTGTGTATTTTACTAAAATTGCACAACAATCCCCTCAAGTTTGACAAGTTGCCAAGTTCTAATAAAATATTCCAACATATGGTGACGAGTAAATTCACTAGTTCAATGCAACATTACAACGAATACATTTCTGTTGTGCAGTAACCTGCATGGACGCTCATTATTATACTGTACATGGTTTTCTACTCTTCAACTTTCTCCCTTTGCCTCAATCCTTTATTATGTTTCCAATCTTTCTTGCTCTACAGTGTCATCTATCATGGGAAATTTGACCCATATTGTGCAATTAAGCGATCAATAGCTCTGCAGTGGCGAAGGATGTGTCCGGGACCAAACTCCAGCTACCATGACTGATTGAGACCTGTTGCCTTAGATGCGTGGATCTGAGTCCTGTCCTCTGTGGACACAAAGTCCTGTGAAGGAAACTGCTCGCCTGAGAGTCACATGGCGTGGTTACTTTCGCTGAAAGTTGAGGAACACAAGTCATTTTTATGTAGAAAATTAGGTATATTTTCAATTTGCCTGTTTAAGTGACTTTTTGCTATTGCAATAAAAACTGAAACATAGTTTATTATAGTATACTTTAATTATTTCACAAGATATTAAGGCTTGGTGACTTCATAGTCAATTGTTGCTGGCATCATAACTAAAAAAGGATACTTTTCTATGTGTATACGTATATAGAATTCATAATGAAATACATAAATGTGCTCTTATTTTTCAATTTCTACAAAGGCAAACACAATCTATATTTTTTACCTGTAACAGATACTGATACAGAAGAAGAAGCTTTGAAATGCAAGCAAAGTTTATATCATAGAGTTAAATTACATCTAGTAAAGTTTCCATTCCCCTTACCGCTGAAATAAACTTCCACTGGTTCCTCGACAGGTGTGTGGGTGTTACAGTGTATATTGAACCAGGTTGTGTCCGACACAAAGTGAAACTCCAAGGGAGCTGTTAAAAGCCAATTGTGAGGTAGTTGAAAATGCCAACAGCCATTTCTTATCTCGCATCACAACAATTAAAACTGTCTGGGAGGTAAAACATAATGAATCAAACCTGGACTCGTGGGTTTCCATAGAAACATGTATAATTATGGTAATTAGACCATTGTGAACAATCTATTCCATTCAAATTAAGTAAATATGCACGGAGACCTAGAGGTGTTCTGTCGTGAAGTGAGAAAATACATCAACATTGATGATCTTGACATTAAAAGCAAAAAGCAAAACTTTTTAGCCTTCAGGTGTAATGACATCATTTATAGAATACAAGGATGGAGCTCTCTCCATCTCTTTTATATATGAGTAGTAGGTACACAAAGTTTTGCGTCCAGTAGATCATCTCAGCCGTCAGCTGTGAAATGGGCTACAATGGCTGCAACGTAATCATTGGGGGCAAATGTGCCCATTAGAGGGCGTTCACAAAGTGCTTGTTGTGCCAATGCATCTATGGAACAGATCCCTGCAGAGAAAGACCTTTTTGTAAGAGAGCAAGATCCTTTTTTAGCCAGAAACAGATGCTATATTGCTCTGTTCAAATCCACCAGACTCCACTGAAAACAACACTCATTTTACCTCGCGGAACACACATGCTGCAGGTCTGTCTTGATCGGTGACCTTGTTTGTGCTATTGTGTTTTAAGCTTGGATCCCAACTAACATGTTCAAACACTGTTAATGTGGAACAATGTTAAAAAAAATGTGTTTCTTTTGCTAAATGAATACATAATAGCTGCTCATCACACATGTGTAATGTCTTGTGATGGAAAGAAAATAAGGACATTTACATTGGAGGTACCTGTGCTTTAATGACTATTTCAATTTTCTACTATTTCATACTTCATCCCATTTAAGAGGGAGGCCCAACAAACACATCTTATATTCACAAAAACTAAGATTATAGGGATTAAAGAAGATTAAAGAAAAATCTGAAAAACAATGCAATTTTTTTAAAGTAAAACATTGTTTTTCTCTTCTTTCCTCCCCCATTAATCATCTCTTTGACCCCCCCACCCCACCCCCCCTCCGATTAATCTAGTAATCTAGTACCCTATGGACAGGCCCTGAGGTTGGGAAGCACTAATCAGATCCTAATAAAATAGTTTAAACTATCTGAACCTCCACCAACTACAAGTAAAATGATAATTATACATTGATGCATAATTGTTATTAACAATCTAATAATATGATATTTAATAAGATCATTCACAGAGACCTTTTTTTATACAAAAGGAGTATCTTTACTTTTGATACTGACATTTTGCTGATAGTACTTCTGTACTTTTACTGTATATATATATATATATATATAATATGCACTCATGTTAAATAAATGCATGTAAAAGATGAATGTAGCATCTCTTCTAAAGATTTATGAAGCTACTCTGAAAGCCAAGCCTTCAAACAAAACGCCAAAGGTCAGCGGTAGAGCGTCAAAGAGAGGTGTCGCCTGTCACGCTCACCCCGTACACCCTGACCTCCGGGGTCAGACAGCATGCACGGCAGGTCACTGGGTTCTTGGTCACGTGGTCACAGAGGTCTGTGAGGACTCCATACGAGACATGAGCTACAACCGCTGCATGACAGGAAAACATGGCCAATGTGTAAAGATTAACCTCTGACTTAACATCCCGTCAGATGTTCCACCTTAGCGAAGTCTAAGAATTACAGTTGTGGTGATATACGGCTGCACGGAAGACATGCGAGGACGTGGCGCGCTATCATCAATGCAGGTCACTCTGTCTTTGATCTACTGTGACACAATTTGTGAGCTGTTGATATTATAGCCTCTTTTTGAATTTCTAGATATCACTCTCCCCTTCACTTTCGCTGCTTATATTGATTACCCTTTATCATACACCTTCAATGTAAATTATCCACCGCAACTTTTCAATAGATTGAGCTGCACGATGAGGGAGATGTTAGCATGGCAACAGTGACGCTGCTGATTTGTGAAGTGATGGATAAAAAGCATTTATCATTTTGGAGTAGCCGTGGTAATTAATTGATATTGATTGAAGCGGGCTGTGAACGCCGAGGCTAAGCAGGCGACTCCGAGAGGCCGGACACAAACGATGATCCGACATTCGTGCTGCTCTCATGTTCAGAGCGTCCTCAGAAGTCTAATACCCCTCTTCACAACATTCAAGAAGTAGAGGAGATAGACATGCATATATCTTGTGTAATTGAAGGCTATTATCATAATGCACTCTACCTTGTGTATTATTCATATTCAAATGGACAGGTTTGAGCTGAAAATATTTCACAACCCTCAGCCTTGATTGCAGATTGAGAGTGAGAGAATGGCGACCACTGATTTAAATTACACATGTGAAGAGGTAGGATGAGGGCTTGTCTTCTGTCTCCATCTAGAAGTTCATGCAATTTAAACATCAAATTATCAAGTTCAATATTTGATGTTTCCACTATTGCTGTTAAGAAGAGGATATGAGATCCACTCGTGCGTTGTAATAAAATGGAGATTCCAATATGGGCCAAACTCCCATGTATTATCTGTGAATACGCGGCGCTAACAGGCGAGTCATTTCAATGAGGCGACTTTGCAAGAGCAGCCATTAGCTTCATTGAAGCTGAGAGAATAATGCAGCTCTCGAAGTAAGAAGTCTTCTTTTTAGCGTAGGAGATGCTGTGCTCCACCTAGCTGGTTCAGAGGGAAACTCTTTCTCATCCATAGAGCCTCTTCTCCAGCGTTGAGAGAAAGACTCGAGCACTTCACGGCCGAGCCGGCGCCATACTTTTCAGCTCCAAACCAATCTTCCCAATTCGCCAAACACTTAGTTGTACGGAGGCTGCTGACGGCGCGGATTAAAGAAGCTCTACCCTTTAATTTCTCTATGATTGTCGCTTCCTTTCTGGCACCCCAGAGCTTTCTCAGAAATCATTTCCTTGACTCTCCGGAGTCAAAGGTGGCTACACAGAGGAGACCTGGCTTTGTGATCCGCGGGAGCCCGGGCACACCTCTTGGTTATATTTATTTCTCTGGGAAATATCAAGAAGCCTGAACCTTGCTCTCACTGACCCTCGGTGAGCTGCAATCAAACTCCGCAGGGCTCCCTGTAATTACAGACCATCTCCTATTCATCAGTGGACAGAATGAAAATGCTGTGAGTATGATGGACTTCTGTATCCTGGTACATAGCATGATTGTACTGTAAGCAGTGGGCTGATTTATTTTCCAATTAAATACCACTAAAAGGTCAGTCAAAAAAAAAAAGAAAAAATGATTGTTCGGAAATAGATTAAAAACAAATGCAATGCGGTGATGAGGCCTAATTACCATTTAAATTTACTGGTTTGAAATACTGGGAAATGTGCTTATTCACTGTCATGGCCTGAATTGAATAAAATGATTGATACAGCTCTCACATCTGTCCGTTAGCATAAAGACAGAAGCGGGGGGAAGAGCTAGCTTAGCTTTATCCAAAGGTAAATAAATCAAACAACCAACACCTCTAAAGCTCACCAATGAACACTTTATATCTTGTTTGTATATACCTGTGGGATTACTATGCAGCTTTTTCTTGAACGGGCTAGTCGTAATGTCACCGTACGATTAACGGCTAACAGAGGAGACTCAGTAAACATCCTGTAAAACCACAATTCAACACTTTGGTTTTTGTATAGATGAACAACTTGGATCTAATGTGTTCATTTGTGAGCTTTAGAGGTGCTGGTAGGCAGATTTAACCGGGCTAACCGTTTCCCCCTAGCTAACCCTCAGCTAAGCTAGTCGTCAGTTAAGCTACGAGTGGAGAGGTACGAGCGTTGCATCAATTTTCTCATCTCGCTCTTGGCACTAAAGAGAAAATCCATATTATTTGATGTAGGTATATGTATATGTAGTATGCTCTCATGTGTTTTGTTATAAATAAGACAGATTTCATGGAGCTTCTAACTTTGGCGTTTGAAGGGCAAAAACTCAAATTGAGGTTTGCCTGTCGATCAAAGCCAATGATACACGAGGGAATGAAGAAGCCTCACAATGGGACATTCTCCACTTTCAGGAACAGACTTGCGATTTTTTTTAAAATGAGAATTAAATACTGCAGCTCTACAATGATAATATCTTGGAGAGAAAGAGCCGCTAGTGCAGTTTACATGCATGAGCAGTTCAGAGAATAAAGAATGGGCGCAGT
Organism: Chelmon rostratus; assembly: GCF_017976325.1. Lineage (NCBI taxonomy): Eukaryota > Metazoa > Chordata > Actinopteri > Chaetodontiformes > Chaetodontidae > Chelmon > Chelmon rostratus. The sequence continues at coordinate 10,686,045 of NC_055677.1, forward strand.
GGACAGCTGAAATGTAAGCAGATGTCAATTGAAAAACTCATGTAAAATCCACTATATCAAAGACGGCGAAGGAGCTCAAGATAAAGACAAAGGAGAGAGGGAGAGAGAATTAAAGGGTGATAAAGGAGGGAAGGATGGAGGGAGAAAAACATAAAGCAACACCAAGATTTCTCCACATGCTTTTCCCTGATTTGCTGAAATTCATAATCCTCTCTCTTCTTTCCCACACCCAAGATCCTTTCCCAGCATCGATAATTCTAAGCGCTGAACCAATCCTCTTGTTCATGTTAAAACTCCATTGTTTCTTATCGCTGTGAAAGTGGTCGCTGCACTGATGCGCTGTGCTGCTTCCACACACCAGCAGCAACAGCAGCAACTGATAAACACCTCAGCTTGCTTCTCCGCCGCTTCTCATCCTTCGCCGTTCGTCTGCTTTGATTTGAGCTCCCGCGGTGACCAAAATATATGAACGGCCAGCGTAACACACAGCGCGGCGTAGCGGGCTCTTTCTCCGCAGCTAAATATACACCGTTACACTCATCTCTTGTTATATTTTTAATGGCTCCAGTGCACTCGTGCTGCAAAGTCTCTCCAGGCCAGATTCTTTCTCTTCCCCTCTCCTCTACGGCCCTTATCCCTCTCGCCTCGGGGCACTCGCAGGCCTGCCGAAAGAAATCACCCCCGCATCACTGGAGACATGCAGGCCCCCCTCCCTCCCCACCTCTGCTAAAATAAACTGCTCACCTTCCCCCTGTATTGTTAGCCCATCAGTCTCGCTTTCAGGTGAACGGGCTGCCTCTCTTGTGCTCTCACGCTTATTTAAAATCGGTGCGTAAGAAGTGCCTTACGCTTAAGTCGAGCGGCGCGGCGGAACAACTGCGAGGTGATTTTGTTTTCGGCTAAAAGCTGCAGGGTCACGACATGCACCTTGCATTACCGTGCTCCCTCTCTTTTCCCTCATGTAGCAACAAATATGGCACACCTGAACCCTGAGGGATGAGGAGCGCATGATGTGGTTCCAGGCAAGTACAAGTGGATTTGTTGCAGCGGTTCTGTCCCTGTTGGTGTCCTGGGCAGAGCTCCTCCATTACACGAAGCTTCATGCAGCTGTTCCAAAATGGCTGCCTCCGTGTTTCCGTTTGTCTGGTGTCAGAGGACTGAGCAAAGGGAGGAAATATGTGCGGCTGCGGATGCATACAGATTAGGATTAGAGAGTGAGCTGCAGCGTTGGGGCCTTTGTCATTAACAGGCAGTTTTAATCAGGGTCTGTCCCAGGGCTCTGCTGCTCGCCTCAGGAGCCCTGCAATCCTCAGAGAGCAGGAGAAGCAGAGATAGAGGGAGAGGAAGACACAAGAAGGAGAGGGGTGTAATAGAGGTGATACAGGGAGGAGGAGAGGATGAGGAAGAGGCGAAAAAAAAGAGAAAGAAGACCCCATAGTATCATTGGGAATAGGGTGGGGGAGGTGGCGTGCAGAGCAAGGAGCGCTGGATGTGTTTTTGCATCTACATGCTCTGTATATCCTGTAGTAGGCAAGATGGCTGCTGGATGTGCTGTGCTGTGCTCTTCATTACGCTCTCTCCATGTGCTATTGATTTTGCTCCAGCCCGGTGTCTGTGTATTATTTAAATGTTAAGATGTCGGTGTTGGTAATCGCTGGCTCCATTAAAAGGCGGGCAGCACGGCTACAGCCACAGACCTGCAGAGAGACCCAGGCAGGCGGATGAATTATTAAGGAGAGGATGAGGTGGTGGGACATTTCCACCGTCGCCCTCGCGAATGTCATCCCGCTCAGCCGGGAGACACACAGGCACAGGCTGGCTTGACAAAAATCGACAGTGACTTCCTCCTCCCCCACCCGGAACCGGTTTGATCCTGATTGCAGACACTGCAGCTGGCAATTTCCAGAATAATCTGCAGCTCCAGCCCTGCCTGCCCTGCCCCCCACAGATCTGCCAGCTCTTCCCACCCCCACCCTGCCTTGTGCCCCGGCATCCTCTACGGCCCTCCAGCAGCATCGATAATATGGACAGGAGGAGAGGCCTTTGATTTGCTGAATCAGAGGATCCCATCTCACCACCACTGTGTGTGTGAACATGCAGATGAGAGGGAGAGACAGAGCCAACACATGCACAGTCTAATGGGTGCCTATATAGAAGTCAATAAAGCTACAACAGTTTTTTTTTTCTGCACAAATCATATTTTCACAGAAACCTGAATAATAGGTAGCCTGTGGTGGAGAGGAGAGCAGCTGGATGAAAACAAAGAAAACACATACAAGTGTATAAATGTTCGAGTGCAGTGTTGATATATGAGCACTAATCAGTAAACATGATTAACAGATTACGATTAATGACACCGGATGCCTTCAAAATGTCAGAATTCCTCATTCGTGCTTTGTCGGCCATATTTTACTATCTGCACCCCCTTTATGTGCTTATGTTTTAATGTTTATGAGTTGATCATGTTGTCAGGAACAATTACAGCGTCTTCAGCACCACTGGCTTGTTTTTATGGCGCTCATCTGGAATAATGTCAGCAGCACTGATTGGGATGTCACTGACAGGCATGTGCACGCGGGAGTTTGATGGAAATTGAATTATAACAGAATATTTCACTGTGCGACTGAAATCAGAGAATTAAACTGAAGCAGCCTACAACTTCGGGATGTCACTTAGACAGTGTTTTCCGTCATCCATCAAAGGCCCCCACCCCTCATTACGATGGCATTATATTATAGGCCGCGCAGAGCAGAGGATCGATTGTGAACGCTGGTAAAATTCGTGCTGCCTTAATAGATGGGCTGTGTCACTCACTGCTGGTAAGTGGAAACCTAGGGAGCAAGGCTGTCCACCCACATGCAGGCTGCTTATTACAAAAATAACTGTCCTAACGGAGGGCTTTTCCTCTCCCAGTCAAGTTTATTAATTAAGCACTTCATCATAAGAGCTGGATCTAACTAATCAGCAGATATCTTTCACATTTCGGATGTTGGCTTTGTTTGCAACATGAAAGATTCCTGTTTAATTAGCAATAATTGCATGGGGACATTGGCGTAACATCAAAACACTTGATACAAGGATGGACATGTTTAAATGCAATCACTGGAAGACGTGTAAATAACAAAAATGTTAAGGAAACATGGCGGAGACGTAACTGTTTAACATTAGGTGTCTGAGAACATTTTCATTTACTTGACTTCTATGCAACGAGTGACAAAGACAATAGCTTCAACTTCATCTCAGTATCATTTCCAAAAACATACGAGCACAGATCAAATATTGTGAAGGGATTTAAAGTGAGACATTTACACCAGCATACCTCAAACGTTTATGGGCCTTTAAATTCGCCCTCCATCATTCAGTTATTTTGCAAACTAGCCATTTATATGTGCAGTTAATGACATTTTAATAATGGATTGAGAATGTGGAACAGTGTCCATACTGCATGGCCAGAATTCATACAATATCTTCATGAGACCCTCTGACACAGTGACAGAATGCATCAACGTTGGGGTGACTAGAACGAGTCACTATTTCCCCCAGAAATGGAGAGTAATTTTCTCTCTATTTGAGATACTAGGTCTCAGCACAGATAGACATAATAAGATGTAAATTGGCTGAGGGCTGATATAGGGAGGGGTGCCTCACTTGGAGTAACATGAACAGCAATTAACCATGGGAGAGAAGAGTGCACATTGCCTCCATGGATGTGAGCTCAAGCTGCTCCACCATCTACAACATTATTATCAAAATACACCAAAAAACATGACCAGGGCGAGTCCACCCTACGACCACGGTTGCTTTTGGACTGTCCGGATTGTTGCTTGTGGTTTTTAATGACATATTTATGCTAGCTTTTTAATTTCAAATACATTTTGTAAAAGTAAACAGCATTTTAAAATCTCCAGCGTGCATTTATAAACAGAGTTTTAATTCATTTAGATTGAGATTTTGCTTTGCATTAACAACAGTCTCAGAGAACATAACTGTTCTGTGACTGCTAAAATTACTGTTTGTCCAGCAAATGACAAGACACGCACCCATATGCTACGATAATGTCTGACTTGCAGTTAGTGTGTCCAATTCAGAATTGACAAGTTCGGGGGGTAGCGTTGTTTGTGGCTCTCGGACATCCAACTTGAAAGCAATGATGCTTACGAAAAGGCTGCAGACTTAATGGGACTTGGGGGGAGTCAACTGGCTCTTTGTGCTAATTGCTAAGACCACAGAGGCAGAAAGAGGGAAGAGAAAGAAGGTGTGTGCACATTTGCGCAAGTGTGTACACAGTGCGTGAATGTGTCGAGGGTTTGTATGCTTACTTTCCTGCTTTTGTTCAGGGGGGTAATTGGCGGCAGGCCTGGCAGGGCCATTCTTGAACTGTGTGGCCGGTCACTAACAGCGGTCCCCTATTATCTCTGTAAGAGAACTATGTGCTTACAGGGTTTCAGACGGAGATCTAGGATAACATTTCATGCTCAAAAACACCATCAGCGGAAAAGCACTGGCCTATGGTGGGGGCAGCGATTAAAAATGCCGCTCATTTTATTTTCTCCTCTAATAGATTGAGTAAGTGAAGTTGCCTCTAACTTACGTAACGTCTCTGGTGGATTGGAGCTGCAGTGAGGCCATGTGAGTGGGGGAATTCAATGAGTGAGTCATGTCTAGAGTGCAGTGTCTCTTTAATCCTGGAGGCTGAGAGCGATGGCACAGCAGGGCCACCGTGCCAGTCAATAAAACACTAACACCTTTCTAGATGGCAAGTGATGAGGGTCAGATGCAACACACAGCCCAAAACACACTTGTGTTTGGTTTGGAAAGTTCAATGGCGTTCTAAAGAGACATCTATGACATGAGTAGACTTGAACGCAACAGATTCAAGAATCACAAAACATAAGCATATAGAACAGAATGTTATTTTTGTACATATGTGACATATGTATGTATACATACATGTATATACAAACACATCAGTGGTTGATATGGGTTTTTCAATGGCAAATGCTGATATATATGGGGAGAGACAGCAGTACAGCCAATTGCCGATATATAATGCTGATTAGTTGCTTTTTGCATCTGTTAAAATACAATGAAATAATAATAACAAATGAGATACAATGGGTACACCTAAATGAATATTTATTTAACACTGTTATTACCTGCATTGTCTATGTTTACTTAAGTTTGCACTCTGCCTGCAGTGCACTTAAATAAATATATAAATAAATGTCTACAGTTAATCAAACAGCTAAAGTCTGTAAAAAAAATAGCAAAATGTCAGAATCTCGAAATGCCAAATATCGGTCCGATTAGTCAGTTGACCACTAAACTACTAATGCTAAACTAAAGGAATGCATGTAACATTTCAACTCATGGTTGCACGTATCTACAGTTGATAACAGAGCAGAAGTAGAGCCAGTGTGCTTGAAAAAGAACTAGTTGATTGATGATTGATGGTTGCTCCGAAAGGCCACACTTGAAGACAGGGTGACGAGACAGACATCACAAGGATGAGAGAGATGCAATGTGGTTAATATGGGGATAATGATGCACATTTCCAGACAGTCTCTCCTGAAAGGCATCTGTGGTGTTTGTACACACGAGAATTCAGAGAAATAGTTGTGTAAAGAATGAAAAGATGTTGAGAGAGAAGTTCAAACCCTGCTAACGCTCTCACCTCTGCACACCCAGCCATCGCTGCGTGACGTGGGTGTGAATGTCGTATTATCAGAAGTTATAGAAACTGTCCGACCTGGCACCCCAAATTCTGATGGGAAAGTTTCCTCAAATATTTGACTACACATCAGTAACTACAGCAGCCACAGAGATATGACACATGATAATTCCTATTCTTTTCAGTAACAAACATCTAGCAAAGCCATCTCGACTACAAACTGTCTGCTCGCTGCATTGAGTCTCATGTTCAGTAACAGGGCTAGGCGGAAGTGAATGAAAGAAACAACATCTTTGTGGAAAGTACAACAACGAAAGCACAAAACAGCCTAATCATGTGTGATTCATGTGTCTGGTGTTGCAGTGGTGTTATCAGTGGGTCATATCCAGCACTAGTGGTCAGATGCTGGTTTCCAGCCAGGCTGAGAGGCCAGTGAACCTGAACCGAACTGCACCTTCAGTCACTTTACTGTCAGATATGGATGAAATTTGCGCAGAGTTCAGCCACACCAACAAAATAAAACAAATCTACAAGATAATTCAGAACTTCCTCTAGCATCCATCTCAATGTCAGATTTCAGCTTGTTTTTCAGTGCGCTGCATTTCAGATACATGGAAATATTAACGTGGGCGGAAAGGAGGATCACCAATGGCATCAAAAAGCTGCAGACTTTCTTTGGGCCTGAGAGTTTTTTTATTCATATCATGCACAGAACCTTCTCTACCTGTCCAAAGTTCAAGTTCAGCTGTTTGATGTTGGCTGCTTGTGTCCCTGGTGTGTGTGTGTGTGTGTGTGTGTGTGTGTGTGTGTGTGTGTGTGTGTGTGTGTGTGTGTGTGTGGGCATGTGAGAGAGAGGAGAGACAGCCAGTGAAGGAGGGAGTGTGTGTGTGTGTGTGTGTGCCTGTGGCTGTGCCTCTGATGTGACAGTATGTGTGTACACTAGCTATGTAATTTAGTCCTTGTAAATTTATAATTTGGTTAGCCCAACTGCTCTCGGAGTCTGTTGGAATGCTGCCAACCTCATGCTGAGTGTGTGTGTGTGTGTGTGTGTGTGTGTGTGTGTGTGTGTGAGTTCACTGCTGTTACTACTGTTCTGAGCCCCTAAAACTCACTCATATCCCACTCTTCTTCATCCTCTTGGCTTTTCACATCAATACACCTCAACCTTCCAGCCCAAGGTTGCAGCCAACCGGTCTCCTCTGCCTGCAGCATGACAGCACCACAACCAGTCCTCTCTGCAACAGCCTTTCCTGCTCTCAGAGCGACAGTGGTGTATATCGCCCACCATCTGTATCTGCGGGCTCTACAGTAATGTAATTGCGGCTCTCTGAGTATCTGCGCAGAGCCGTGGCGGTGCGGTAACCTAGACGGATGGAGAGCAGCTCGCAGTGCTCGGCTTAGGTAATCAGCTGGAGTGCTGGCACGGGCAGAGCAACACCTGCTGCTGAGGGGAGTAGCCAGCGCTAATTGCGGGAGAGTGATGGGGGCCTAGCCGCTGCAGACGCCACCGACAGTTCAGCCTAATGCAATTAGCCGCCATGTTCTCCTCCAGCAAAATTGCATTATGGTTTTTACATTTAATTTAGCCCGCGCAAAATGAAACGGTATCAGAGAAGAGAGATAATGAGAGCAAACTGATATTGAAATCTGCACTGCGTTGGGAGGCTATTAATGAGACAATGAAACACTGTGGCTGACAACATGGTATACTGTGGTAAAACAGTTTAATAGTGTCATTAAGATCTTGTTTTGTGTTATTGCTCCAAGCCTACAAGGTGGCAGTGAAAGCTGATACTTCCTCCTCCTCCTCCTCCCTGCGCTTCCTCTACCTTATTGCTCATTTTTTCCCCAAAAATTGATTGAGTATTGATCACCAACTGGTTTTCTTTTCTAGATTTTATTGATGCCTAAATCTATCTGTTGGAGTGCATGTTTATGAGGGTTTTCTATTGATCTTCCTAAATGGCCTCTTCCTCCTGTTTTTCTGAATGTACTTCCAATCAACAAATACTGCTTATGCAAAAATGCTATAATATTTCTATTATAGATGTTCATTGATGATCTGGGGTTTAACTCGGTGGTCCGGCTTGTATTTAACCACATATCAAAGAGAATTTTGTGGTTTACCGCTGCGTGCTTGTGGAGGTGATGGCAGGGTCTCGGCCCTATTACAGCGAGCCTCTTCCAGGCCCCATTCATCTAGCTGAGCTAAAGGAAAAGCAGTGCAGAGAGACAAGCTGCTGCAGTGTGACTTTGCTCCTCTCCCATGCTTTGATTCATTATTCAGCACCCGAGAAGTCGTCCTGCAATCCCACAGCAGCACAGAGAAACACGCATATAGACACGCACTGAAGGAAGATGCGCGCGCACACACACAGGAAACACGCAAAACACACAAATCTTCTGTATGTTAACTGGATAAATTAATACAAATACAAATAAGCAGACGCTGATGCTGATGCTTCTACTGTACGTTTTAAGCACGAACAGACAGACTAACGCACAAAAACATGATCAGAGAAGTACACACACACTCACACAATCACACACACACACACACATACAAACACACACTGCCCCCTTCTGCCAGCACTACTGGCCTGCACGCTGTATGGAAATGTTTCTCCTAATGACTCCGTAATGACAGCGACTTATGTCCTTACCATAGTTGATTTGTTTCCCGGGTTTTAAGAGTAGATTATTTCCATGGTACAGACTTAGCGTAAGCCGTTCAGAAACCACAAGCACTGCACTTCAGCCCCGGTTTGGGATTTTAGCCAGGTCTAATCAGATTAAAGCACTGTTTTTCCCCCCTCTTCTCCTTTTTGAAACAACATGCCACACTGCTCTCTCAGTCCTGCTACATGAGCCTGAAGAAGCGGGCCAAAAACAAATTGCTTTTAGTGGAGGTTGACAAGTAGTTGTGTCGAGAAAATAAAAGGTTGTTTGGAGCAGATTAATTCTCCTTCACAGGAGAGCCCGGCTGCACGGCTGCCTCAGTGACGGGGAGAAGATAGCTTCTGTGGGATATTCTAAGACGGGAGGAGCTCATTGTTATAGACTTAGCCAGGCTGGGGGATACTTTGTGGAAGAGATAAAAGCTAAATAAACTAGTGAGATCCATATCTAATATAGAGTAATGGCATGTTGCTATGGGTAATTCAGACTAAAGTTGGCGTTATCCTCATCCCACAACCGTGTTAGACAAAGTAGCCCATCTCGACCCTGCTCCTCCAGTGAACACAGTCCAACTAATAACCGCGCTTGATGTTCTCATCCCATCTCATATCAGCTCCTTGTTCTGCAAACCCTGTTGAGCAAATATAATTTCAGAGACATTCTGTTCTCATTAGTTTCACAGTCATGTTACAAATAGAAGAGAAACAGCTGTGGAAATATATTTCTAGTGGATAATAACACATCACACCTCTGGACTTAAGTGGTTTTGTTCTTGCCCGTGGTTTAGAGGAGTCCTGACTTCTAACCTATGAAGGGTGCTTGCTGGCCTGACCTGGATCCTTCAGCATGAATTAAGTGAACAATGGAAGAGCTGGCTGAATGATGGCTCCACGCGCCTTTGTGCCTCTGTTACAAAACCACTCCTAAAAGGGCGGCCTAGATGACACACTCTCTAGAAATCGATCACATTTACTCAGCCCCCGGCCCTTCCAAAAGCTGGATTTAGAGCTAAAAAAAAAAAAAAAAAAAAGAAGAAGAAGAAGAAGAAGAAGAAGAAGAAGAAAAGAAGAGCTAAAATGGCAAAGGGAGAATGGAATGAAATCCCCTTTGCATTTAAAAACAGAGTGGAAAAAAAGTGAGTAAGGGTGGGTGAAGAGAAATGCCTCAGTCCAGGTCTACTTTGCAGACTCCGACGCGCACTCATGCGTCAAATTTCATCAGCACTAGCCCTATTGATTTTTAACCCTGGAAATATAAGACCAGGGAAGTCGGGCACAGAGATATCAATGGATGTTTGGCTTGGTTATCTGTACCTCACCCGTGTCTCTGCCTCCTCTCCTTGAGAGCGTGAGCAAACCAATGCTCTCTCAATTGTCTGACAATACTCGGCTAACACACAGGCTGAGCTTTATAGACATGATACGAGATTGAAAAGACAGACCTTGAATCCAGCACTGGGAAAATTCAATATTTCTATTGTATCCACTGATTCCAGTACAATCAAACACAAAGCCAGCAAAGTCTACACTGACTTGACTGTTGAAACTGATGGTTTAACTTACATTCAAAAGCTTTTCCTGTCAAACCTGATCAATGCTCTAGAACGACAAATAAACAAATAAAAGAGTGGAGAAGCCTCATACAGCTGTCAGGAGCCGCCTCTAAGTGGAGTCTAAATGGAGGTGCAAGCCCTTGGCTCTACTGTGCAAAAGCTTGCCGCATATCCAGGCTGACAGTGTGCTCCGGCGCTCAAAAGCTTCAAGGCCCAATCTCTGTGACAGGCCCATCTCCTGCTAATGGGTCACATAGCCATTAAAGTGCAGGGGGACAAGGGTGGCGGATCACTTGCTTTGCAGGTTGGATTGTTTCACTGTTTGGTTTCTTGCCATCTCTGAGCCTCAGCGGTGTGCAAGCTGAGAGCTGGAGGCAGCGAGGTCTGTTCGCCATGCCACTAAAGAGGACAGAGGAGCAGGACAGGGCTCTTTAGTCTCTGAACACAAAGCATGAGTCACTGCTCTGAAAGGGACTGGGACACACAGAAGCCAGTAAGAGTCCCTTTCTGTTTGGCCTGCAGCTTTTCAGGAACATGGATTAAAGAAAGGAGTGTCCCTGCTGCAAGACTGGTCTGCTTCATGATAGTCGCCCCCTTGTTTCTAACGCTTACTCTAAAAAAATTAAAACCCGAGTGACCTTAGGGAGTGCAGTGGGTTTATACAGGGTCAAGGTTAAGCAAGGGTGTCCAGCTATACTGCTGAACTTCCAGACACAATCCCAGTCCATCTGCACCAGGTCAGACCTTGCTTTCCATCACAAACACGCAGAAGATGACACGTCAAGGGGCGTCTGAGCAATCACCCCGTTCAAATAAAGGCAAGTCATTTAATAACGGTGCCCTATCAGACCTCCACGCGTCAGGGTTATCTGTATGACAAAGCAACTTTCCTATTCCATGCATTTTCATGAGTCGACCAGGAGAGGTGGATGAAAGAGAAGGGTAGCGGTTGGTGACCCCGGGGTCAGGGGGTAGAGGGCTCCAGCTGGTCACACTACCTCCTCATTGACTGATTCCACATCCACCCTATTGTGTTTGGCGCGTGCCCATTGTTCTGCAGCAGCATTAAAATGCATAGATTCCTGTCAGCCATTTCACTGCTAGTTGACCTTATTAGCTAAGGTGGATACATAAAACATGAAGTTTAGGATCATTAGATATACGCGATTCACTTAAAAGGGATGACAGTCGACGCTGAGCATGGCGGCGATATCTAAAGGGATGCTCAGTATTCATGGCGCAGTCAATAAAACATACAGTCTGTCCTTATGCTGGGTGATAGCAAACAAATCCTTGGTGTAGGTGAGGAGATATATTCAAACAATAAACCGAGGTATAAACGCCTCTGGAAATTCCTTGTGCTCTATGGAATCTCCAGGCAGCCTATTGTAGGTACTTGCCACCCTGCCCCCACTCTCCTCTCTATTTTCCTTCTCTGCACGCTTCTTGCAGAGCACACACAGGCACACTGCAGCGAGCGGGAGGAAGAGGGGAGAAAAAACGGGAGAGAGGAGGAGAGGAGAGGTGCTGATACTCAGTAATTGAGGGGCAACCCTGTCAGAGTTGACCTGCAGGAGACCAGGGATAAAGTGTATTCCATTTTCTCTCCGCTATCCTGGGACTGACAGCCTGCAGAGTCCCAGGGTCTGACAGACCTAACTGAGGGCTGTCACCCTCTGCCCACCTCTCTCATAGCACATAACACCCATTTCTATCTTGTGTTCTCACTCAAATGCACACACACAGGAATTAGGCTGCGATCCACTATATTCTGTTATTCCCTGCAGATCAAAATTCACACTACATGGTGAAAATACGCATTGTACTTTCAGGAAATATAATCAAAGATACACCTGACAAGATGACAGCCATGGTCCTGATGCCCTTTGTGTTACACTGACTTCAATTTCATCTTCTGCTTAACAAACCGCAATATATCTATTTTAAATATTATTATAATTATTATTATCTCAACAAGGCCTTTTACTATATCAGGGCACTAGAAGGTTTTGTAGAAACAGACTAAAATGACAGCACTGTCTATTTCAGAGACACTCTAATGCGTCTCTAGTAAAAACAAAGTACCAGCGCTTATCACCAGAAGCGCATCACCCAAAAATGGGGCTGATGCAGTCACGGATAAAGGGAGTATATTTAGACCCCCAGTCCCTGCCCTTTGTGTCTTTCTGATTTGTTCTAATGTGGGAGCCTAATCCAGCAAAAGCAGATTATACATGTATTAAATTCCTTAAAATTGCAGTATTTTTAATACCACATTTGCAGTGGAAATGCAATGGAAGCAGCTTACAAAACATAAACCTCCCAAACTGTGTCTCTGCCGCAATAAAGGCGTCAAGATGTGCGAGCAAAATGGAGCACACGTGTGATGTTTCCAAAAAGATATTGTTGCACTGATGATGCGTCTTTGTGAGAAAGTAAGACGAGAATGCTCCCCTACCCATGAGGTGGAATAAAGTTAGTGATTGCAAAGACTGCTGACATGGGCTCTAAACGTGCATGTGCAATAGATTGTGCACCGTGACCCAAATACTTGCACTGAAAAACAAAAAGGTTTTCCAACTTTACTTATGTTACTTTACTAAATCAATATAATATCACGTTGCCACTTTTGCCACTTAAGGGGTTTTATGAGACTCTCCGTCTCATAAAACCCCTCAAGTGGATTAGCTCCAAATGAGAACATGGAAGTGGGCAGAAAGAACAATTCAGCTGACTTTCTGCCTTACAGGCTTCCTGTACATAGTCTAAATCACTTTTTGCATTAATGGCTTTTCAAGAAAAAGGCTCACAATGACCTACTAAATCAGCCATGTAAAAGACAGAAAATTGCAAATAATTTAAATGGCATTTACATGACTTGCAGATGATTTTAGCTGTGCAACATCCTGAGAGAGAGGTCACGGATACAACCAGCAGTACTGAATACACACTTAAAACAGAAGCCCCCCTCATAATACACTGCAGTCAGTGTCCGCCTCTGTACACCTGACCCAGCGAGTGTCCTCTCAATGTCAACATGGCCACCCCCCACAAGCTGTAGCCCGGCCGCCATAATGACACAATGTACCCATCTGCCCTTCAAACCAGCCCGGCAGCATGAGGCTGACCCCTGTGTGTGTGTGTGTGTGTGTGTGTGTGTGTGTGTGTGTGTCTGTGTGTCCCATCTGCCCTTTCAGCCAGGCGAGCAGCACGAAGCTGACCTCTGACCCTTAGGATTATGGTTCCACCATGTGCCAGTGAGCAGGGTGATGAGATTGACCCGTGTGGACTGCTGCTGCGGCTGCTGTGTGTGTGTGTGTGTGTGAGGCCGATATCTGAAGATCCACCTATCCACACACACGTGCAAATGAAGTACTGCTTGCACTGCTCACTTTTGGATCAATAAATCAATGTCTCTCTGTTCTAAACAGTATGTTTTCAAATTTGTTGTTAGTATGAAAAGTGAAAATCTTTCATTCACATGCATGTTCAACAGTGTGTGTGTGTGTGTGTGTGTGTGTGTGTGTGTGTGGATACGTTAATGCAAGTACCACTCCAGCGAGTGATCTAATGCCGGTCTGAGGACAGCCAGCCATCCTGAGCTCTGACACAACCAATCATTGCAAAGCCAGCGTGATCGCCTTGGCAACCCCTGTCACCACATAGTTTATCCGGAGCGCCCTCCAATCAGGGAGCACCACAGCCTCTCCAAGCTCCTCCCACAGGGGTTGGGGAGGTGGCGCCAGCCGTTGGTGCAGAGCCTGCTGCATGAGCGGATGCTCTAATCTGGATCCAGTGAGGAGAGGATCACTAATCCCAGATTATGGCTCTTTGGGATTAAGACATGCTGATGCACAGGTTTGCACTCACCTCCAATCCCCAAACCTCTCAATCTGGCTCCCTGCTCTGAACCTCAAACCTCACCCAGAGAAGTCTGTTAACGTCGAAGCTGCGGCCGTGTGAAATGAGATGTCTTGTGAAAGGCGTTGGCACCTATTCTGAAGGAGTCAGCGCATATCTGCTGTCTGGCTTCAGATGTTTCCTCGCTGTTTTGATGTTATAGTACAAGTGTACAGAATGATTTGTGGAGTGTGGGTGCTCTGAATTGTCCGCACGTTGAAGGCAGCGGGTTAGCGGAAATGAAAGTTTCTCTCTGTCACTGCTATCTTGACTGAGCACAAGTGACGGGGACATCAGGGAGGGAGGTAAACAAAGCAAAGCAGACACTCCACCTCTATGGGATAGCAAATCACCACGCTGATACCTACTACATGTCATACAGAATAAAAGCTGGGACAGCACAGGAAACAGCTCAGGCGAGACGAACACGAAACTTCATGAAAATGTTTTGCCAATCTCTGTGCCACTCATAAGAAATTCAATCTCTACTGACAGCATTTCTCTAAAGTGTTTTGTTCAATACAAGAAATGCTTTCGAGTGAAGCAAACAAATCAGAAATCAGAAACTTTTTCCCGCAATTCCCTCCGTCGGTGGAGTTTGATTTATAGGTGACAGTCGTCAGGATTTAAGCCCCCACGACATGAGTTTATCATGAGGCCACATGATTTCTGCACACAGAGAAATACCAGGAGAGAGGTGGAGGACAAAGAGAGGAGGGGAGAAGAAAAATGGTGGCAGCGGGAAGAAATAACTGCTCAAATATTGTTCATTACAATAATTCATACATCACACGGTGATGTGTAAATTAGAACCTCGGCGTCAACACGAGCACAAATAATTAAGTTGAAATATTAATGATGAAATGTCCTCACAAGTGTGCGGCTCATGATCAATTTGGGGTTAATGAGTCGTTTATCTCCGTCCAATCCCTGCTCATCCTCGAGCCAGTGCCATGCTGCCAGGGCAACACGCATAGTCCTTCATATAGTGTGGAAAATGTGCCAAATGATTCCTAAACAAAATCAATTTATCCTGCACACTGTGTTTTTTTTCACGGCCAAGAGAGACAGCGAATGTGCAAAAGAAGCCACAGCCAAGTGCCAGTGCAGGTACGGAGTGCTGCAAGCGAGCCAAAACACTGTCAAAATAAGTCAGCGATGGGCAACCATGTGCCGTAGATGAAGGCGAGTCTGCAGGTTGTCATCCCAAGCAAAAACTGCAACTGGTGATTTCACTGAATGGTTCCTCCGCCCGGTTTGAAGCTGTGTTATCAGTGAAACCGCCTGGTGTGGACTGACGACCTGCAGACACTGAGATGTTCACAGTGCACGGCTCTTTTCTGATTTTCGGGAGGGTTTCGGACCTGCTGGCTCTGTCCGAAAGCACAAACTGGCGTGACTAAAGAGAGCAATCAACTATTAGCTGTTTTGTTTTTACTCTCCGCGGTGGATCATCCATCTCCATGCTGACTCAGTGACTGCACCGTGCTTGCCCCGGGGCTGTGTGCGACTGTTATTGTTTGTGCCTGTGACATTATGCCTGTTTGCGCTGGACAGTAGCCGCATCCCTCCATCTTTCTCTCTTTTACTCGTTAGGGACCTTCCTTCTATTCTGAAACTGATTAGTCCTGACCTGAGCAACCTAGTGCTGCTATATCCAATCAGCCTAATCACTCAAACTCTTGCCTTCCCCCACCTTCTTTACGCTAATGGGCTTTCCCTGCTCTGGTGACTTAGCACTTAAGAGCTGTGGGGGGGTCACTTCTTCAGGAAAACCCTGTTAAAACTTCTTAACAGAGCTGAAGCTGTCCTTCTGTTTGCAGGCAGCTTGAGTATTTCTGAAGAAATAACCAGTGCCATTCGTAGTTACCCTTATTTACTCATAAGAGCGGTGGATAACCCAGTTGCCAGCATGCCTTTGTATGAATTTGCATCACCTCCCAAAGGGCAAGCAAATTAATGAATATTCACACTTAATCTATAGCCCACGGCAGCCATGCATTATTCATGAGTTGTTGCTGCTTTTGTGGCAGCACGCGCACGTCTCAGTTTTGTCATCGCAAATCATAATTTCATTTTCTCCTCACTTCATTTTCTGCCATGTGCAAGTGAGGGCTGCACTCGTTAAAAGGCATGCAGCAAATCACTGCATGGAATGAGTCTGACTAACGTCTTTAGAACCCCACAGTTTTTAATCTAACGACTAATATAGAGCCCCGTCCTCAACAGAGAGATTCACTCGCCTCGCTGCTTGGAACAACAGTCCTAATCTCAAATTCTGCCTCTGGTTCTCACTGGGTTTGCTTGTCAGCGAGGACTCTGGCTGTCACTAAGCTGCAAAGGGCTCAGAGCAGCAGCGGTAAAGACATCAGTGAGACAGGTGCCATCTTGAATCATGGCAGTTTGTCGACATGCAAACTAGACTTGGACTCCTGATATGCTATGTCTGTGTGCGCCAAACCCCTTATGTTTCACCATGTCAAAACACACCATGCTTGCATGCATCCGCACACACATACATCGCTGAAAGCAGACAAAGTCTGTAAGACCTGATCAGTCATTAGACTAGGGAATAACTCAGCAGCAAAAAATCAGAATACAGAAACATATAGCGTTCACACTCCATTGTCCAAGCCAGCGAAAAGGACCTCTAAAAGGTTTCTGTATGAAGGAAGGAGAGAGTGAGGTGACAGTTTAAAAGCCTTCCTTGACACTCAGCAAAATGGGCCTACTTTCTTCCACACAATTGCACCCGCAAGTCAAATTGCATTAGTGATGCACAATGTTTTCACGGGAAAAGAAGGGGAAAAAAAAAAAAAATCACAATAGAGTTGAAATATGGTGCATTGTTCAATGTTTGGAGGGCGTTGCTCTTTAACAGAGAAATACTGCACGACTTTGACATAATCTTTCACAACAAAATAAAATCGACACTACAACTGCAGGCAAAAACCGCGACTTCAAATTGCTTGCAGAGAGCAAAAAAAAAGAAAAAAAAAATCATTAATCAACCAATTAAATATAATCATGCAGAAAAGCGCAGCCTGGTCATTTTACAGCCTTTTCTTCCTTTAGTGGTGTAATCAAAGTGTTCATTCAACAATCACTCAAATTTAATCTTCTTTGTAAAACATACACCGACTATCGACTTCAAGAGGTACCTCTTTGTTCTTGAAATAATTTTCTTGACTGTCAAATAGTTTTAAAAAGCAGCTTTGTAAAAAAAAAAAAGGAGCATGCTCAGTAACATCCAGGCAAAGAAGAAATAATTGCACTACTTTTTGGTCAAACATGAATATTCAAAATCCTGAATTTGCTGTGAGAAAATAATTAGGAGTTTATTAGCATTTGTTTATTTGTCCATGCATAAAACCTCTTAATGAGAGTGTATTAACAAGCTCTTGGCTCTGGGGAGGTAAATTCTCAGCGTTAAAAATGCCTTCCGTCTTTGGAAAATGTTCCAAAAAAAAAAAAAGAAAAAAAAAAGGAAATTATTTATGCCACGAACAGCTAAATTAACCACACATGTCTAATGCAGGATGACATGTCCTCAACAGACCTCAACTAGCAGGATTTGCACCATGCATTGAAACGTAAAGGGGAAGAAAATACCAACTCAGAGTAATTATAACACATACAGTGACTTGACATTTAGGGCACAGTGTAGAGTGGGGAGATAGTTGGCCTTATCAGAAGCTATAATGAAAGGTCAATGGCCTCCTCAGTGTTTACCTCCAATCATGTGGTCTGAAGGAGCTTCTTCAGTCTCTACTGAAAGAGCAGCGGTCTGGTTGGGAGATAACGCAGCATTGTTGGCCGCAGGTGATACAAACACTCGCAGTTTCTTTTTTTTATCCTGAATCGAGTTTTGAGACTGTAGCTGCTACAAAGGAAAAGATTTGAGAGTTCATTATGCAGCGCAGGAAAAAAAAATCAAACTGTACTGTTAATTTTGTGAATAAGCCACAAGATGGGAAAAAAGGGCAAACAGTGCGGTGACACACCCGCAGTGGTGATGATCAGCACTCGGCAATGCAAACACATAAAGCAAATAAATACATACTGTAGCGTGGTTACACCTGTTTTTTCACACATCTGATGCCGCTGCTGCACTCTGCTTCTGTGAAAACTGAGTGAAGTCTCTCTCTCTCCCTCTCTCTCTTTATCTTTTTGGTTTGGTCTCAGTCAGTGGAAGGAAAAAGCTGCATTGATAAATAGGTCAGAGAGCTTTTCCACCCCCCAATGGTTTCAGGCCCAGCTTGGCAAATTGAACATAATTAAGGCCCAAGGCAAAGGTTGCACTTTCCTTGAAATAGCGGGAGGAGTGGTGCAGGAGGTAGCTTGCTACAGGAGGAAACATGTTGCCATGCATGTTCAGTACAGCATGCCTGGGCACAGAGGATCCACACAGAGCCGCAGCCGTGAGAGGAGGAGGAGGAGGAGGAGGGTTAGAGAGAGAGAGAGAGAGGATGGCAGCCATTACAGAGCCAGGAAAACTCTCTGCACATGTCTCTCTCTATCACACGCACTCCTTCTCTCCGACTCTCTGCTCTCTGGTTGGCACAGTTATTTTCTCACACCGTTAGCATTAGTGTTATTGGCTTCTTCCTTTCTATGACATGCATGCACATGTATTAAAGGAATAGTTCCACATTTTGGGTTCAGCGACTTCCCCGAGTCTCTGCCGCTTGCCTGACAACCTCATGGTGGAGACAAGACTTCAGGAAATAGTCCGACACATTACCCCCTGTAAACCCACAATGACTCGTTTTTGCATTTCAGTTTTGGTGCAGATTAAACACACAAGAAATAACTTGCTAGTGAGCTGTAGAGGTGCTGGTAGCTGTTTCCAGTCTTTGTGCTAAGATAAGCTAACAAGCTGCTGACTGTCACTTCAAATTTACAGCACAGAAATGAGAGCAGCATTGATTTTCTCATCTAACTGTCAGCAAGAAAGCAAATAAGTGAATTTGCCAAAATGTTGAACTATACCTTTAATACGCCACTGTTAACAAAAAGCTCCTGCCTCATTCTACCACAGCTTTGTGTGTCATTATAGTGTTTCTCTCCTCACATTGGTATCCTCGCTAGTCTGGAGGTGCTGTTAGAGAGCTGGGATGCCAAGACCCATTAGTGTCCCAGCAACCTCTTATCCGAGGGCTTCACCTTGGCAGGGAGCAGAGCCACACGGGGATTGGCCAGGTTAAGGACGAGGAGGTGCAGGCCCTGGGTGAGGAGAAGCATCCAGCTCCACTGTCAGGCTGCACTGGTGAAACCAGATTACGGTGGGTTGGCAGTGTATTAAGGGTCAGCCTCCATTCACACCACAGCACCATCTCTATTAATGAGAACTGATGGAGAGCGAGGACTCCCTGCAGGGGCTCTACGTGGCATTATCTGTAGCTACCACCACCATTAGCTTTCTCATTAGCTTTGCCATTAGCCTCCACATTAGCAGAGAGGCCCTGGTAGCCGCTTCTGTATGACACTACATGATGAAGTGACAGCAGTTACTCACAACATCTCGCAAGATTAGAGTTGATGTTGGATGGAATAAATTAGATGGTGATGCGAAAATAAACGTGTTTGAGTCGCACAGCAGTTAAAGACACACAAAGCAAAAGCTGCAAAGTTGTGAAAGGCATAATTGCAGTACAAGATTATAATTCAGGGCTAACAGCTGCAGTAGTACGCATTAACAGAACGTTACCATTGAATACTGGAGGTCTATTTAAAACCGTGCAGCTTTCTTTTCCACCAATGATGTAAACGTTACTCTTTAATAACAGTGTGTGGAGCCTTGACTAGTGTGGAATAAAACTCTACTCCGTGCCTTTTGTTGTTTGCAATCATTGTCAAAAAATAAACACATAAAAAATAACAGACCTTGGACTTCGAGTAGAATTTTTTGACTTGATTTAAATTATTCACATATAGCCTTTTCCTAAACAGATCGTTTTGGATTATGTTCGGAGCTAAAAGGGCAAACTAACAACATCCCACATGCTCAATGCAAAATGTCATAGTGAGGACAATTTGCTCATTATCATAATGCAGGCTTTTCATGCTGGAATAAATTGTGCAACTGAAATGATCTAAGACTGGCTCTTATATTTTCAACAAAAGATAATTTACTCCAACTACATTTATGGAATAAGTATAAAAATGATGTTAGATAATGCTTTGAACTGAGCATTTAATGTTGCCTTTTTGATATAGAATCAACTCAAAATACCTGCAGAAATGTGACATTCAGCCCATATTGCTTCTTGGAATTTACCTGCTTATTTCTTAAAATGAGGATGTGCAGCAGCAACACAGCGGACACTCAGGCCACCACAGACACTCAGTGTGATCGGGCGCCATATGGTGAAAGATTTTACCATGGCGACACGGCCAGGAGGCTCTAACGCAAAACCTTCACCAGAATGTCAAGGAATGTCAGGCAGAGAGAAGGGAGAAAATGAGGAGAGGGAAGGAGAGAGGAGATACAGTAGCATTGTTCCTGCAGCGCAGCAGGCTCAGCTGGCCTAAACAGTCCCAGTCCCCTCAGCCTCGTAAGACTAATGGCGGAAAATCACAACCTGGGGGGTTTGATACTCTAAAGGGCCTCTGAGACCTGATTAATATGCAGCGTTTTTGTGTGAAACGCAGACATAAATACGTGCTCTGAAATGTGTGTCGCATGCGCTCGGATTTACACGTGAGCGTATGAACAAAAGCATTCAGAGCACACACTGGTGAGCATGTAGATATGATAGCTCGCTGAACGCCGTGCAGGGAGGCACAAAGACATGCATGCATACGCTGCAGTCACACACGCACCATGACTCCCTTGCAAAGGGAAGTAAAAGCTATAGAAATATTCAGCTGATTGCTCCCTGACTACACCGTTAAAGGAAGAAAACCAGACAGGTACTATCTCCCTGCCCTGCATGGTATATCTGAATGTGCTGTACAGGCATTTTCGCCATCTCCATTCTCTATGTATGGCTTCCCCTTCCCCCACCCTCTCCATCATACTGTATCCTCAACCACACAGCAGGCTCCCCTCCCCCACCCTGCTCTCACCACCCCCTGGGAGGATGGAGCAACCAGAGAGAAATTAATTGAAATCTAAACCCCGATGCAGGATTAACTAAGTAGGTGAATTCCAGTTGTCACATAATCAGGGCTAGTGTACTATTTGACTTTCATCAAATGGGGCTGACTGAAACAGCGACCAGGGATAATGACAGGAAAAAAGGAGCCAGCTGCTGTGCATCCCCCCCCCCCTTTCTCTCTCCATCCCATCCCCCCATCTCCTCAGCATCTCTCTATCCATCCCTGCCTCCTAACCTAACCTCAGACAGAAATTTGGGATGTTTCATATGGCCGACGAGCTGTTGGTACCCACAGAGGAGATCTCAGCGGGGGTAAAAATCACAAAATGTTGCCGTCAAATTTTGTGACCTCCTTCCCTCCACACACACACTTCTGATATGGAGACAGATAGCCAACGGTAGGCAACACCTGCTGGATATTTATCTCCCTTTATCACGGCCATGCAGCCACTGCTGGAAATATTTTATCACGTCTAAGCACATACATCCATACAAACATGCACAAGAATTTAGCGCTGCTGAATTGCATCCATCCCCAACTACTGTATTTGGTTTTCTTTGAGCCAACGCAGGATGAAATGTTGAAGTAAAGTGGGTCAAACAGCTCGCCGCTCTGATGAAGCATGACTTGCCGCAAAAAAAAAAAAAAAAAAAAAATGAGAGCATGTCAGAAGATTTTTCTTTCACTTTGAGAGGATGATGTAGATAGGGCAACACGATGCCCAGGACTCGCCGCGCTATCAAGCAAAGGCACTTGATCTATTTTGAACACTGAAAATGTCATCAGTTCAAACTTACATTGCACGAAGGTTATTCTTTTAACAGGTATGGATGCAAAAACAATAAACAATTTGTTTATTTAGCAGAAAAGAGACATGCAGGGAAAAGGTGACAGGTTAAATCACCTTATTTAACACATCTGCAGTGTGCAATGTAAACAACTATAACTCCTGCGGGCATGGAGGCTGGTGTATTAACAGATAATGAGCGACAATTTACTAAAACAATTGTAATAATATAAAATATGTCATCACAGGAGAATTAGAATTGCTGACAAATACTGTCCTTCTATGAACTGCATCTACATTATAGTGTGTTATAAACCATTTTTAATTCACGTCTGCTAAGTAGGGGGACTTAGTGTGACTGTTACTAAGGACAACATTAAAAAAAGGTTGTTGTTTCTGCAGAATAAAAATGCTGCAGATAATTTGCAATGCAAGTATTAAAATGAATACTGCATCTCCTGGCCTGCCTTTATTTCTAAATATCCATATAACTCAAACAGAGATAACATACTGCCATTTTTCAAGGTAATTTCCAGTCTTTAAAGGGGTGAAACATTTGGAATGCAACGGTGCTGCTGCCAGCAATAAAACTATTACATTTCTTTAGGATTTGTCTGTGTGTGTATACTGTAAATATATATTTGTGTGTGTGTGTGTGTGTGTGTGTGTGTGTGTGTGTGTGTGATTGTCTAGGTGTGGATAGCAGTTGGGTGTGGGAGGTAGCGTCAGTACAGCAGAGCAAGCTGCCAGCTACCCAGTTGATAATATAGCTTGGGCTTATGCCCAGTGAAGTTGACCTCAGCCTGTTGGCTCACAATGTCATTTACCACCTGCACACACACACACACACACACACACACACACAGAGTACTGTTCTATCTCTGCATTCCCCCTCTAGAACGCTCTCTCTTCAAACACACACGCATACATGGGCACATCTGAAGTGGGAGTGCCTGTGCATGCTAGAGGGCACCTGTGTGCCTGTGTGATGGACTAATACGTGTCCAACAAGTGTGTGTGTGTGTGTGTGTGAGATGATACTAAATAATAATAAGAGAAGAGTGGATGCGGATTGAAGTTAGGCTTGTGAGAGTATTACAGTCTTATGTTTGTGAGAACAGAGGGCACAGATACAAAAACCAAAGCATAAAATGCACAAAAACAGACTGACACACGTGTGCGCACACGCACACGCACAGAGGCATGCGCAGAGATTCAGACACTTCCACAGCGCTGTAGGGTGAAGGCATGCGGAGCAGGATACCTGGACAGATGGCAGGCAGTCATCCCGTTGGACCTGCCATCAGAGCGCTGCCCGAGAGGAAGAGAACAGAAGCAGTTTCATCTGCTGCACGCACTCACACTCACACACACACACACTTAAGATCTGTTTCTACAATAAAAGCACAGCGTATGGACCCTGACACAAGTGAGTGAGTGTGTGTGTGTGCATTCTTGTCTGTGTTAGACGCTGCATAAATAGAACGGAAACCACTAAATAGTGTGCTTGTATCTGGCTGCACTCGCATAGAAAAAATGAGAGAGCCCTTTAACGAGCAGCATCACTTTCACACAGAAGAGCCGCGGCATTGTTTTATTCAGCGTCACAGATAACTCGTGGTACAAACACAGGGAACAGACAGTTTGGTTTATTTGCATCAGCTTGAACTCTGACACCTGGATTCATTTCATCCGATCTAATTACAATTGACTTTTGTTGAGTCAAATGTTTTACTGTGGGACAGACAAGAGGCTGTGGTTGTGGCACGAATGCTGCGGTGGGTCTCTGCCTGGTAAAAAAAAAAGGAAAAGAAAGAAAAGCTGCCTGTGACTCCGATGCTCTCCATTACAGGGAGGAGCGATGGATAGAGTGGCTAACAGACTACCAAAACCCACTACTCCAGCCGAAATCACATTTCAAAGCATAGAGGAGTCTATTACAGGAAATTAGAAAGGCCTTGGATCGCAACAAACCTATCCTTCAATTTTATTGAGTCTTCTCAGTAGCCCTTGGTGTATTGTGTATACTTGTCAATAGCAATCCGTCTACATGTGTTGAGTTGACAAACGGCAGCGAGCGTGAATGTGCAGCTCACGAACATGCATGTGAGTGTAAATGCACACACACACACACACACACACACACACACACACACACACACACGCAAACACACTGGCTAGACCTGTCTCCTTGATCCTACCCTGGGGACCAATTGGAGAATAAACGTATGAAAAGGTTTTAGGTTCATGGCGCCGTTCAGGGGAGAATTTGCTATGCATTTAAGTTTTTTAAATTCAAATCACAAATTAGAAGCATTTCGTTACCATGCATGGTGCCCTTTTTTTCAATATGTTGTTTTCTAGAAATAAAAAGGTGACAAGACACCTGATATTGACAGTCACCAGTTTGAGAGGGCAGACTGCACAAGGTAATGCTCATGTGCGGTAAATGTTGAGAGGATATATAAGTGTCTGCTGTTAGTATTATCTCAAAGGAAGTCAAGGGAAGTGGATGTAGTGTTTCTGTCAATTATTGCTACTTTCATTTGCCACATGTCCTGTAAAAGCAGATACAGCAATAGCAGGGATTTCTTTCCATCCTTACGTCTTACGCCCGAACAGTCTGAAATTTAAATGCAAACAAAAGCCTCCTTCTCTCCGCAAGCTCTGGCTTCATTTAGAGGATATACAGGCAAAGGCATGTAGCATCTATACTGATTCCCCTTCTCAGTGTTTCCACTCCAATCTTTAGGCTTCAAACATACCCCCTTTCCAATATCCATCCACCCCCCCAATCCACACTCCTGCTGTCTGTCAGCGCCTGCAGAGAGCTACTGCTCACAATCCATGTGCATCGTGTCAGATAATTTTGTGGTGGCAAATCAATAATGCAACCGTAAATTTCATTTAAATAAACATTAGTGGCCTACTTAATTAATGAAACCTCATCTGCAATTTGTCAGTGTCAGGAGTGCTAACCCCTTTGATGTTGGTATGAATATTCCTTTTCAGAAAATGAGGCACTTGCACGATTAGTGCTTATTGTGGCGTTAGCCTCTCCCTACCTTCTGCGCCGCTGCCTGCATTTGTGCAGCGCTTATCAAGAGTGCACAGCATCGCCAGATTAAAATCATTTACTTTGCAGGGAGGACAATGAGAGGCAGTAAAATGAACGCGGGGAAACATCATGAAAAATAGCGGGGGGAATATCTAATGAATCTAATCTACATACAAGCAACCTGATCAAATGCTTGAGCAATTTCAAAGGCCATATATCAAACAGTACATGACATTAACATGGAATCAATATCTGAGAGGTCCACGCCCATAAGCCATAACACTGAACGTTAATAACCAGCCGGGATATGAGAGATAAATAACAAGGAGAAATATAAAACAACACACTATCATAACGTGAGATGAGCATCTGACCTGTCCTTGTCAGTGTACAGAGAACAGCTGCTCATGACCCACTTTCACATGGATACATAATTCAGCATGAGCTATACGACTTCCACACCACTATAAAAATATTCATCAAAACAAGTTAGCAAATCTATTCCAGCAGACTCGCTCGCGATCCCTCGTCTCGACATTACAACTGCTTCATTAGTTGGGAGAACAACTCATAAAGGCTTCGCTGACCTCAATAAGTCAAGTTGATCAACGCTTTGCCCAAGTTGATAAGTTTAAAAGATTCAAGATGGTATAAAAAGACTTGACTCATTAACCATGACACTAAAATCAGACTGACAGCAGATCAGCTGATACATAAAGTAATATCACAGCACCTTGACAGTCAAAATATGTTTGGAAGCCATATTTCACCTAAAACATATCGATCAAAACAGAGTGAGCAGTAAGGAACAGTGGATTGGATATGGTCAAATGTTTAATTAAAGTGAAGATAATTAAAATATTTCCTACCACACATCACTTGCATCTCCTTTTACCCCTTTTGAATCCACCAAAACACACAGAATAATTGTCCTGTCACTGATAAAACTGCAATTAAATGTTGATCCAGAACAACAAACAAAAATAGATTATTGGAAGGACAGTGTGACTAAAATACAAATTCACATTGAACTGCATTTAAATACCTAAAGCACTTGATTCAGTGTGTTTGAGCACAACATCCAACAAGGTCTGCACACCAACATGGTATTTATGAGACAATAGGTAGTATGTGTTCTCTAGCCCAACAGAGGAGGCTTCAGCCAGTTCACTGAGATCTATCTACAGAAAAAAAATACCGTGCTACAGTAAATAAACATCTAAACCGGGATCATATTTGTTGAAACACTTGCACCAACAGACTACATCTGTTCCACAGAAGCAAGCAAACCCAGTTCATATGTTTTTCAGTAAAAACCAGGTTACAGTACAGAGCCAAAAACTGATTAAAGCTCAAGGTATGAAGGAGACAGAATAAGGAAAGTGGAAATCACCCCCATCCCTTATTTGGGACACCTGAAATAGGCCAGAGGCTGATTTCCTCCTATCAGAGGAGCCCTGGGAAGCCTGAGAGACTGGAGGGAAAAGAGGAGAGGGAGGAGGTGGAGGGATGATGGCGGCGGTGGGGGGATTCAGCGGGGCCTTAAGTGTGCTATCATAGGCGTCTCTTGTGCCTGCCTGCTTTATTTGCAGTAGTCAGGTTAATGAGTCCACCAGCCCACTTGATGTTGAGAGGCCTGCCACAAAGAGTTGCCTCATTAGAGCTAGCCTGGCACGCTGCTCTGAGACAAAGGGACATTCACGCTACTGAATGCCTTTACGCTTCTCAATGCTGCCAGCCTGCGAGGGCCAACGCCATGGCATAGCCCCCTGCACACGTCCTGGCGCCCGGCCAGCCATGCCACGACCCTCAGCCTGGCGGGCTGGACTAGCAGTGTGCGAAGGAGGACTTCACCAGCCGCAGCCTGCTGTGTGTTAGTGTAAGTGTAAAGAGAACGGAGCATGTGCAAAAGCCACAGCAGGAAGCCGGCTGACACGCTACATTATCGATGACTGCGATTGGGTCCCTCAGGACGTGTGTGACTGAGCTCTTTCCCCAGCTTTCCCCCTTGCTTTATCTTTGTGTTTCCTAGCTGTGGCTTCAACTCAATATTCTTCACTTTTTTTGCTCAGACAACTCACCGCTAACAAGGCTGCAGCTACAGTGCGTTCACAAATCATATTAAGAGCAGAGATGCTGCCCTGACCGCAAGCATCCGATTAGCCTGACACAGAGAGCGAAGTGCAGTAGCCATAACACAAGGATGATTCCTGTCTGTGTTACACGCTGCTTTATCAGCCAAGGTGCAGGTCTGACCTATTTAAGAGCCATTGCAAAGGTATTCAAATGTCACTGCTTTGCATGATTTCATGCTTCACAACTCAAGGCTGCAAGAAAATAAAGTCATTAAACAATTTGTCAAATTTAGGGGAAAATTCAATGTGGGGAAATCTTTAAAACACTAACAAAACCATATAAAATGCTACAAAGCCATTATGTCTTGTTCAAAATAAATAACTATAAAATCAATAATGTGACACACAACACATCTCAGAATGTGTATTTCAAATCTCATGGTCAACACTGTTATATCTGAGAAATCACTCATATATTTTGTACAAGTGATCACATTTTAATGTCCCCCTCAGAAGTCCCGTCTCTCTGTTTCAAAGCTCAGTCACTGATCATAAATTCACCACGGAGCACAAGATAATACATCACACTTTTACAAAATACTGTGCAACGACTTAGACATACAACCATCAGGCGAGCATGAACAAACACCCATATTTCATGATTGATGCACTGGCAAAGATCCAGTTCACCACTTCCATGCAAGGAAAAAAAAATCTATTTCTCTCAAGGCTCGGGGTCAGGAGTTAAATATTTTCTGCATAGGCAATCCGCTCTTTCCGCCACACTATTTATAGCGCAGGCAGAAACAGCTGAGCTGACTGCAGTGATGTCACTTGCGCTGATGGAATGCTTTGTTCCACAGCATGTGCGCATGCCACCTGGGTCCTGTGCGAGCTGCGAGGGGAAAGCTCGATGCAGGAGCCAAGATGGCTGACACTTGCCCCATTTTTCAAGTGTAAAAAAAAAACGTCACTATCTTCTTGAACCAGGCTGTCCACGGCCCCAAAGGCAGGGCATAGCCTTACAGAAGCATTCAGCCCTCTGTCATGCCTCTGCGCGTTAATGTCATGAAAGGTATCAGTATTTGTGGCTGCCGTTCAGAGCTGAGCGCTCATGCCAAAGTAGGGTAACATCAGGGTAACCACACACACTGCAGCTGAATAGGAGGAACTCGGTCTGAAAGCGTTTTACTGTTTGTCACTCCGTGCATAACGTGCATACGGCTGAAGCGTTGAAGAAGTACTATACCCATATATATTTTTAGTAAGCCTTTGGGCTTCTTTCAGTGTCCCTAAAAGAGCATGGTTGCCTGGCAACCATTATTGTTGCCATGGAGATTCATGTGTTGGCAGCTGCTGCAATCAGCATTAACTCAAGGCACATATTCTCATTCCGATAGTCAGGCGATGGGAAGGCAACTAGGACACACAGTCAGAGAGGGATAGTAATCAGTGTGAAACATATGCTCATCCATTACTCGCTGCATTAATACAATTATATCAAAAGAAATTTATGGCTGTGCTTTGGTGCAATGATCACATTGCAGGCAGAGGCATAAAATTCCGCCTCATAACAGATCCCCACTTTCATTTAATAAATGGCAGCAGGCTGTAACACAATGGAAAACAATGCCATTTAGCCTCTGACAAAATCCTATCTGTTCAAAATGTCTCTATTTAGAGTCACATTAGAGAATATACATTTGCTTCCATTTTTCTTTGAGAGCATCAAGGTGAAAGGAAAATGATGTGGAAAGCTGAATACACCAAGCTTTAGTAAATGTTAATAATAATGGGAGAACAGTGTGCCTGCTGTAAAACGTACAAGCAGCATTTACAAATGGCACATTTGACATCGCTGTTTACATATTAAATCATTTCATGAGGAAGCTTATTGCACACTGAACCGTACAGCAGCTGAGAGACAGCAAGGGTTATTCTTAGTGATAAATTTCAGACTAAACTCAATATTTCCAGGAGCTCTCTGCCAGCTGCTGCTGTTTCATTTCGACCTGTTGGGGGATAAGTGATATTTACCTCTTTCCCTTCTTCATATGGGTACGCGTCCGTGCCCACTGGAACAATTGCAGCCCTGTTGAGAGTAGACACGCGCAGAGATCATAATAGCAGTTATTTCCTCTCTGGGTTTTTTCCAGGGCCCAGCTCTCTCCGTCACTTCACTGTTGACATCACAGAGCTATGTGGGGATAAAGAGGCAGCGAAAAACAATAACAGACCCATTGACCCCCATTTCACAAACCTTGGGGGTATGGGAGAAATCTACTTACAGGCCTGGAACAGAACTGCTGATTGGGCCTCAACAGGCTTTCTATTAGGGAATAGTGGAAGTGTAGCAGAAAGGTCCTGACTGCTGCCATTTCTGAGCGAGGATGCTTCTCCGACTGATAGTGCAGATTTACATCTAACCCATTGCACACCTTGGGTGAGGGGGCCACGCTGAACTGTATCTCCAATCTAGAGACAATTGGATAAGCGTGCAATGCAGTTATTCAACTATATATTAATCCACACTGTGCCTGGTAAAATCAGTGATCTCATCATATCACTCCTGCTGCAGCTATTTTAAAAAATGACTGTGGCTGAGCAATGCGAGGCAGCCGCGCCGGAATACAAGCTATTAAAGCAAAATGATTTTCAGAAGCCTGAGCACCTGTGTCCAGAATAAATTAATTTATTTGTTTAATTCAATTACTACTTCATGTTTACACACGGAAGAGAACATTCGATGCATTTAAGAGTCGCAGGGCTGTTAATACGCATCTTTCTGCAGGAAATCAAGATAAAGACGCTCATCTTTCCATTTATATTAAAGCCAGGGGTTTTCCTCCCAGCACACCAACCCTTAGACCATCTACTTCACTGAAAAGAAAACCTAAGGTTAATGATTCTGTAAATTTACCCTCTTACAGCTTTAAGTGCCCTACACAAGAGAAGCGTGGCTTTGGGAGTCAGATGTGATAATCTCCTGGCATAAGCATTAGAATGGAGGCTCACCTTGCTTTCTCTGGATGCTGCTGGTTGACATTTAACATCACAGAGAGAGGGGAGGTGGAGAGCCAGGTGCCCTACATGCACATTTGACCCCCTGCTAATGTCAGAGGGGGAAGGTCCCACACACTCATCCTCGCTTCACACACAAAACACCATAAGGGCACATAGAACAAAGTGTCAGTAATTACAGGCAGAGCTGAGTTATATACTGTATGTTTATGAAGCAGGAGGTGCAACTCACCCAAGATGTCATAATTACAGATAACGTACATCCTTTTTAATGGACTGGAATTCAATTTGAAGTTTTTACCACTGAATATGTGGTCAATATTGTATGATAGCAGGAAAAAAAAGGCTGCAGGTGATCAAAGTAAATAACATTCTATGAGGAAACTTCTTTCGATGTCATTTAAATGTACTTAAAGAAAGTCAAATGACAAACCGCCTCCACGAAATTTCATCTCCAGAGGCTAGATTTCTTTTTCTGCACCTCCTCTGGAATATATGCCTCTCTGAAATTACACACACTGTTAAATTAATTGTGTAAATTTAACAGCAATGAAGTCGAAGCTACAAAAGCTGATTTTTGTACTGAGCAGAAAGTGTCTGTGAGCGAAGATGCACACTTTGGAGGACACTAGAAACACAGCCAGCAGGCCTGTAACCCAGTGCAGATGACCTGGTTCTGCTTGCACGCAACCATGAAATAACAACTGCTGTTTGGTGTTTGATGTTAGCTTGGGGAGCGTACCGTCCCTGCTCGGGCTAAGCAGGCACACTTTACCGTCAGGATTTGTTTGAAAAAAAAAAAAGAAGAGGAAAAAAACTGCAATGAGGTCATGTCTTGAAACAAAGCGGGATCTACTGGGTTATTCTGCTCATTGCAGGTCAGGACTGGTGGCACATAACATTATAACACACATTGTTTAGAGCACACGAGAAGTCCTTTTGATATTGAATGCCTCAAAGAGACGCTTGATGGTGTAGAGATGTCAGAAAAATATGTTTCCCTATTTGTGGGGAAAGAGGCAAAACATGACAAACTACTTTAATATGCAACAACACATTATTGATATTGTAGCATGTGCACGGGTCGCCTGACAAGCACACATCTGCTTTATACGAAAACTGTGTTTACTCTTTGAAGTGAAACACAAGCAATGTTGGTTTTGGTATATTATTTTTCTCAAGCTGATGTACGTTTGAAATTGATTTGTGTCTCCAAAAGCAATTTTCACCCAGTGACAAAAAGACGCCAATACAAATAGAATGCAATGTATTTTTAGATGAATTTAATTATTTTTAAGAATAAATGTCAATACAAATGTTCAATAGGCAGAAGTTAATGCATGCAAAAGTTTCTTATGGTCGCAATGTAAATTCTATTTGAACAATAACTGCAAGAAATTGTGATTATTTAAGCAAAATGTTCACCAAATCTCCCTCTCATTAAATATTTCAAATATTTCGACTCAAGCTGTGGAAATATACAGTATGCCCCCTCTTTCTTACTCTGTACTGCAGGTATGTTTACCTGCCTGTGTTGCTTATGTAACATTAGAAAAAGCATCTTGTGATTTCAACCAGGAAACCAAAACTAAGACTTTTCCCAGCTTCTTAACATGAATACTCAGGATTGCAGTCAATGTTTTACACCAAACCAGCTGTGAGTTGAGGGGAATTCAAAAAATACATTAGAATTTGTTACAATAATAACACTCATATTTTAAGTTGGTGCCTTAAAGCTGTGAGTAACACATTTTTACACATATGAAAGCAAAAATGCTCCTGAAAATCAAACTTCAGGTCAAAACAACTTGCTATTCTTCATTAAAATCAAATTAGGATTAAACACAAATTGTAGGGGAGAAAAATCTAAAAGAATCTAAAACACACTAATTGTAGGAGGACTTCAGACAACTGTCTTACAGTTAAAATGATTTACCAATAACTGATGTGTACAAAAAACGAAGAATAAATAGATCAACGTATCAAACCAGCTTTGATGTACATTTTATGGAGAATATTATAGTACAAAGAGCATCGTTTAGGCTGTGTGAGGCTGGGGGGGTGGAGGCCTGGTGCATGATGCAAAAAATAAGGGGGGCTGATGGAAAGGCTGCGGTTATTAAAGCATCTCGTTGCGAAAACTGATGCAACTACAACGTTTACTGCTGCAGAGCACAGAGCCTGCAGCAGCCTGGACACATTTTCCGACAGACAGACACGTTTTCGTTTCGATTTGGTTTCCAATTCGTTACACTGCTCCTCGAGAACGACTAACACCGATGCTTGTGTGGCAGCTTCAATGCCCACACGTACGTAGAAAATAAAATTTGCGCAGGTTATTATTTTATTTTATTATTTATTGCACGGTGCTTAGTGTGATTTGATCTCGACTAAAATGAAGTTTTGTTTGTTTGTTTGTTTTAGTAAAATCTGAAGTACGTTTCATGTGGCCGTGCTGCTGAGGGAGGAGGCCTGATTTAGGATTTTCTGATCCACAAATAACTTCGGTCGAAAATGCGTGTAGAGACGAACAGCATTTCGATGTCGCTTTAGTTGCAGTTTTGCACTAGTTCACACGGACTCCGCATGAGGAAAGCTGTGCGTGTATGAAGGGCGTTTCGAGCCTGCAGCCCCCGTGTGTTCTCATGTAAACTAATGGTATTCACTATGATAATGCGCTGCCACCGACTACATTATTTTATGCCATTTCGTCAGATCGGTTCAGTGCCGTGCAGGCGGTTATACCCTCCTTTTGTCCTTTGAGTCCTCAGGTGTGGAGAACAACATGTCACTGTGCGACAGAAATCCCATTCCGGCGATGTTGAAGGCATATCCACCAAAAGAGTGAAACAGATGGACGGGCTGCAGTTTAATAATAAGTCCAAATCCAGTCTTACTTGGCCGTGTGTCTCAATCCGCCGGCTGTCTGCTGCACAGACTCCCTCTATTAGGCTGCAACTTTTACAAACTTCCACCTCTGTTCAAATGATGGAATTTGCATCTGCAGCCACTAGTTATTTCTTTTTTCTCCCTCACTTCTTCCCCCCCTTCACGCCACCCCTCTCACCCCCTTTTTCTTTTCTTTTTTTTTCAAAAACAGGGGGCCCGGTGGCTGGCTCCTGATTTATAAATGTTTATGTGTTTCGAAGTGCGGGACAAAAGGGGCTGGCCTGTGACCCCTAGGAGTCCCGACCTTGTGCAGGTTCATTGTGAGGCTCTGGGAAAGGGGCTTTGGGACGGAGACCCCGGGCCACTGACCCACACACATCCCAGAGCCCTGCCATTCATGTGCGCACCGCTGCATGTCGCCCCGCAGCTCCCATTGTTTCAGCGGGAACAATAGCTTTACCCCCCCCCCCCCCCCCCCCCTCTGCCGGAGAGAAAGCAGCTTTCAAACTTCCCTCTAAATGTAGCCTGACGCAAGCCCCGGCAGACTTTCCCTCTAACCCTTTAAATAAAGAATAAAAATGTTGACAAAACGTTAACGCTGTTAGTGGTATGTTCAGCCGCGTTGCATCACACACTAACGTTGCATCATTGCACTGGCTGGGTTCTTGCAGGCGTCAAAGGCCAACACTGTAACAGAGTGAAACAATGAGACAGGAGCGGACTGGATCTCTGACAGAGAGGATGGATGTGCAGAGGATGAGATGACAGAAGGAGAGAACTCGAAGAAACAGACCGTGAACAACACCTACGGGTTATTTCCAATGCTGGACTCAGAGGTATATTAATAGGCTGGAGGTAAGCAGGCATTAGCGGCCCTGTGTGTTCCGCCTTGGCTACAGGGTTAGTGAGGTTACACGAATGACATCATACATGGGGCACTGGTTTCGATTGGATCTTTGCCTGGGAGTCAATCACGGCAGGAAGTGAAGGGGGTACAAACGAGCAGTGCAGGACCGCCACTTGCTTCAATCAATTACTGCCTCGGTGCTGCAGCCAAACTCCAGCGCCTCTGTCCTTTTGCATGTTAAAATCTGTGGAACGGGCAGAGGCGAAATGTTAGAAAAGCTGCACACAGACACGAGAAAAGCAAACGTCTGACAGGGAGAGGCTATTTGCATTATAGACCCGTAACACATTGCCGACAGAATAGAAACACATTTTTTTCCCATCTGATTCCTGGTGTAAAATACCCCTCAGTTGGTCTGGGCAGGCTCAGACTAACACAGCCTATAGAAATTGAGTTGCAATCCAGCGGCCTGATGCGTGAAACTGCAACGCACTAATGGACCTCTCAAGACAAACGGCATTAAACATGATTAATTGTGGCCGGCAAGGCAACGATTCGCCTGCACACACCAGATTATAGAAAAGGCCTCGTTATTACTGCACATGTAAAACTAGAACAGGCCCGAGCGAACTGCTGCCGAAGAGCAGCCGAACGGCTTCAACATGCGGGGAAATAAGCAAACGAAATAGGAACAATAACATAAAGCACCAGACGTATGGGACTGCACGGGAGCGCGCACTGGATGTATTTGCGTGTCAGTGTGGCGGAGCGCGCGTTTCTATGTATGAAAGCGCGTGTGCGCGCGTGTGCGTGTGAGGACAGTGAGAGCGAGAGAGAGAGAGAGAAGAGAGAGAGAGAGATTTTATTGTAATGCACAGAACGACCTGCCCTCTTTTGAAAAAAAAGGCGAGAAAGCGCAGCCATGCTTTGCAGAGGCTACAGCATCGCTCTCATTGGTGCTACCAGCCTCTCGCCAAACGGAGTCTTTGCTCGCCCGCCGCTACGCCAAAAGGAACCGGGAATACAAGCGACTGCCTCCGCGGTGTAGACGATCTGCAGTGAAGTCAGAACGCTAACACCGAGTGAAAGACAAAAAAAACAAACAAAAAAAACAGCAAGAGCTCGGATAAATATTAGCAGAGCGCGGTGCGCTGGGATCCACCATATGGCGTGTACCATATCATGGTGAGTATCCTACGCTTGCGTTTGCTTTCTGCTCGACCCTTTGATCAATTATTGATGAGCTGAATGTGTGTTTCTGCTCCGGCCGTTAGCAGAGTATGCATTTAAAACAGACTGGAGGAGAGTAGTGATCATTTTTTGGATCTGCAGAGAGATGTCGGTCTGAACGCTTCCCCGTGCACGTTGCACTTGCTATTGTTATTGCGGGCTTTAGGGAATAAAGCGTTTTAAGAAGAGAGATAAGGGGGGAGGAAAGGCGATAAAATTGGCATCAGCGAAGCCGCGCATGGTGGACAGATCATTTTATGTCGACGGTTGCATAGTCAATAAGAAGGATAAAGGGGACGGTGCATGTCGGAGCTACGTCGTTTGTTCGTTGCGCGGTGCTTAAGGACAATGGGGGTCGTGTTCCTGTCGGTGGCCCGATAGTCAGAGGCACCCGAAATATGGTGATGTGCCGGTGAGCCGCGATGAAGCTCCGAGGCGACGGCCGGTGCGAAGAGTCGCCCGGTTTTCAGGGGATGGGGACGTTTCCGTCTAAAATGGCGTTTCCCTTTGTTTCTGCATCCCTCTCCTCTCTATTCCAGCGAGTGGGTAATGCATTGCAATTACCATATCCACGAGCCTGCGCCTCCTCACTTTCACCACGCTGCTCTTCGCGCAGTGGATTTTGTTCTTTAATGGTGAAACCGGGGCTGTCAGATGTATAATTGGACCCCGCGGTGGTGAGCTCAGGGGCTCCGTCAGCCTCAGATTGGAAAGCAGGTACGCGACTCCTAATTATGATTAGAAAGCACTGACTTCAGTGGGTTTCAGCAGTTTTTAGCCTACATGAGCAGATATGCAAAGCAGTAGGCGCTCTGTAGTCTGACACACTCCAGATTACACTGGATTATAATTGTATGGAGCTCATGAGTGTCAACCCCTTAGAATTAAACCACTAGTATGAAAGTAACTCATCCTTAAATGTGCACTTTTCCGTCACACTCACCATGACAGATACAGCCCACATGTTCAATTCTATTTCAGGGACTAACAATCAGTCGCAGTGTTTGTTAAGGCGACCTGCTCTCACATCAAACAGCAGGCTCAGGATGACACGAGCATCCCTCCCTCATCCCTGCGTGTGTGTGTGTGAAGTGTGTGTGCGAGTGAGCGAGGAGTGCGTGTGCGCATGCCCGTGCATGAGTCTGTATGTGTGCGTACACGTGTGTTCTCTCTCTCGCTCTCTCTCTCTCCTTTTTTTTTTTGAATAGTGCAATGTTGCATAACCGTTCACAGCCGATGCCAGATTTAGGGCTTCACAATTTGCGGGGCCATTGTTGGCATTTCCTCTCCCGGCCCGCACGCACGCACACGCACACACACACACACACACACACACACACACACACACACACACACACACACACTTCACCAACCAACTGCAGAACTATTAACACATATTGGCGATAAACGTTAATACTCCGAATGGGAAGTCGTCAATTTCCCTCCTAGTTTCAAGGACACAGGGTAGTCATGAGGAGGACGCTGGGTAATATAGAGGAACATCTGTTTGCCCGGTGACGTCAACACCCCCCTCCTCTAAACCCCCCCCCCTCCCTCCTCATCCCAATCCTCTTGTGCTGAAGGCAGATGCCTCATTTGTTTGGCTGGAGCACCATTAATCCCAAAGTCAGAGGAAAAGACCGGACGGAGAGAGATCAGTCCCATTTAGGCGGTGTCGGTCCTGGGCTCGCGCCGCGCAGCTCGGGCTCGCTCAGTTTGCCGTCGGGAGAGCCGCGTGCGGGGAGGCGTGCACGCACCGCCGCTGTGTTCAGGACCCCCGCAGTTACCAAAGGTCTTCAGCTGCCCCGCTTGCGATTTGCGGCAGTTTCCAACGTGTGACCCGCAATTAGAGGCTGCGGTTTTGTGTGTATGTGTGTGCGCGCTGGGAGAGAAAAAAAAGCGTGCGTTGTGTGACTGGGGAAATCAATATTTTGGACGAGGACAGCGACTTTTTTCTGTTTTACGGACGCCAACTGCTTTAAAAAAAAACAGGTCAATGTGGAATATGAGATTTTGTCATGTGCGGTTTCACATGAAGTTCATGACGCATTTTGTCTTTTCTTCTTTCTAGGTTCGTTTTGGGATAACGGAGGACTGTTAGGCTTTCTGCAGTTTTGGACAAAGCAGTCGACGGGGAAGAAAACATCTAACGGAGTCCTTTTTCTGCCAAAGTGCTGGGACGTATAATCACTTTGCTCGCAAACTACCGGCTGGCTGTTTTGCGTTTAAGTCATGTAACCTAACCCCTTTTTCCTCCAGTTGAACAGATATATATTTTTTTACATAATAAGGTAGGCCTGCACAACAACCTGGGGAGGATTTGATCTCTTTGGACGCGTGCGGGATGCTTGGGATTTGTTTTGTTGTTTTTTTCCATTTTTGGCCAAACTTGACATCCTGATGCAGTTTTAGTCACACAGCACAGGCCTCAAAGGCTGCAAAATAATTTGATTATATTTGTAACGGGAAAGGTTCGAGGTGTCTTCAGTACAGTGAGCGCAAGCTGGTGGACGGACACACACATGCAAGCAAACACACACGCACACACACACACACACACACACACAGACGAGTGGGTTGTGTCTCTCCGTGTTCACAGCGGACCTTGATTTAATGTCTTACAATTAAGGCACGCGGTGAATGCCAAGAGATGATCCTCCTTCCTTCGGCTGTCTGCAGACCCAAGACACACATCCCATCTTTTAACCATTTTTTTTAGAAACAGCAGACTTTTGGTGTAGTTCTAACGGCAAAGGTTTGTTTCTGTTTCAAACTGTAACGCATTATTCATGTACTGTTCCCTCCCTCTAAAAATAAAGTAAATACACACAGCGGTTTTAAAGCTCTGTTTCTTCTTCATGTGAACATAAATGTGATGGCTCCTGTGTGTGTTGGTGTGTGTGTGTGCGTCAGAGGGAGCTGTCCATCCACACACAGGCTGCCCGGGAGCGCTGTCCACCTTCTGTGGTGCTGAAATCTGCGCACCACCGATCAGCCTTTTGTTTCACTTGCCTGCCGGTGCACAAGCGGAAATGGCTCAGTTATTTCACTGTAGTACAGGACCGCAGCCCGGTGCCAGGGACACATCAACTGCGTATTCACAACCCACACACACACATACACACACACACACACACACACACACACACACACACACACACTCAAAAATATCTTAATTTGCTGTAGTCATGACATCTAGCATTTAGTCTTCAGACCTTGTTCTTAAATCAGGCAGTTAATGAGGCTCAATCTGCAAACTGTGTTGGAACAGCTCTCCACTGCGGCTGATGTTTCAGGTTTTTCTACCATAACGCAGTAACACCCCCAAACAAAAAGATCACTCCGATTAAAACAACTTATCTATAGCGTATTTCTAGAAGACAGCTGAGCAGATCGCAGTGGAAACGAGAGAACATCTTGTCCTGGCCACACGTATTTCTCCCACTTGCTCTGAGAAACATCACGTGTTAAGAGAGTAATTTTCTCAGTGAGGCAGGCTCATTTTCGGCTTCCTGCAATAACCTAAAAGGGCCTTGCATGACAAGGATATTAAAGTATGATTTATTCGATCTGCATATTAAATTTCCATAAGCGCGGTGCAAGTGTGGAATGTAAATGAGGAGGTGGGCAAAGACCCTCGGCAGATACGAACTCAGATGTCCGATTAAATTCATATGAAGAGGTTTGGAAACGTTGCCGGACAAACCCTCCGACAGAACTGATGAATACAGTCCAGTAGCTGAGAGAGTCTTGTGGCATTTGCGCCGGGTGGAACAACGTCCCCCCGTCTTAGTCTGTCGCCTAGTGGCGTTCAGGGGCGCAGCACTCTGGGATGTTCAACCATGATGATGCTCATGTTTCTTCCCGAGTTGAGAATTCGACACACAACACCAGAAAATGTGATAAGACTCGTGGAGCTACACATGACACAAAAAAAAAAAAAAACAAAAAAAAAACCTTGCGCATGTTGTCACTAAGACTGCGCGCAAGTGCGCACCAGCTTCCATTTTGCGCACTTTGACAGCAGACAATAATCGGATCTTGATTAATGAGACGAGTCTGCATATCATCGGCGAGAACGGCGGGAGGAGTGATGGATGGAGGAGGGGGTTTATCCAATCATTTCACCAACTCATTAATGTTTATTTCTTTAAATCCTTCAAATAAGCAATGAATGGTGAAAACAATCAACGCTCCAGCGAACAGGGTGAGAGAAAATGTGGGAGTCCACCTGTGTTCAAAAATAATTAAATGTGTAGAGATTAGAGTCATAAACAGAAGCACAATAGTGAAGCAAAAGAGCTTTAACCTACACCGTGTGATGAAGTACACGATGCACATCAGTGAAGGAGCGACACTGATCCACAATCACAGCTATTTCACAAGTCAGGTGGCACATTTGCTCGTTCGGGGGGGTTGACATATTAAATGAAACTGCAACTTAAATAAATAGAACAACCTACATGCCATGTCACGAATATGGCACACTGGTGGGTCTCGATGTAGAGCACCACATGACAAAATTGAAATTTCCTATCAGGTCTCTACAGGCCGAGAGTCTGGCTTCCGCTGATAACCAAAATCTTCAAAGTTGAATGAAATCCACCGGGCTGCCATAAAGCATGTTCATCATGCTCCTGCTTCATCCTCAGCTCCTCCAGCTTCACGTTACAAGTCACTGACTGCCCTCTTGTGGCAGAAACTGAAAACAGCAGCTAATCTGGACAAACGAGAGATTCATTTTTTAAAAGTCTTAATTGCATGTGATTATAATCAGTCTAAGAATCCTGCAAAATTTAAAACCTAACAATTGCAAAGAAAAAATAGTGCATTTAGTGATACATACGCTTAGACATTCAGTTTGAAAGTTATGCGCCCACTTTTCAGGGTGGTGAGATGAAAAAAGACATCAAAGACGTGAACTTGCAGTATATGTTGCCGTTTGACAACACTTCAGCTCACGTGTGAATTCCTGTTGTCTGTGTGGAAGAGCGCTTCCTGTCATGCTCCTGTGTCTAAACTTCTCTTTTGTCCCAGCCTAAATTGATGCTTGTTCTCTCTTCTTACACAGTTTTGCCTTCACTGGGCTCTTCATTACCAAAGTGCTGACAGACTGTGGCTGTAATGGCTGTGGCACCGTCCTGGCCCATCTTGTCTCATTAGCCGGACCTGATTGGCCATGAAGGTGTTCTCTTGCTGTCTCAGGATAAAGCGACTGTCCCTGCCGCTCGTTAGATCATAATTCCTCAAGTATTGTGCCCCTGATGGCCTCTCATGTAGCCTCAGCGGAGAGACAGAACATACGCTAATTGAAATATTGCTGGAAAAGAGGTGAAACATTGACCTTGACTGTATTGTGCAAGTATTTGCCAAAATAAAGTTTGTCTGCTTGTTGGAATTTAAACAAAGTGAAACTAGAATTACTGCCTCATGGTTCTACGCCTCCACTTACCAGTCAAGCTGCATTTAAATCCATGTCTGTCCAGACTCATATTTGTAGTGAAGACTTAAAGACTTAGAATTAAATAGAAGGTACAATGAGTCTTTTTGGGGGGGCAAAATGAAATGTACGGACAAAAACACAAATTGTAAGGTGACCATGACCTTTGATCACCAAAATCTAAGCAGTTCAGCCTCGAGTCCAAGTGAACGTTCATGCCAAAATGTAAGAAATTCCCCTCAAGACACTGCTAAGATTTTCACAAGAACAGGACAGGCGGACAACCTGAAATCATACCGCCTCTTGCCTCGGCTGTCGGAGGCATCAAAAGCCCACTTGGTCACAGTTAGTTTTTTGGCATCTTAATGACCAGTTAGTGAAATTCTTTGAGAAAATGCAAGATTTGACATTTAATCAGCAAACATCATGTCGAGACTAGAATAGAGGATTTAGTATCAGTCATTTTTCCTATCAAAATATTATTATACTGAATGCCAAAAGGTAGGCGGCGAGCATTAATGTGAAAATGAGTGATGGATAGTACCTGCCATGTGACCGGATGAATACTACACACGTGTAACTGAAATCAGTGCATGTGGGAGTTTGGATTTAATTAGAAGCACTTTTTTTAAGGTTACTGGTCTGTTTTCAGTTTTAGTAGAAAGGACTCGTCTGTCTGAACCGTTTTGTAACTGATCACATTTTGTCAACATATTTTCAGTTAAGTGAAAACTTGTTCTTGCATTTGGAAGTCGTGGACGTTTGATTAAAAGCTATAGAGCAGCTAACACGTTGACACAGAGTAAATTAACAACAGGTTCATAGAATGGCGCTGTAGCTTTGACACTGAAATATCTCAGACCTCAGTTTTCTCTCTGTTTCTCTGCATCTTCGTGTTATCAGAGGAAGTTAATGGATTCTGAACAGGAACTCTCTTCTCTTCTCTGGCAAGCTGTCAGCTTCAGCTGGTGACATGCTAGAGAAGGCAGAGCTGACTTTTCAACAAAGCTCCATTCTAACTAGACAAAATGTAGCTGCCAAGGTACCATCTCAGAGGGGGACAAACATCACATTGACAGTGGTTTCAATGGGCAGGGGCCAATTGAAACCACTGCTAAAGGTGTATTTAATGTGGCAGCACACATGCCATGGCAACTAGTCAAGGTAGGCTGAGATTGGAGATTTTTGTGCACTGCAGCTAGGATCTACAAATGGCTTCTGGGGGAGAGTAATTACTGGAATAGCTTTTTATGTGCGCCTGAAGTTTCTGAGGTGAGGGGGAATGTGAGCTGGTCACACTGATTTGTAGTGACTGTGAGGCTCCCTGGGCTACGGCGAAGATGCCCGTGGAGTTCAGGTATGACCTCTTTGGAATGGGAGGTAGCTCAGGTGCGAACAGCGGCCCCATCAACACCACAGACAGCTCCGCTGCACACAGACAATGTCGCTATAAACCCATAAGGGCCAAATTTATCTCCAAACCTTTTACGACTCTTTTAAGGAGCTCTCTGGTGATTTAAAGCTGCACTTTCACAATGTCAAGGGACTTGTGATGTAATGTGCCACTGAAATGATTTTTGTTAGACCATCCCTGCCTGCAAATTCGCAATTTGTACTGCAAATGCATCTCCTTTATAGACTTTATAGAGAAGGGTGAAATACTGGGTGAAATATTCAAGCCTGGTTATGGTTGCTTAATTACTTAAAAATGGAAGATATAGATGTAATTATACTTACACTACTAGTTG
This sequence comes from Chelmon rostratus, assembly GCF_017976325.1. Classification (NCBI taxonomy): domain Eukaryota; kingdom Metazoa; phylum Chordata; class Actinopteri; order Chaetodontiformes; family Chaetodontidae; genus Chelmon; species Chelmon rostratus. Next base: position 10,728,046 of record NC_055677.1, read on the forward strand.
TTACTGACACACTCAGTATGGTGAAAACCTTAAGATGATGACTGTTTTTTAAAAAAGTCCTTTACCCCTGGTAATGATGCGATGCCAAAGGGGGCATTGGCTGGAAGAAAGTCGGATAAAGCCTCCTTGTTGATCCTAATGACGTTTGGCTTTCCATGATTGGTGTACTACACAATACAGCCCAGTAGATGGCAGTATGAGCACAAGCAAATCCTGGAGAGAGCGCAGGAGTTTCATGGGGAATCTGACACTGAAACAGAGTTATGTACACCACAGTAGTGAAACAGGGGACTTCATGTTTATTTTGGGGGACATGTGACTCAAAAGTGAAAACCTGTGTAGTTACTGGTTGTGGTTCTCAGAACAATGTTCCGTCAGTGCAGCTGGAGCAGAGTCTCCTGTCAAGTCTGGTAACAATGAGCTTGATCCTTCCTTAAATTTGAGTGAAGGGTTGGGAAAATGGGAGCTAACAAGATAGTGACAACAGACAGAAAACCCACAAACACAAACAAATGGTGGAACGATTTGTGTTGTGCAGACTGACACTAAATTCCCTCTTTCAGTCTTAAACAAGAGACTGAATAAAGGCGATCGTTACTTTGCTTTGCAACTTTTCCCTTGAAACACACAGAAGTGAATGTCACACAAGTAAATCACTCAAGTAGCATCGTAATTGTGATCAGAGGGATTTCTTAAAAGAAAAAAAAACTGTTTCAATGAGCCTTGAAACACATACACACACAATCAAAGAGAGAGGTAGAGCGCACGCGGTATTGTTTGTCGTCGCTTAAATGCCATTAATTAAAACGTTAATCTGATTGGGTAGAGAGTGAGAGGGGGAGAGGGTGTCTCTTTCCCAATAGGCGAATCCTTTTTAACAACCCGCCTCGACATAATGATGTAAAAACACTCCGGCGTCTCGTGCGCAACGAGGATCATCGTGGAGATCCGGTGAAGGTGAGAGAGAGAGAGAGAGAGAGAGAGAGAGAGAGAGAGAGAGAGAGAGAGACGCAGGAGAGAGCAGCACTTATTACACGAGTCTCCTCCTCGTCCCCACACCTCAGCTGACAAGTCGGGCCAGCCTGCAACTTCACCGCTGACACACAACTAAACTCTTAAAGGACAAACACAGGCAGAAACTCGTAGAGACGCGTCAAGAGTTAAGCGACCGCTGCCTGCGACAACACGGAACCCACAAGGCGATGGACAGAAGGATGAACTTGAGCGGCGGCGCGGGGGACATTTTTCACAAAACTCTCAGCGCCGTGTCCACTAAAAAAATGGACCCTTTCAGGTCGTCGGTCGGCATTGAACTACCAGCCAGAGACCGCCAGTCACCGATCAGCTGCTTTGACCAGACCGACCCAGACCCGATTCAGCCGGGAGGGCTGGCCGGAGGTAGAGGGGGGGCACTGGGTCTGCCGACCGGATCTTTGTGCGTCAAGTTCGGTGAGAGCGCCAACAGGACCTCGGTGGCGGAGAGCAGCGGCGGAGAGCAGAGTCCCGACGATGACAGTGACGGCAGGTGTGACATGGTCCTTCTGGCCGACGGGCGGACGGTGGCCGCGGGGAAAGGAGAAGGAGGTAAGAAAACCAAAGAGCAGAAAATACTGAGGCTAAACATCAATGCCAGAGAAAGACGACGGATGCACGATTTGAACGACGCGCTGGATGAGCTCAGAGCGGTCATCCCTTACGCGCACAGCCCGTCAGTGCGGAAACTCTCCAAAATCGCCACTTTGCTGCTCGCGAAAAACTACATCCTCATGCAGGCGCAGGCGCTGGAGGAGATGAGGAGGCTAGTGGCGTACCTCAACCAGGGCCAAGCCATCTCTGCTGCCTCGATACCGGCCACCACTGCCCTCGCGGCTCCCGGCCTGGGCGCGTACGAGCAGCCGCCTGGATATTCCTTCCCCCCCGGAGTGGCTGCGTCCTCCTGCCCCGAAAAATGCACCCTGTTCAACAACGCCACCTCCAGCCTCTGCAAACAGTGCACTGACAAGCCTTAACTGCGGCTGACAGAGACTCACAAAGAAGCACATTAGACAACAGACACCACTTTTAAGAACACTTTTTGGAGAGGGCAACCTGTGAGGCTACTGTTGTTCAAGTCAGTAGGCTAGAGACAAAGAAGTAATGCCGATGAATACTTTTATAATATTTACTAAATGCATTCAAAACGCGCTTTTTTTGTTCAAACAATACTTGATTATGTATATAAACCATCCTTAAAGTGCTGGTATGAATGGCAGTGAAGACCAAACAGAAGTACAGTAGGCCTGAGAGGCTGCAAGTGTTGAGTGAGTTTGTTGATCACTTGCTCTGTTATGGACCCTTTTGGAGATTTGGGTGACCTGACAACCTGCGACTTTCTTTTTTATTTCTCTCTCTCTCACTTGAATATATGGACACCTTTACTGGAGCGTTAGTCCAACCTCACTTTGTGCTGCTTCCTCATTTCTTTTCTCTTTTTTTTCTCGCTCTTTCTTTCATTCACCTCAGAGACATTTGCTGTCTGGTTCAAGGCCTGTTTTCATGAACTTCTCTATTGAGCGCGTGGAATGTCACGAACAAGGAACAGATGAATGAAGTAGATGAAGTGAAGTCGTTTGATCAGTCGGATATTTATGTGCTAATTCAGACACTTGTTTATAGTTGCGCACGCTTATACGAGTCTTTTTGGGGGGCACTGTGATATAATAAAATTCCAGAAAATCTTAGAAAACCTGAGTGAAGGTTTATCAGGTGTTTCGATGTGTCTTTTGTAATCTATTAATTTGGATATTTATATTGGATATTTTGCTTGCATTGCACATTGTAGCCTTTTTCACAGTCGCTGCATCTTTTTTCTGCGTTTTCTTTTCTTTCTCACACAAGATGAGGTGTTCGGACGCATCGCGTTGTCAGGTCCAGCTGTGGATTACTGTAGATACCTTAGTTATTCTATGAGCAAAGAGGGCCATTTGTATGTATTTCAGTGTTGAAAAGCTTTATTAAAATATTTTGAACAACAGAAACACTTCTGATTATTCATCTGGTGTGAAGTTCAGCGTCAGCGGAATCAGAGTAATCTGCCTTTAACTTTTAACGTCGGATTTGATGAAAACACTGAAATGTCCAACATGAATCTGACATTTTATTGGTTCAGTCGCTAAACAAACTGCAGTTTTTTATTATAAAATTGGCCCGTGGTGTGTGGGGAGCTCTCCCACTGAGAAAGAATTGTTCAATAATTTTCTGCTCCATCAAAACCGCTAACTTTTCTTCTCTTGAGCCATAAGTGACGCCAAGTCTTGGGAGCGAAGGCCAGACGTGGTGGGCGAACATCGCCTCGAGGCAGAAACAAGATGTTTGTGCTCCTCGGACAAAAAGAAAAAGAAAAAGAAAAGAAACTAACTCTGGCGATCATTGGGATTATTAAAACAATTTCCATGACGGTGTGTAATAATATGTTAATTCGAAAACAAGTGTGTGTGAAAACTGTCGACTGTAATACCTGGCTCCACATAATGAAACACATCGTTAAGGCAATTAGACCTCCAGAATGTGATTAAGGAATGTAATTACGAGGCTGTTCATTGCCGTAATTTGGCGTCTTTAATCACAACGCAGCCATCAGCTGCACTCCCATCGGCTCGCCCTTTGTCCTCCTCACTCGTCTGTCCACACCAAAACATTGTGACAGATAAATCTCTGATCCAAACCTAAAACCAGTACACTGAGGTCCAGGATGCAGACAGGAGGCGAAGCTGGACATCAGATGGGAAGATTTGACACACCCGGGTCAAAAGACTGAGCGCTATACCCAAGCCCGCACGAAGGCTGGACGCAACGTATCAAAATCACAATATAATATGTTGTTATAGTAAATAAAACCCGCATTTTCACTGAGGTGGAGGGTGTTAGTGCTTAATACTCTGTCACGTAAAAAGTGTAGCCAGTGTGAGGCTGCTGGACAGTTCAGCACCATGGACAGAGGCAGCAGATTTCAAAGGAAACAAAGTCAAAAAAGATTTTTTTTTTCACAAAATGAATTCATGTACTGCGATTATTTCTATTATATTCCTACCTTTGAATCATTCTGTATTTCTGTGAGACCACCAGCTTTGATAATAACAGACAGATGCACAGCCCAACAAATAGTAATCTACAATACAATGAGGATTATTTTTTACAACTACGCAAAGTAGACATAAGAAATCTAAATATTTTTATGTAGACAGATTTTATTGCATTTTTTGAGGGCAAAAGGATTATGAGCTAATATCTTGTTTTCATAACAAGTCACTTATAACTCAATAAATTAGAGCAATTTAGGACAGAGAATTTCTATATTTTCAATGCTTCAAACTGACTTTAAGCTTACACAGTAAATAGATAAGAACTTTTACAAAAAATTAATAAAGTGCACATTTGTTTAGTGTTTCTTCTAATAATTTAAACAAAAAAGGCTAAATCTTTGTCACTTTTTACTCATGAAAGTGAACAATAATGTTGCCAGTTTACAGCAGCAGTTCCTGGTTTTCTCCAGTCTCCGATCTCAGCTTTGTGTCTGTATGATGAGCCATTCCGACAACAGGGTCATTACAGTGTCCCATTTAATCCCATCACACCCCTGAACGCCCTGAACGTTCACAGAACAGCCCCTAATCAAGAGAGGAAATAATCAGGAGACATCAAAACAGCTCTGGCATGAAAATCCTGTCAGCAGTTCCTGTTGGGCATCGTCTCGGTGCAGGACTTCACTCAGATATTTCGAGTTCTAACACACAAATGTCATTTTTTCCTCCACTGCTGTTTGGTAATTGAGACTTCACACAAAAACATTAATTATGCAATATGCATTAATGCACAAATGACTGGAGCATTTAACCCATACTAATATTCACATTAGCCCAGAAGAGGAAATTCCCCAGGGGTGAGACAGAGCCATATGCGTGTGGAAAACAGAACACAGCATCTAAAGGAAAACAGACCACAGCACAAAACCGCTTCAAAATGCAGGGAAATGTGACTACTGCCACAGGGGCGACAACATTTAGGTGAAACATCACGTGATTTAAGTAAGACGTTCATATTCCTCTTGATGTGGGCACCGCCAGACACTCTGTGGTGTTCCAGCCGCTGCTACAAGCTGGTGAAATGTCATGTACACACAAGGGTCTTCTGAACGTTACGTTGGTGGGTTGGACTGGGCGATGATGCAGCACTCAGAAGTCTCGTGGAGAGAGAAAACCAGGAGGCTCGAAGCTCTCCTCGCTGGCCAACAACCGCCGCCAGTGGTCATAATAGGTACCATCGTTTTTATTCATGAGTCTAATAAAGCTGAATCTGTCTTAAAGGCGTTTACAGCGAGATTCAGGGCTCATGAATAAAAGTGGAAGATAAAAAACACCCCTTTTCATAAACCATAAAATGTCCAATTTACCATATCAAGGGCCAGCAGGGTGCCTATTCATAACGCGGATGTGATGCATGCTAAGGATGATAAACATGAAAGTCAAAATATACATAAGAGCGTTGAACTGAAATGTCCTCTTCATATCAGTAACAGGCAAAAACTCTGGCAGTGGATTCATCCATGCTGTGTCATACACTGTGTGTAAAGATAGATGTGCTGCACTGGCTGAGGCACCAAATCAACTGCTGGGTGGTAATTCACTTTTGTCAGGCTACTGATAGCAATGCATAATGTTGTCTTTGTGTTGTGCACACAAAATGCAGGCTAATAAAACTGCACAACTAAAGGGCTCAGTTGTGGTTATGTGCTGTGTATAGCCAGTATATTTCTTAAGTGTGAGCTATGGGGGCGATGATATTTAAAGTATTAAGTTGCTCTTGATAGATGGAATAGAAGCCATGTTTTTAAATTTCTTCCAGTTTGGTTCTTTTCAATCTATAGTTAATGAAAGAAATTTTGTTTATACAAAATCTTCTACTGTATTCAACTGTCCATGTTGCAGAAGTCCTCATTATATATTCTACAATCTGCATGGGAAGATTATGACAGGAAAGCAATGAGAAGAGACTCTAGAAGGAGCACATGCAGCTTCAACTTGTACTAGACAGCCTGATGCAGCTTAAGGCACTTCTTTAATTGTATTTCTCTAAAGTGAAATTTGCTAACATGTATCATAAAGTGCAGATTACTGCCCACCTCCCTCGCTCACATGTTCTGGCGATATATTAAACCATAATTTTTCGAGCTCTATTTAAAAAACTCTGTCAGGTGTTTTTATAGTCCTGACACAACCAGATCCTCTGATTGCTGTATCTGGGATCTCCAGCGAGAACAGGCACTAAAACTGAAGCCAAATATATGGCTGCAACCTTTGTAACACTAGCTGAACAATTTCACTGATCTGGAAAAGGCAAATATGCTCTGGTGATGCGGTTTGAGCGAAGTGATGCAGCACCTTCAGTTAGAGGCTCCCTTACAACAAATAAATTAAATATATTAGACTTTTCTGAATTAAGATACTACTAGTTTCTTAACTGCATTGATACAGTTCAGATCATCATCTACAAAAATATTACATTATAACACCATGTTTAGAGGTAAAAGGCTGCAACAAAAAAAAAAAATCTGACAGCAAGACCTAAAACAGCTTTAATCTAATAAAAAATGATCCGACCTTCATTTTATGGCATCTTAACTGTTCATCAAGTGCATATAGAAGTTCATTCAGGTCAATTATCTTGAAATAGTAAAACTCAGTGAAATTTCCTGTGCGTTCCTACGTGTATGTTTTCCTGCTTGCCTAATGAGCTCCTAATTCATTATAGTGGGAATGTTTTTTTTTTTCTTCTCTGAGGCAGCCGTGAGGTCAGGTAAACATATGGTGGCGTGTTTAGCTCTGAAAGCTCAAACAGGGTACAATAAATGACGTAGTAATGTGTGATTATCCTCTCATCTGGAATACAATTGTTGAGTAACATCTCTAATATTCAAACTGCTTCCATATTAATCAGATTACAGCCCCAATCCCCTAATCCCTGTTTACCGATGGCTCTGTTTTTGTGCCGTAATCTGATGTTCTTTTATTCCTCGGGGATTAAAACGTTTTGAGGCGGAGCACAGTAAATTGTGGTGTTGTTTTGGACAGAGCGGGTTCTGTCGCTGTACAGGTTGGTTTTTTTTCCAGAACAACAATTCACTCCGGAGTTGGGCAAACAAAAACAGGTGCAATGGCGTGCTCTTATTGTGCAAATATTTGCACCAAACAAATCAAATGATGAACGCTGTCGGGAGACAATTCTTTTGATTTGTTGACATTTTATAGCATAGTTGCTTAAAAGAAACGTTGAGCTCTGGCGTTTAAATAAATTGGAAGTTTGCACATTGAGAAATTCCTTAACACATCAATTATTTAACACAAAATTTATATATTAATTTGAAAAATGCTTATTTTTCCATCCAATCATTAAATGAACTGCTTATATGATATCGGCGATGTCACAGCAACACAAAAATAGCTTTTTTTGTATTATCCTCTCCACACAGAGGTTTGTAGCACTCGAGGCTCCGCAGACAGCTGTGAACTTTCCATTTCTGCGACCTTAACGTTCAGATAATGTGTTTGATTAGAGCGGATGTGGAGCTCACAGTGACCCAGCAGCCTCTTTGGATCATGTGAGCAGGCAGAAACAGCAGGACACATACACACAGCGGCAAACTTCACACACGGTCAAAAGCTTTAAAAGGCAACGAAAGCAAAACTGAAAGAAGAAAACTGCCAAAACTGGATCATAAACTAAATTGGGCTTGCTTCAGTCTCTGTGTCTGTTCTGTCTGTGTGCGTGTGTGTGCACGGGCGTGCGTGTGTGTTCTTGTGTAGTCTGGGGGGTAGAGAGAGACGGGGATCCCTCGTCCTGATCAATATGCAGATCCTGACCCTCTCAGGGTTCATTAAAGCTAAAGCGAGGTGGATTTCATCTCCAGTCTCTGATATTCATTAACTCTGGCTTCCAGATTGAAATAAAGACATGAGGATGACACAATAACAGCGTGAATCACTCACTGCTCATTTCATACACACACACACTTTCTCTTTGTTTCCCTCGCGCACACATACACACACACACACTCAAAGAGACAAATGATCTGACCAATGGGGAGTTGTGGTTAAAGCTATGAAGAAGCCACAGTCTAATACAGCCTGAAGTGTGTGTGCTGACACAGACAGCTACTTGTTTAATGTGTTGTTCAAACAGATACTCATTACCTGATTGCTGGACAGATTTCTGATTAGATTAGAGCATAATCTGAAGATTAAAATGCTCCACAAACGAGGTTAACGATATTGTAAACAAAAGCATAAAAAAAGACATAAAAACAATCTAAACACTGACTGGCTTTGAGGTCATTTACTGAATAACAATCAATCACATCGTTTGTGCGAGTGCAGAATTATAAAGAGGGTTTCAATGTAAAATGTGGGAGGAAAAAACAGATGATCTGCTTCCCTCTGTTGAAAATCTGTCATGTTACTAGAGCATGAAACCCCGGCCGTTAGTGTAACACTTGCTTGGCTGATCTTCCTGATGTGCTGAGCGCTTCTCGAGGCTTCAGTGTATCTGTCTGAGCAGAGGTCTTTAACAGCCATGAATGCCAAGCATGGGGGAGGCAGGCCAGGCCAAGCGTAACCACGGCGGCCCAATGTCCTTGGCTCCACGGCGGCCTTCACCTCACACTCCCTGCACAGTGAATTTTATGGCTAATTTCCGGCAATTTATCCTGGCACTTTCAGAAGAGAGATTCCTGCGGGAATAATGTGCATAATTTGCATAAATCATCCTGATAGAATGCATATCAGCATGTAACCCCCCCTCCCTGTCTGATGCTGCAGCGTTTACTTTGTAATCAAAACTGACTCTTTTCCACCGGCGGATGCACAAGAACCATGAGAAGGGGGTCTGAGTTTAGCCGAGTAATTACAAAGGAATGAAACACACATACTGAGGCTCATGCACAAAAATGCTACATCGATAAAAATAACCATAATCTTTGGAAAAACGTGAACTCTGATCTTAATGGGATACATAAATTCAGCATCACAAATATATATGAAAAACAAGTTTGCATCTCCAGATTTACTTCTTTTTAAAGAGATGCACAAAGACAGAAATAGTCTCATCTCTGCTTCTGAAGTGCCACATTTTTGCATACAGCACAAACACTGCAAAAATCCAATTATTTCCTCTTGAGCAAGGTGCTCTTTCTCTCGCTGACGTTCTCCAGGATCAAACTCTCTGTTCAATCTGAGCCCCAGCTTTCCCCCGGACATCTTCTTTTGTCCTGTGTGTTGTAGCAGCGAGCCATCAACCACAGTTTGGTCCACAGGCCTGTTTTCAAAAGCTCCCTCTGTGCAAGCGACCGATCGTCTGAGGAGAAGAGACGGGGGTCAGCACGCGGCGTCCCCCCCCCCCCCCCCCCCCCCCCCTCCCCTCCCCTCCCACTTGCTGTGATCTAATTTGACGTACAGTGAGAATGTGCATATTCTCTTGGACTGCCTTCGTTACTATAATCAGCCGCGGTCAGAACGACTTTGTTGGTCGGGGAGGTGTGAGATGAAGGAGGGAAACGGAGGACTGTGGAAAGATGAGGTTCTGGATTTCAGTGCATTTGGAGACATAAGGCGCGCGGCCTGATGGAAATGCTACACAACACGCGAGCTGCAGAAGAGGTAGTGGGTTAACTAATCCGAGCAGACACACAGACAAAACATAGCTGCGCTGGGAAAGGGCCCTGCACTCGTTACATGCATTAGATTTTGTGAGTGACAGAAAAGGAGCTGAAGTGTCGCGCTTTAGAGAAGCGGCCGTCATTGGAGGGAGCACTTTGTGCTGCCACACTACCAGGTTCTTGCACTGGCCCTCATCCCAGAGTCTCGAGATCTCAGATGGTATCACTGGTGACAACAGGACAGTCGTCCGCCGGGTGGACGTTAATCACAATAATACAGGGCAGGCTAATCACGACTCACTGATCAAGCGCTAAATGACATGCCTGCCGTACCCACTGTAACCAGCCCGCTGCAGAGGGATTCACCCACCAACACTAGCCCTTTTGGGGGGGAGGGAGGGAGGGAGAAGGCGGACAGCGGTTATGAGGCTGGTGCACAGCCATCCAGACAATAATTACTCGATGACTGTGGTCACATTAGGGATCAGTCAAAGCAGATTAATTTCGACTGATAGCATTGGTCCCTCCTAAATGCAGATTTTCTTAATAAGAGTGAAATTGTGTCGCTGAGAGGGTTAGGGACTGCAAGGTTTGCTATGTGGGGTACTCCAATTACGTGCAGAGACAATGTCTTCTTTGCATGAATCAAACCCTACTTCTGAATGTCAGCGCAAAAAATTAGCACGCAAATGTGTTTTTCGAGTAGCCCGGTCTGATGTGCGTGTTTGTATGCGTAGCACAAATGAGGCTGTGTGTGCGGCGCGGTAGGCCTTTCACTAAATACCCAGAGACCCCGAGAATTACCCAGAGCAGAGAGGACAGCATCTGTTTGTGTGCTTGTGCCGAGCAAACAAGGCAATTTAGAGAACACCAAGGGAGCAGCTAATAAACACAACCTTATTCCCCTTTCCTCCTACACCTGGCTCTGAATAATGTAGTGCTACAGTACAGGACGCCTGTCTATCTTTGCGTGTGTGTGTGTGTGTGTGTGTGTGTGTGTGTGTGTGTGTGTGTGTGTGCGTGATGCAATGCCAATAGCCTGGTTAACATGAGCAGGAGGGTCGCCTGTGTGTTTTTGCACGTCTGAGTGTATGTGAGTGAGCATGTGTGTGTGTCATATGTGTGCATGAGCAAAAGTGTGTGTGTGTGTGTGTGTGTGTGTGTGTGTGTGTGTGTGTAACCATTCATCATTCTACAGTGAGAGGCATGCCAGTGCTGCTGGGAAATGGCAGGTCGCTGTCCCATCACACCCTGGCGTCTTTGTCTGTACTGCCAAAGCTGCGCCAAAATGTCTGCCCTGGATACCTGGCATAGAAACACCACTTTACTGTACACAAAGGTGTATGAATACTAGGCTGGCAGAGGCGGCTTTCTCCCGCCTGGATGCTCGGCACAATGGCCTAAAAGAATAACTTAAATATATATTAAATAAAATAACTTGTTTGAAACATGCTGCTGGCTTGAAATTCAGAATAAAAATAAAAATATTATCTTTGTGCCTTTTTCAATTGAGTAGATGAAGTTTTTGGGGGAATCAGAGCGATTTGATTTAATGATCTATAAACAGAATTTTAATGCTGTAACCTCTGTAAACGTCTCCAAAAGCCATCTCCTTCCTCCGTTTTCTGCTCATCCTGCAACTGTTGCAGTAAACATGCTTTAATGAGACCTGCAGCTTCACTCTCCGCCACCACTGACTCTGATATGTAGCCAAAGTGACACCCAGTGAAACCATGCATCAGACCAGACACAAAATGGCCGTCCAGTGCCAAACCCTGCCTTGGCTTTCACTTCATATCACACCACAGGGTCTGGCCGGGGACCGAGGGCTTTACAGGGCATTTAGAGAAAAAAAAAACAACCCAGCCCTCCGTCTGCATCTGTCACTAACAGGTATATAAAGCTTCTCATGTTCCTCCCCAGCACCACAACCGTATAACTATGTACACATGCTTTATAAAAAACACATTTTTTACATCTCAGATGTATTTTTTAGGGTTAACGTTTGATCCGAACTAACAGAGAGCAGACGAATCCACTCAGTGGTCAAGTTTGCCCTTCAACTACAAGCACATCAAGGTCTCCTCACCCGGCGTGTCACATACCTGGCAGCCTCAGAAAAAGAGTCCACGTTCCATCAGACTTTGAGCCTTGCAGCCAAGAACATCCTGGAATAAAAGAGTGGGAGAAAATAAGTGCAAAAGGGGAGATTATTCTGAGTTATTACATTGATTAGATTTCCAGAATGCTAATTAAAAGATGTTAGAACATGGGCCCAGCCAAGGATCAGTGGGCGCTAATGAGGACCAATAGGCCTCTGTAATCTGTGCTGTAATGAGAGTGCTTTAAATGTTAAGTTTGCAGGGGGAAGAGTGGGGAGGTGGATGGACGGACGGCACTTCGTTAGAGCGGCAATCCTGGAAAACCAATCCCACACTGTCATTATAACCAGTAATGGTGAGATTTCACAGCCTCAGCAAAAAGATAGAAATAAAAATAAAATGAGTGAAAAGCAGAGAGAAATTCAATTATACTAAAGGGTTTTTGCACAATAAAAACATTTTATTATTAGACAATTAACAGGATGGTTTAATGGCTGAAGGTCACATAGCCCCTTGTCTGGTATTACAATGAGGCCTTTGTGAAGTTACAGGGCAGTATCTTTTAATGGGAAACCAGTTATCCCACCCTGCTCCTCTTTTTCTAGCTGTTCCCTCAGGTTTTATCATGTCCACACTTTCCATGTTCTGCATAAAAGAGCGTAAAATTGTGCTCAAATAAGTCTCAAGCGTTCAGTATGTTCTCACTGTTCCTCACAACATTTTCAAACTTTGAATACTGAATATTTGAGCTGCACTGAGGTGAGCAGGAAAACAACCCCACCATAAGAAATTAATAATGTATTAATGTATGTATACAAAAAAAACATAATGGTAAGTTCCCCGAAACCAAGGTTTTCATTTTATTCTCATAGACAGCACAAAACCTGATTCGTTTGAAAAATGAGGATTAATAGATTATCATAATAGTTGCTGCTTCATTTTCTGTCACTCTGCCGATCAATTAGCAAACTAATCGTTGCAGTTCTGTTCACCTGTTAGACAACCAGCTGAATACAGCAGGAGGAATGACAATAAACAAAGTTTGAAAGGTGGAATCAATCTGCAGCAAAAGGAAATGGCAGAATAATACAAACCAGACGGTTAAGAAGTCAACTGAAATTAGAGCGGTCGTTACTTATTCAGTGGATGCTCGTTATTAGCAAATGAGTCTTACTGACAGGTGCACCCCACTCATTTCCAAATTAGAACACATCACTATAATCAGCCCGCTAATTTATCACAAATAATGAGTTGTGTTGAAAACAGGCTGGTAAATAGTCAAGGAGAATATCACCCTAATGGTCCTACTGTTCATGGCTTCTGTGTGCATGCTGCAGTGGGTTCAAATAAACATGATCTTATTATATGTAGCCTCGCCCTGCAAAGGACAAATCTCTACACTTTATTACCTATTTGGCTTGCTTGCCTCATGCTAACAAGAGTCTAGAGTCGTGCTAGTGGCTCTGTAAGGCTCTACTCATTAGCAGTGCTGTAAACTGAAAAGCTAACATCGGCATGCGAACATGCTCACAGCGACAATGCTAACATGCTGTTGTTGAGCAGTCGTAATGTTTACCATGTTCAGCACATGACTTTAGTGTGATAGCATGGAAACATGTGCTAATTAGCACTAAATACAAAGTACAGCTTAGGCTGGTGTGGAAGTCATTGGCTTTGCACCACAGTATTGGACCTAATTGAAAAAAAAACTAATTGTGGTGCCATAAGTATACGTACGTAAAATCCTTATTAAGGTCTTGTTTTTGAGTGCTGTTGAATGTCAACTCTCTTCACTGGGGATGACACATGGCACCAAGGGGTACCAGGTATGTGAGAGTTGTGTTTAACCGAGCTTAGGGCCTAACATCCAACCTGCCTTATGGTGCAGAAAAAAAAAGAGGCTGAAATTACAGCGGGGGTATGACAAAGCTGATAGGCTATAAAACCATGTCATTTAAAGCCCCCTCACAGCCCCCAACAGCGTGGCTCTCTGGTCTACTCGCCATTAAGCCAATTCATCACCTCTTCAGAGAAGGCCATGAGACAGATCCAGCCTATCAGTCACTCTCTTTCGGATGTGGTTACTGTTCTGATGATCAAGGATTTCTGCCATATTAAACACGGACGTGAGGCCAAATCTAAACAATGAATTTAGGGAGCGGCTCAAAACTAAACAACTCTTTACTGAAAATGTGAGTTTGAGGAGCCACAGTGATAATCTCACAAATTAAAATATGAAAACTCTGATGTAGCAGTAATGTAAGATTCTGTCTGCCACTTGAAGCCAGTTGTTTGATATGTCACTTTTCTAATGACCTCCTGAGAGAGGACCCCGGATTTGCATTTTTGGTCCCTGCTCCTGTAATGGAAAAAGGTACAGCGGAGCATATTTCACTGGGCCTGTCAAACCCACTCACGCCCCTCTGCAAAGCACTCAGGAACTTCATTCCATCGTCGCCCGTTCTCACGGCCGCGCTGTGAAATTGACTATGACAAAATTAGCAAACCTAGACTGTTTGGACACATTCCCAATATAGTGGGTTTCTCTTTTTTTTCAAAATGCAATCAAGCCCCGGAACATCAAACATGAAGTCTCCTTGAAAGTTGTTCAGTCTCTTCGGTGCAATATCCAGAGCGGCTATAGATTTATGTAATCGCAAGCTTGTTAGGGAGATTTCTCAGGCCTATTGACAGTGACGTGCACTCGGGTTTGGCAGAGGTGACATCTGGGAAGCACAATTCTGCTGCACCACCACGCAAAAGCAATTAGAGATCTATATCCCCAGACAGGTCTGGACTTCGCTCTATGGTGGAGGGATACATGCGGTTTAAGTCTTTATTAACATGACATGCATGTCCCTTACGCCGTCTTTAAATGACAATCAGTGGGTCATCATGGAGAAGGGGGGGGGGGGGCAGCAATCAGTTAAATCACAGCTCTGCGGACAAGAGCGTGTTGACAAGTGGAGACATCAGAATGCATTTTCCAAGTGAACTGTCCTGGGGATAAAAAGAAAGTGTCTGAGAAGATGCACCAAACACCACACAGGAGTTTCTGAACAAACAGGAAGTGACTGAAGTAACACCAGTTATGGGACAGACGTACAGCGACTGCAGGTTAGCAGAGCAGGACTGTTAATTAGAAATGGTTCAGTTACAGTTGGACAAGCTCTGCTCAAACACACACCACTTCAGCATTAAATGAATCTCAACTGGCTAAAGTAATTAGTTCAGTCTATTAATTACTATAATCACCCATTATCATGCTGCCCTTCATTTTAACATGTTTCATGGATGTAACGAGCCTGTAGCAAAGCCGTTTCCAGGGGATATTCTCTGTTTGAGGGCTAATTATTTTGTAATTAAAGGATAAGCCTGGCATTAGGCTATATTTCTTATTGTCAACAAATCCTATTAAAAAGGGCAGAGCCAACAGTGTGTTAGTCAGTCTCATAATACTTCCAAACTTGACGGCCCTTCCTATGGCACTCAGCCTCGAGGCCATGTGTTCCTACTGAAGATGTAAAACTTTGAAAATGGATAACAAACAGAATTATATTTTCAAAAACAGGCTCATTAGTTTCCTTCAAAAAAAAAAAAGCTAGATATTGTAGTTTTGGCAAATGTTACTCAAACAGGAGGAAATGGTACATTTCTTGGGGACTATTTTCAGCTGTGGATTTATACACATTTAGTGTGATCGTACTCCAGCAACAAGGCAGTGTATGTGTGTTCGACTCTAAATAAACTACAAAGCCCATGAAGGAACATGTCACCCAGAGCACCGGTGTGCCTCATGATGCGTTTTTGATCGTTTTTGAACAACAATGGCTAACCAACAGCACCTCAATCACAAATAACAGACACCCATTAATATGTAATAAAACAAAACAGCAGGAGACGCTATCAAAAAGGAACTAACAGGCTATCATTTTGCACAATATATGAGGAAAATCCTCTGTAACATCTCATTTTAATCTGTTACAATGCTAGCTGTGTGCACAGCACTGGGTTTTGCAGGAGCCTTACATGTTGGCCCTCTGCGAGCTGCCATGAAATAAGGATGGGGTCTGAGATGGAGGTGGAGTGCGGTAAACAAGGCGGCCCTGCTCCCCAGCTGTGAAGGTGACACAGGGACGCTACACGCAGAACAAGCCCTTTTGATTAATCACAGGATATTTACTAGCTCAGATCTAATCAAGGACTGCAGGATCACAGGCTACATCATACACGGCCCAGGAATTTACAGAGCAGAGTTAACCTGTCACCTGCCACGGTCCTCTTCCTTACATCTATAAACAGTGTGAAGAGGTTGGCTAGCAGCAGCTACACACTGCAGGCAGGCGCCCTGAAACAGCTCCAGAAGTGATTGTTTTATTTCCGCTGAAACAATATAACCTGCAGACAGATACTCAACACATGTCGTTTGATATAAAACCTTATGGCAGAGGGGAGAAAGAGCCATTTATCTCAAGGTGGTCGTGGTAATGGGATACAAGAACGTGAGCGGTTTTCTCACAAAGTAAACTACAGCCTTGTGTGCAGTCGCCTGTCCTGCCAGCCTGGAGCAGAGGGATTGTTATTTCCTGAGGAGGACATACAAGCCAAGGACTAACCCAAGATTACAAGCAAGAAGGGATTAAGCAAGCGTGATCTCTGATGTCTCATAATATGACTTTTAGAAATCAGCATTCCGAAGAATGAGCACAGCTGGCGAATGTAAAACAGTTCAGGAGAATTTTACAATGTCTTTTTCATACAGTAAAACTGGTGTATTAATGTCTCAGTTTGCAGGTACACTGCGTTATTACATCAATTACATTAGTTCAGTTTAGCTCTGCTCATGGACGTCTGGGGGGTCAACTGCATTTCTGCTCAAAGCTACAGAAACATGGAGGTTTTAATAGTTTAAATCCTTTCACAAGCACATACGACATTCTGATAACTTTTATTATTTGATATTTAACTCAGGAGTCGGTGGAGATCAAAACGGAGCTCAAAAGAGAGTGAATATTGGACTTACATTGAAGTGGACACAAGCACAACTCTAAATAATAACATCACATTTATATAGGACTTTATCATGATATTAAAAGCACCTCAAAGTGAAATAAATGCTAATGTTGCTCTGCATATGCTGGATGTGTAAATAGATGTCAGTTTGCTGACAAGTTTATTATATCGACTTGAAAGGTCTCGCAAAGTAAAAAGTTTTGCCCCCAAGTGACTAAAGAAATCACTTATTGCAGGTTTCACAGTAAAAGCTGCCACTCTATAAACATGTTAATTACAACACTGTATTTTGTTAACCCATCTGTGCATCCTTGAAGATAATAAAGCATCCGGGAGTTTAGCTCTGATGGACTTGGAGACATAAAACTGCATGCAGAGGCATAAAAACGTATGAATTAGCCTCACTTTAACTGTGTAGAAAAACGGTTAAATTCCTTAAAACACAACTGCGCTGTTAGCAATGGCTGTTGTTTAATTAGTTGTAGCCAACATGTACCAATAATTACACATGTGTAAAAAAGATTTGTACGAAGCTGCATGAAATCGACACAGACATGACCTTTAGTGTGACCTGTGAGCTGTCCTTCGCTGTTAGCATGTCTGCAGGAAGAGACAGAGGCGGCGGTGGAAGTGCTGCAGCCCTTCTGCGTTTATGAAGGGGTCGGGATAGAGTGTGGCCCGCACTACTGTGTCGCCTGGAAAATGTCACTCTGCAGGGGGGTTTGTCTCAGTTTGTACAGGTTTAAAGAAACCCCCGTCCTCACAACACTGACACAATACAAGGAGAATGTGTTGTATCTGCACTTTATGCTCGCCTGATTGTTTTAAATTGCTTTTGTCCCTCATCCATACAAATGTGATGAAGCCCTCAGCGACAATTTCAGATAAAACACTCTCGCTTGTGTTGAATCACAAGTGATCTGTGGTGTTTAAGCAGTGGATCACTTAGCGCTATTGAGCCAGATCTCTGCCGCACGAGCCCCGGACAAATAGTTGGTCTATTAGACGAGAGCGTTTTTGTCAGTCTCCCCCGTCTCCCAGATATTTCCTCAGAGTGACGAGTCGCATTAGACGCCAAGAGGAAGAGTAATTTCTGTGTCACATCCCTTTAGCCCGACCTCACTGACAATCACCGAGAAGAGGGCGTTCTCACTAAAAATTAATCACATTTGCCTTTTTAATGGCATCCCTCGACCCTCTGCCAAGAATTCACAATCATCGTCTTGCTATTGTGTTCCTCCTGCAGCTCGGTCTCTCTGGCGGTGACAAAGTGATTTCAAGGAGTGTATCAATACTTACATCACCCCTCTGGCCCTCGCTCTTCAGTGTTGACACTGCAGCACTCGGAGCCAGGCCGAACTGGCAGAAGGCCATCCACTTTAGAGAAACAGACAGAGATACGCAGCGGCCAGTTTAAGGCTCAAACGCCTCATGTTTTTTAGAAGATCGGTGGTCAGAAGAAGAGCACTCACCACGCAGGGATACTCCTCCTGGGAGAGGAGCTCAGGTTTTTCAGGTGGCAGCCATCCGTTTCAGAAAGCCAGTGATGAAGCTCAGTGACATTTCCACTACAACCACAAGAAAGAAGTGAGAGAAGATCACAAATGTGACGCGACAGTATTTTCACTGCAGTTTAAGCGTGAATAAAGTTTAACTGAATATGACATTTCCATCTGGATATTTTATCCATAAGTAGCTGATATTCCAGAAAATGTATTATATCACCATATATACTGATATACTTATATAATAACAGAATAAAAACAGAATACAATCACTTGCAAATAAACTGTGTCTACTAACAACGGTTTAATGAGGTGTTCCTGAGCCCACGTACTAACATCCTTTATACAGTCATGTGTTCACAAACTGGTGAACCTCGCTCCATCCTCGCTTGTGAGCGACTGAGCTTTTCCAGGACGCTCCTTTCAAACGCAATCATGATACTATCACCTGTTACCAATCAACCTGTTTACCTGTGGAATGTTTTTTACAAAAATCTGCAATTTTACATTAAATACATCAAATATATTGTCTTTGTACTACTTTCAATTGAGTATTTGTCAAAAAGAATTAGAAAATGATCAGTTTGATGTATGTTTTACACAGCGTCACAACTTTTTTGGAAGGTTGTGCATATATACAATAAAGATTTATCCATATCAACTAATAATACTGGTCCCAACTACATCAAAGAAGCAAAAATTGATTTTTGGAACGGCTTAATGCAAAGCCAAATTTTAAAAGCAGCTGTTGTACACAAAGTTTGAGCATTATATGGGACTAGTGAGGGTGGTCAGTAAAATACTAAAATGAAAAATACATTTTAGTATATTTCAGCTGCTGTTGGTATATTTTATTGTTTATTGTTTTAATATATTATTATTGTCTTATATTTTCATTTCTGGTATATTTCTATTGCATTATATATATTTTTATCTGCATGTTAGTTTATTTTATTCTAGTTTATTTATTTTATTTTATTGTCTTTCTCATTGTTTCCAACATGGGGGTTGCAATGCAAATTTCATTGACATGTTATGCACAGTGACAATAAAGACAATCTTGAATCTTGAAAAACAGGTCCACTGCTGTACTTTACTTAAACTGCTTTAGAAAAATTTGGACGTGGGGTACAAATAACATGTTTCTTCTGATGAGAAGGCCGCAAAATGTCTCATTCTCTCAGTAACGACAGAAACGCTTTCTGCCGCCATCAAATATTCAGACAGACTTGTACATGCTTGTGAGTGAGCAGCCCTGTAAAAATGACTGGGAAACAAAACACTTGTGGTAAAACAATGTTCTGAGGACATCCTGTCAGATTCCTCTCTTTTTTACAGATTTCATCACTGAGCTGCTGTGGCGTAAATGCTTTAAAACACTTTGACATAACATGCTGTGTCCAGAGACCCTCTGCCTCTGAATAATGAATCCACAGTATGCTCCGAACAGCTGTCTTCTTGCAAGAAGTTTTTTTTTTTCAGTCTTTTGGTTGCATCTCTCAAGTCCTGTCTTAGAAACCAGCATAATTTGAGATAATTCACCTGGTTCTCGTCACAACAACGACTGACCAATCAGCAGCGCTTCAACACGGAATGAACTACTGTTATTGGCCAAGACGCAGAGACAAAGTCACCAGCATCCTCCATTCTTGCTGCCCCCGCTCTTCATATTTAATTCAGAGGTTGTGTATTTCTTTATGATTGCAACATCTGTTTGCTCCCAGTGCCAGCTCCCTCCGTCAGCCACCCTCTGTTCAATAATTCCTGTCCTGACCCCTAAGAGCCCCTGACATCACAGCACCGGCTGCTGCTGCTCAAACTTCACCAGGACCAGACACAAAGGGACAGGTGCCTGCTACCAAATCATCGGCCTTATAAACCTGCATCACCTACATCGGTTTTTGCTTTGACAAGCCAAGCGAACTCTTTTCGAAGCACTTTAAACAACACAGACAGATGTTGCTTCAACGCATATCTAATATGTTAAGGAGGAAAGCATGACAACATATGCAGAAATGGCATGCAACTAATATGAGCTACCTTTGGAGCATTATTTTGTCATTTTAAGTCTTAAAGGATAATATTTTCCTTATTGACAACAAATCCCAAAACCAAAAACACATTAGTCCTTCTCTCAATGTGTTTGACTTGCCTGCCCTATCTGCCCTAAGTCCAGTCATTACTACTGAAGATGTTAATCTTTTAAAACAGATGACAAATAAACAGCTTCATTTTCTGTTAATGGCTGTTGATTTCCTAAAACAGCTGAATGTGCATAGATTCATTCTGCAGTATCTTGTAACTAAACTGAAATCAACGTGTGAG
Organism: Chelmon rostratus; assembly: GCF_017976325.1. Lineage (NCBI taxonomy): Eukaryota > Metazoa > Chordata > Actinopteri > Chaetodontiformes > Chaetodontidae > Chelmon > Chelmon rostratus. The sequence continues at coordinate 10,748,676 of NC_055677.1, forward strand.
AGTTTTTAATTTATGCACATGGAGGATCTTTACATGTTAATCACAAAGCAAATCAAGCCGTTCTGAGTCGTCCCTGTCTTCCATTTGTCTTTAGGCTGAGTAACAAATGATCCCATACCTAAAGCATCTGATCTGATCTAGTTTAATAACAGATAACAGTTCCTGCTCTCCATCTTTTCCTTATGTGTTGTGACGCCACTATGATAACATAAGGCAAGCGTATGCATTTCACATGACAGTCATTCAGTGAGCTCTTTAAAACGAGAAGCTGTTTCCGGCTAACTGTCAACATTAACCTTTGGCTGTTAAATCACGATTTATTCCCCCACGCGAGCGCTGTACTTTTCAGCTAACATTACTCAAACGGGAGAGAACAGTGCAGATGTTGGGGACTATTTTTAGCCGTGGATTAACACACATGTGGTGCGCCAGCGAGTATTTATGGCAGCAGGATGGTGTATGTGGGACTGATTCAAAATGCAGCATCCATGTTCATCATCTAGAAGGAACTTGCCATCCAGGACAACAGATCAGCCTATTTATGTGTTGCAATGGAGCTTTATGGCAAGGAGGATTAAGATCTATCAGGATTCAGATACACAGACGTGTTAGTCATATCAATTCATTGTTGGTTTTGGTGTTTTCATAAGATTTATTGACAAAAATAATAAAGAAATGGCCAGCTTCAACATTGTATAATGCCATTTACCTGGTATTGATGTTTAGCATTGTTTGTAATTATTAATATTTGTATCATTTGAAAAAAACAATGGCAGGCTTACGTATATCAGATTTACAGCTTGTGACTGCACGACCGATCAAAGCATTTTGTCTGGTTTTCTCAGCGTGATCCTCGTTGTCAGAGACACTGAAGGTGGCGGGGTCCATAAACAGATGCTACCCACTGACCTTAGAAAACATGGCGGAGGGGCCAGATGTTCGGATGACCTCGCAACCTTGGGACCAGCTGATGTGGCAGTGATGGAGATGGGTACTGGCAGAGGAAACTGATCTAGTGGCGTCAGAGGTTCCCTTTTTTCCCACTTTTTCTGTGTCGGCCTTAACCCCCCCAAACCGGGCAATCCTGGAAGGCAGAGAAACATGGAGGAGAGAGGAGAAATATGCAAACACAGAAGAGAAAGAGAGACGGCGAGAGCGAGGGAGGACTGGTCAGTGGTGCTGACGGTTGTCACAGATGTTGAGTTCAGCACAAAACTCTGCCAGAAGCCTTCATGTCAAGGCTAAGTTAGCTGAATGAACAAGAACAACTCCAGGCCCTGCCACTTTAAATCTCGCTCAAAATTCAACAGCTGTTTCTTGAACGAACGCAGATGCAAAATAATGATAATAATGCCTACTTACAGCTCCTGCTTAGAAGTAAACAATGCTTCTCGACCACACCCTGTACACATGGTGTCTCATTAGCTCTGCATTGCTGTAGCTCTTTTGGAGACTTAATTTTAGAGGCAGCAAGGGTTTTTGGCAGGCGTTGTCACAGAAAAAAAAAACTGTGAAAAAAGTTTTTGTCCTCCAACAGTATTGTTAGAGAGCTAACAATTAATGCCTTTAATCTTCAAGAAATATTTGTCTTCTTTTTTCAAAGCCGTAACCAGTGAGTCTGCACAGTTGTCAGAAACAAGCAAAGCGTCTTTGTAATATATATCAACAGTGTTGCAGTTGCTTCAACATCATTTCTCCTCAAATCAACGCCTGCACTTGTCTATTCTGGCATCTGAAATTCTTAACATTTTGACTGGGTGCATCTTGGCTCCAAGCATCTTCACTCAGCTCAGAGAATGTCTTTGTGCCAAGGCCACAGCCTGTGGCGGTTTTCCTAGTGACAGATGAGCATGTCAACATGTTTGTGTGTGTGTGTGTGTGTCTGTGTCTGTGTGTGTGTGTGTGTGTGTGCGTGTGTGCGTGTGTGCGTGTGTGCATGTGTGCATGTGGTGAAACAATAGGCCTTGTAAGCTGTGAACTGTGCTGTTATGGACAGAACTGCCAGGTTATCCAGTGACCAATACACCATCTTATTGACGAGACATGGCAACATGCATACAACTCAGTAAATATTAACACTGAATAAAAGCAAATGCACATATGTATGTGGGCACACGGACACACAGAACGAATTTAGCTTCTGAAAGGCTGCTTTTTTTCTCCTGACTCTGGTACACAGCACTTGGCCTCATACAGATGGACTGATAACGCTCACTTGTTGTAATTACTTGCTGAAAAACACACAAATGCAGTGTGACAATTTGCATCTCCACAGACGTATTCATGAGCAACTATACACGCTAGAATATCCTCATTTGTCCAACAATCTCCCTTAACTACAGCAGCATAAACCGAGAAAACAATAAATGGTGAGCAGCACCAAAAAGAGAACCGCGACATGTGGATCTAAATCTGTCCGTCCTGTCTCCAGGCCTGTTGGCAAAGGGCAGCTCAGCTGTAGCAGGCAGATTGTGTGAACAGCGGACTACGAACATCTCTCCACAGGCCATACCAAGGTGTCTAATCCAGGAAACACTGTGAACATACACCCTGTGGGCTCCCACAGTGCACTGCGTAGCCCACATCTCAGTGCACACTGCAACAAATCCTCCATCTTAGCAAGCCGGTTTGTCTATTGCTGAGCCGGAAAACCTTAAATTCTTAAAATACTGAACTATTTGCTAGCAGGGTAAGATTATTTCATTGGTTTCCTATGAAAATTAGTTGAATTAGCTGAATCTGAGAACAAATGAATTGTCAAAATGGGTAATTTTGCAGTAAAACAGGGAAAAGAGTGCATAAAGAAATAGCTTAAGAGTATCATCTGAATTTCAGTTGTGAATTTTTACTATTGATCCTGTAGATTCCCGCAAAAAAGATACTGTATTTATTGTATGACATAAACCTCATCATTGGCTTATTGAGATTTGGCTCTATGCTGATATTAGCAGGTAATAGCACATCAACAAATCAGCCAACGATGACTAATGATATGACATGTGCACATCATTTATCTTTCAGAGGATTTCTGCATGTCCAGTACAGGAGTCTACGCTTGTGATAGTTTTGTGCAGATTTATATTTAAAAAAAAAAAAAAAAAAAAAAAAAACAGTGACAAATTTATAGATAATTCATTTACACATTTCGGCACTTTACCTGAAGAAATATCGCCAGCTCGCCAAGGAGTGCGTCTGCTGTCCAGCACCTGTCATATCGGCTGAGCGTCACCCACGTCACAGGGTGTTGCGAAATGACAGCTCCCAATGTCTGCAAAGATGAAGCCTCGGGATGAAAAAAAAAAAAAAAACAGGACGGATCGAAATTTCATACTCCCAAGTATATCAAAGTGACTCCTGTCAGCATTGCATCAAAGCGGAGAAACGGGAACTGTTCATTTTTACAGCTGAGAGCTGGACTGTGGACGGGGTTTTCTGGGGAAACACGGTGGGAAGGTGAGCACCGTAAGTTATGCGGGGTGACTTACATGAAAAATAGTGACAATTAAAAGCACCTTGTCAGCTCTCCCCCATTCGGATTTATGACAGCAGAGTCAAAATGAGGCTGTGACAGAGGGTGAAGTTAAAGGGAGAATTTTTGAGATAAAGACGAGGGTCTGAGTGATTTTCAGAGATCTAGTTTCCGCACGTCAAAGGCAACAACGTTCACGGGAACCTCACGCCGGTCTACTGTTGCCTGCATGGTGCAACACAGTGGCAACCCACGATTTCATCTTACATCTTTTGAGGAATCATTGCTTTTTATGCTGGATGTGACCAGCACTGTTAAAAACTATAAATAGGCAACTGAGAATAGACACTGCTGCAAATGTGTGCACTGCACACCAAACAAGAAAGAAGGAAATGTATTCGTAAGATGAGTGCTTCAGAAATGTGGTAAAGAAAACAAGTACAGCAAGCAAAAACATGATCAGAGCATAACACAAAACAACATCGACAGTTACCATGGGGCAAGCCTTTTTACCTAAGCAGTCTGCATAAACAAGTGTGTCTTTGCTTGTGCAGGCCTATAGTGCTACAAGATACAGAGATACAACTTGTGCAGCCATGACAAAATTAGAGTCTTGAGGCTAGAAGAATCCAAGGCTACCAAAATCTGCTTTTGTCCCAGGGCCAAACCCTGCACAGCACTGTGGGCCACTTCTGATTTCAGCACTAGCTGGTGTAACGCAACCAGCCATGCATTAGCATTGGCCCTCCAGTTAGAGCAGGCTCTTAGGATCCTGTCACCCGAACTTATCATACACTCTCACACACGGCCAGGCGCACACATGCAAACACGAAAAAAGCAGCTCGATTGCTGCAGCATGCACAGATCCCTTTCTATCTCAGCTTTCTGTTCTCGCTGCGGCACACAGATATACTGATGCGACTCGCTCACACAGGGGCCACAATTCAACACCGTTCAGACCACTGAAACCTCTCCAGAATCTCCTCTGGTCAAACACGCAGTGGCTGTTAACACTGGAACCAGAGACGTCCCCCCTGCACAACATATAAAGACTCAATCTCCCTGTTAAAGCAGCCGGCCCATCTCTCTCCCCACTTAGAGGGGGGCCCGAGCTAGCATGCAAAGTTCAACAACTGTGAAGAAGGAACTATTAAAGAGGACACACAAAGCAGTGACCTTGACTGACAAGTGCTCTTCATTCTGGCCATAAACAGCAGTGGGGCCTGATAAGTGTTCATCGGTGCGGGGAGTAATGACCTATCCGTCAGCAGCGGTTGGGCTGTGTGAGGTAGTATAAATGGAACATACATAATGTACAGCAATAATACCAGCACGCTCACAGCCTAATGTATTATCATTATTCTTGGGGACCAGCGGCCCCCCCCCCCCCTTCCCTCCCTCCCCTAACCCTGCGTAGTGTGCCTCAACACGGTGGGTAAATGCCTTCCGGCCACGATAATTTCATTCTAATCTTTGTTCCATATTATAATTTTCATGGTCAGAAATACACCAGGAAGCAACGGAACGTTTCTATCAAGGGCTAAACAGAACACAGGCCATAACTGGAGGTTTTATGTGACTGTATAACCCTGTTCTTAGTGCACCAGTCAATTTATGATAAGAATGGAGAAAGCTGTAAATTTATGTGTGTGTGATGGCCCATCTTAGACAACATCATTACGGGCCTAACCAGCCTCTGATAGGGCAGCTGGATCCCTACTAGACATTCAGTACATGTTTAAAGAGGTGATCAGAAAATTCAATATTTGCAACATTAAAATACAATATCACATTTTACTGCAAAATTAAATAAAGTTTGTGAAAAAAAGGCATGTAGCACCTATGTTAAAACCCTTAAGCCAAAACTAACTATACAAATTACAGGTAATAGCTGAACAATGACCTTATATAGATCATGTTTGTTGTAATGTATGATGTATGAATCACTAGCTTCTAGCTCATTGTGCTTGAATATCATCATTTACAGAAGGGCGGGTGGGGCAGACAGTCCTATCTGACTCACTGTTCAGCATGTGTCTTCACTTCAGGCTGGACTGACACAGCCTGAACCAGGCAGGGAAGAGCTCCAGTTGATCTTTAGGAGGAATGTGTCATCTTACTTTTTCCTCCCTGCTTCCACATTGGGAAACAAGCTTATTTTTTCTCTTGCTGACAGTTTGATGAGAAGCTAGAAAGCACTCTTCTGGTCTACAGCCAGCAGCCAGTTAGCGTAGCTGACTTAGCCAGGCTGATCAGCTGCTGGCCACACACAGCATGGAGCTCTTTGTGATTACTTTTATGTAAGTTATACGAGGTGAACTGAGTCTTGGCATGCATCCATCTTAGATAGATCAGTAACATCCTGACAATGTCTGATTCGATTAAGAGAGTCAAGACCAGAGGTTGACCAATCAATCCCTGATCTTTAGCCTAATTTAAAAAGCATAAAGCTGTCAGTTAGGAGTCAAAAGTGTTCAAAAGTCCCGTTGTTCTTGTAGAACTACAGAATTGTAAACCTATTTTATAAAATCAGTATACTTACTGTTGTTTCTTTTGAAAATAAGGCACCATTATCAGACAAATCCTCCAATATGCACAAGACTGCAAAGGTTCATCTCCAAAAAATATCTCATCCCAAAATACTACCTAGTAAAAGCTAATTCAGTCTGGAGCGTTTTCTGGTTGCGCTGAGAATCATCATGCAACACCATTAATTAACAGGCATTTCTGAGGCCTCCCACACACATACTGCATCAAACTCACAGCCAGTGTCCTTATCCAAAACTCGTCTCTGCTCTGCAGAAACAAGGACATGCAGTGATACCACTCAACCCAGCATTCCTGTGACAAACGCTGCATATTGTAAGAAGGTATTCTTGGAAAGCGTAATAAACCCCATTAGGAGTTCAGGAATAGCAATGCTGCATTTCCTAGAAAAGTGTTGATTTAGTAGTCAGACACTGAAATAAAAAAAAGCTCACTGCTGTAACAAAGTAGTGGCTAATGTTCAGTGATGAGATTATTTTCAGGATGAATTAACATTTTAGTTTAATCTAAATGTTGTAAATATTGTGTGCACGCCCGTCTCGTCTCTCCTAGGTATCCCTACAGAGCACAGGAAAGATGAAGGATGACTCCAAAGCTTGGAGACAGTAATCTCCCCTGTGGAGGTCAAATCTAACATGGCAGGTTAGTGTCTGTGGAGATTGACAGCCCGGAGAAATACTGCTGCCAGGCGCCCACAACGCACAGTGACAGTAAACACCTCCCAGGAAAAAGGCTGGTTACCAAGCCTTATAGAGCGACTGTCAGAGGGTGCCAGTCGTCAGAGCTGCCGCCGACTGCGCACTGACAGACTCTGTCAACCTATCATATCGAAACCATCTCAATAATGTGAACATCAAACTCACCCAGAAAGTATACACATCCAACCTGCACACATCTTCATCAGAAACATTTGTAGGGAGTCTTACTTTCATATATGATGAACACTTTGATTGCAAAGATCTTGGAAAAGATTTCTTGTGCAAAATAATGATAAAATGACTTTTTGTGACCACAGACTGCAGTTATGTGTAAAGTATAAGTGAATGGTTAATGTTGTTTTTGTAGAAAACCAATAAAAGTGATGCAGAACTAAAGGAAATGCTTTTATTAATTAGTGAACGACTAATAGATTGATGCAACTATCTTAATAATCATTAAAGGAAATTTTCAGAAAAGTTCTCTGTTTACAGCTTCTCAAATGGTTTTCTTTGTCATGAATGATACTAAACTGAATATCTTTGACTTTTCGACTGTTTGTCGGGCTAAACCCAACAGTTTAAGATGTCGCCATGTTTTCTGGGAGGATGAACACAAAGCGCAATACTGTAGCTGAGGGCCACATTACCCGACATTCCTAGTGCTGGACTGAGTAGTTTTATGTTCCAAACTGCAAATCCTACTTTTGGTTCGTGTTTAGAACATATGTTGGTAATTTGCTGTTTACAGTTTTATCCATTAGTGGCTTTTACATTTTTTGACCACAGCTGAAGGCCCCATGTGTATTCTCATTAAAGGGTTGACATCATTCTGCATTGCTTGCCACAATATTACCATAGTGTTATTTGCAACACAACAAATTAAACAATAGAGCAACAGACATGAAATGATAGATGCTTTTCTATCATCAGATGATATACATCGTCATATCACACAACCCTGAATGAGAATAACTGCTGGTTGCAGCCATAAAGGGAAATATCATTAGTATAACATCCTAAAAATATACTTATTTATCACAGTGTTATAGTTGTGCGTAAAATCTGTGCGGTGGGTAATCGATGTATAATAGATTATTACCAAAAGTCAAGCAGGACAAAAGGATTCTCTTTTTTGTAGCATTACATGAAGACATGGATGGATGCATAAAGCTGAAGCAACCTCCACTCACACTTTAATCTATGTTGTTTACTGTGGTTGCACAGAAATTGTAATGCAGTACAGCAGCCCACTAATTGCATGAAATATGTTATCTTACAGGCTTGTGCTGTCTGCCTTTCATAAACAAAGGCTGACAGATCATGCCCTCAACCAGTGACCCTGCTGTGAGCATATGCACTAATGCAAGGTCACACTGGAGACTGGCCACATGAGGAGAAAACAGCAATCCAATTTGCCTTGCGAGCCCAACACGGACACAAACTACTGATGTAGTCATCATGCCCTACAATAAAATGTCAGTGTGTTAAACGGGGCCCTTTTTTCATTAGCAGCTCTAATAAATGACGCTTCTATAAAACGAGAGGAAACCCTTTTTATGTCGGCGAGAGGAGAAAATGATAAAGGGATATCACTGCCAAAAAATCTGGTGTACGCTCAATGTCAAGGAGGCTCTGCCGGCTCCCACAGAGCTCAGCTGTGTGCAAAAGCATAGCAGCTCCTGATTTTCATAATGGCAGGTGGCCATCTTTAAATCAGAGATCTACATACAATATTGGCCATACAACACAATGGCTGATAACAACACATTACATCTGCCTCAAAATATACCATGCCCCAAACACTAATAACATCTAGTTAAATATACAAGAATACACAGCCAAGGCACACAATCTGAAGCAAGGAAGTCATATCTAGGGCTTGATTGGTTGATTATGAGGGTGGGTGGAGGGTGAGTGGTGATGGGAGCGTGCTACGAGGGGGGTGATGGAGGTTATGAGGGGGTTGTGGGAAGGGGAGGCGAAAAGACAGGCAGGCGGACAGACAGATGAACAGACCTATAGCCTGACGCCGTTCCCCCTCATCCTCTGCTTGCCCTTTGTCATGCACCCTCCTCACCTCCAGAGCTGTCACTGGCTTGTCAGAACCAATCACAGGATGCCATGCTGTCTGCCAGCCATGTACCAGTTTGGACAGGATGACATCAAATTTCTGGTGCTACGTGTCAAGGACCATATGAAAACAGATGTCCTCATTACTGGGTCGCCCGTGCCTTAGAAATACTACAGATTCACCTTTTTTCCACAGATCAGAGGATTAAGAAACATTACAAGGTTGATTTTTTTCAGTTTAATCATATATTTGATGTTGATTAGCAGTTAGTCTGATCTATCTAAAAAATAATGAGCAACTTAGGAAAAAAGAAATCTACCGTTTATCACAAGACATTAATATTTTACACAGATAAGTGCAGAAATTCACACAATTCGAAACCCTAAGAAAAACAGTGAGCTAAAACCCAGCGATCACAGAGTGATAAAACAGTGACATGTCCAAGCCTGGTGTTATGCATGTATGAGGCCCTCTGAGATCCAGCATGACAAAAGTAACTTTATTGAATGGGACAGATCGCTGCTTGTCTGACTGACTTAATCTGTTTGATTGAGCAACGGGACGCCTTCGGCTTCACAAGTCCTTCAAAGGCCGCAGATTCTGCAAGTGTGAAAAAAGAGGGAGGAAAAAAGGAAAAGAGAAAAACCCCCCCCCCCCCCCCCCCCCCCCCTCCTCACACCCCCCCCCAAAGACACACACACACACACAACAGCAGCTTTTGGAGGGTTTATTTATTAGCTTTAAACATCTTATTCATTGCCCTACCACCCAAGCCCTTTCAGGTCATCAGCCTCTAACAAAGACCGCAAGCCTGGAAAATCTGTCAACTGTCAGTGTCATTGATTAGGAGCAGAACTCTGGGCAGACGATGAGGCTTCATTGAAGCCAACCGTTGAAGAGTAATAAAGGGCAGAGTTTGAAGAGTTTGTCCCTGACAATAACACTGCTGCCGCAATTTTCCCCTAGACTGAAAAAGCATGCCGCATTACAGAGCCATACATTCATTTGCTCATGCTTCGCGATCTTATTATGGGGATCTAACTTTCCGCTCCACCCCCTTTTTTTCACCATGCCGTCCTAACACAAAGCAGACCTCAGCTATCATTGTGCTTGATCTGAATTTTATTTAGAGCTCCATATGCTTCTCCGGGCTGCTCTCAAAGCCTGGTGTTGATGCTTGGCCTCTCTTGGCCCGTTAGCCATTAAAAGAGGGGCCATTCTGTCACCACACCGCCTATTGTGGGCCTTCGAGGTTAAGAGACAAAAGTGTGAGATCATGAATGAGTGCTTGGCAGTCTATTGGAGCTTTCCCTCCTCACAATTGAACTGAGAATCTGCACCTGATGCAATTCAAGCATCTATTTTGAAAGACAAAAGGGGTTTACTTTGTTTGCTGGAGTGGCCCCATCATATAAAAGGGGTATGTTTCCATTTTCAAGCGACTGATTTTCAGCATCTTTGCGAAGGGCAGAGACCCATCGCGGTGGTGCCATGGGGATGTGGATACCTAACCAGAGCTCCTGGCTACTATGAGCATCCAGACATACAGTTAGCTACACATGAGACCACAGAGGAGCTGGATGAAACCCCAGAGATACTCCACACCTCACAGCGAGGAGCAGGCTGCAGAATTACCCCTCTACCGTCTCTGGGGGCTTCCTCTGGACACGCCATTTCCCCCACACTTTCTCCCCTCGAAGTAGCCAAAGATGTGTCTCTCAGTCTCCAGGTCCCCCCTTAGTGACAATTTGTCCACATCAGAGAGCCGTCATCCCTAACGAGATCTGACTCGTGACACACAGATGGGGAGGGGCCGGGCACGGGCAGTGCTAGCGCTGGGTGCCTGCCTGCCCCGGGGCTACAGAAAAACGCCATGCTCAGGCTGCCGTGTGAGAGAGCACAACTGCTTTCTGCTAAGCTCTGCTTTACCACCATAAGCTCTACCAGCCCACAGCCCACATCGCTGGGCCATTACAAGGGACTGGGACGCAATAAGAACAATAATAGGAATGTTGTTCATTATATTTGTGCACACACAAGCGACTGAAATTTAACGTAGAGCTTAAAAGTGACGGATTTCCAACACTTAGGGCTTTTCTTATATCTTATATCTCATATTAGCAAACCATTTGCCAAAAGCATTGCCATACAATCAAAAAACTTACCATCTGCTGTTACTGATCTTACCAAGATCTACAAATAATAATAAACTGCAGAGTATAAAGCACGCCACTTCATCAAACCACTCACAGCAAGAAACAACACTTTCAGACAGACACAATAAGTCTGTGACTAAACAGCAAATCATGTGAAATAAGCTTTGCATTGTGGCACAAAGAACAGACCCTTTCAGCTCCTCTTCCATTCAGCTGTAAAACCACACTTAAGACGGAGCTGGCCAAAACTTTCTCTGCAGCCTTCGGGCAACTTCTGTCAGTAACTCGCAAGTTTCACAAGTCTGGTGGAATATCATGACTTTCTAAAAGCTCGATGAGTGTGAGTGTTTCTACACAAAACCTTTATGAGAATGGCATTATGGTATTGCTGACGTATGTTGGCATAGTGTCAGGTGATATAAGACACGCATACACACATCCTCTACAACACCCCCAACACACACACACACACACACACACACACACACACAGTTGACCCTGTATCCTAAAAATCACAGCCTTTCTGTTCCGGTCAAGTGCATCAGCCAGGCAATTAGGTCACGCTGGTCACTGTGACCCACACAGTGAAATCCTATGAGGGCACAGAGGGTGAAACTGTCTGGGGGAATCACTGTTATAAATAAGACAAGAGATAAACAAAGTGGAGAGAGCAGGGGTACATGGTGCATGATAAGAATTAAATGATCTGCCAATATGCTGTGCTTACCCAGTGCTGGCCTTTAATTTGGAAATGTAAAAAGCATACTGTGGCCAGGGAATTTTGTTTAAAGAGGTAAGAACCTCAAGACCCCTTTAAAAACTGGCCCATACAACAACTGTCCCCTTTAAACACCTTTAACACCACTTTGCCACAACTTTCTTATCAGAGAAACTCAATGCATCACTGCCATGAAACCTAAATAAACCCACATTTTTCCACTCCTTTGTTTCCTCTCGTTCTCTTTTCCTCATGCTTCCACTCTCCTCAGCCCTGCTGGCTGCTCTCACCTTTCTCTCCTGGCCCTCTGGCCCTTATCCTTGGCTCTGGCTCCTGACAACCTCACCCACTGAGCTACAGATTGGCCGGCACACAATGCCCCAGATCCTCATTCACCAACACAATGCACTCACCAGCCATACACCTTCCCTTCTCTTTAACTCTCTCACCACATCCCTTCTGTCCATCCCCTCATTTTCTTCCCCTCTCATTCAGTCTCTCAGTTCATTTAATTTCCTCAAGCCCTCTCCAAGTCTATCTCTCGCCTCTCTGACTCGGCCTTTCTGGCAACTTGGTGGTGACTGGTGGGCCGACAACAGAAACCGTCTCCCGCCTTATTCCGGTGCAGGGCAGCATGAGCGGGACGAGCCAGAGCTCACAAAGCCACTGCAGAGCAAAACAAAGGTTGTGTGCTCCATCATTCAAACCGGGGCCACTCCGACAGCTGCCTCCGCCACGCTCACACTGACAAACGGCCAGAAAAACAGATGGTTTGTGCATTCATGACCAGTTTAGTGGAAGCCCAGGAGTCACCCCCATTCAAGGGGAGGGTTTTTGTCAGCTATTCCATAATAAAGCTTTTCAGTCTGGTAGAAAATTAGAAATGCATTTTAAAATTGTCACTTAATTATTGAGGTCATCCCAGCCCCATGGAGGAGAGAGGAAAGAGCCGAGGCTCTGGCTTTGTGACACATGACTGATCTGAAAAGATGGGCTGCCTCATTTCACTTTTTAAATGCTGCCAACACATTAACATACATTTGTCAGTTTGCTTCTGAAAAGCAGATGCATTGAATTTTGGAAGCCAACTATCCTCCAAGGAGACAAAGTTCATCATCTCAACATCTGATCAATATTGGCATTGCAATTGTAAACCTCACTGACAACGAATCAAATAGAGATATAGTGTAACAACATTCTTCCCTAAAAAAAAAATCAATAATAACTCAATTAGGAGATGCATCTACACATCATGTCAATCAAAGTGCCACACACATACAGGCACATCTGCACTATAATTGATAGCAGATGAGTGTGTCCAACCCTTTGAATCTTTCATCACCTCTGCTCTCTCAGACCCATATGGTTAAACCGTGGCCCAGGGAAAGGTGGCACTCAGCTCTTCCGCCCAGAGCGTCACTGTCGTAGGCACATCAAGCTCTGTTCGCAGCCCTGGAGCCCTTCATTTAAAGTTATAACATCGATGGACTGACAACTGCTGTTGATGTATGTTTCAGGCCCAACAGGAGAGGGCCTATAAAATTCACACACAAATCAAATTTTTAACATTTGTCACTTTCACCACTTGCACCACTCTTTGCTTAAAAAAGCAAGAAGTAAAGCAAATGAACAGGTATATGAGACTAAGTCAACCACAATAATGGTGTATGTCATATCATTAAAAAGAGCTTAGCGGTTGCTTTGAAGCAGTGACGCGTGAACCATACTGGGCTTCTGAGCATCATCATCAAGCTCTTGGCAACGCACCCCAAAAAGTCATTTCCAATTGTAAGAGAAAGCATTCACTGTGTTGCACTATATCATACACAATACTGTTCACACAGATTAGCTGGAGTGCCAGCCAAACTGACACTGACTAAACTTAGTTTGTTTGTTCCCCCATATTAAATTAGTTGCACATCTTCCAGCGCCCAGAGACAGGGCCAAACAATGCAGGGAGAACGGCTGAGCAGATATGAATTAAAGATAACGCCAAGCCACCGCACGTCTGTCTCTGCTTGGAAACCATCTGGACGTTCAATATTACATCCTTGTCTACACTTCTCACGCTGATCAGGATCAAAGTTTTTTGACAGGTCTTCATGATGCATCACACCCAGATGTGGTTTCTGGCGGAACGCATTTGCTGAGGTCTCACTCTCATTCTGAGCAGTCATGCGACGGCCTCAAAAAGTTGTCTCTAAGAGAGGTTGCAGCCGGAGCAGAGATAAAAGCCACTTTGTTCTCACCTTAAATGTGATAGAGACATCATGTCAAGCCTTAATTTAATCAGAGGTAAAAATTTGCTTTGCTATATGGACTCTGAGTATAACCTTGAGGCGACATTTTGAAGAAGAAGGAGGAATTGTCTATTTCAATATATTTGTGAACTGGAAAAAGTAAAATGCTGCTCTACTTTTAGTCATACTGAAAAATTAAGAGAGAAATAAGAGTATTTCTGATTTTGTCATAGTAGTTTTTCTTTTTTTGGCACATAGAATTCATACAAAGACCGCAAGCGTATCTTAACTATCATGTGATCTAACGTGTTGTGATCCTATTAATAATCATGTAGGCTCGGCATCATTGCGCTGGACTGGTAAAGTCAAATTAACATAATCACTGTCATCATTAGCATAATTTCTGTGCTAGTTTGTCTGTGTTACTTACTGTAATGTATAGCACAATAGAGACACCCAACAGCATGTTACACGCTGCAGATAATAGCAGACCACACATTCTTATTGACCTGTGAGAGACCCACGCAGCTCACAGAATATAAACAAGGATACACACGACACCTTCGCAAACACACACACACACGCAGCATGAAGCTGATTGTATCCTGACAGCTTCTGCTTTGTTTCCACTTAAGCACTGCCCTCCTCTGACTGTCCAAGGAAGTGCAGACAGCCAACATGGCAACACAACTACTCCTCATCACTGCTCCAAGTTATCACATCTCCCCAAAGCGAAGAGCACTTCAAGACTGGTTTTATTACTTGTGGTGAGTGCACAGTCGTCGGATGAGAGACCCCTCCCCATCCCGCTCAAGCCCCCTATCCAGTGCCATTTGTTGTTGGACTGCACCCCTTTGGCAGCGGATAGGAATCACTTCCTCGGAACACGATGTGGGAGGTGTTCAAAGATAGACGCTGACAGAAATCTGCCGCCGCTGCCAAAAGCGCCGGCATTTCTACGACACAAGCAGTGACTCTGAGACGGATGTGATTTGATCAAATAAATGTGACAAACGTGTGAATTTGGACAAAAAATAGCAATCGGATTGAATAAATACAAGCTAGAGGTGGGTATAAACAACTTGGGAAATAAGTCACAGTATGTTGCTACGTTACAAACAAAATTATCGTTCGACAGTAAAAATACATTTCCGTTGCCAGCATAGCCTTTTGGTTAGATTTTTACTGGTGTTGTTATAATTCTAAGCTCAACCAGCTGGTAACTAGATGATACTCAAAACTTATTTTCTGGCCAAGAGGAAAGATACATTTTCCATCTTTTTTAAAAGACTGTACAAAGTGTGAGATTCCAACCGCAAACAACGACAGCATCTAAGCAGAAAGTAATTAAACCCCCAGTAGACTCTAATCAGCATTCATGAATGGCAGCAGCTCCTAGCATGATATACAGTACAGGCCCTGTCGAGGTGATTTCTCACTGCTCACCAGCTCCTCTAACAGCTCTCACCATGGCCATCACACACACACACACACACACACACACACACAACCACACACACACACAGCTGCCGTGTGCTGGTCCCTCCCAAATTAATACCCACAAGTGAAACCATGACCTGCAGAAGGCAGCCCCGACCTGCCGTCCCAGGGCTTCTCGGTGGATCCACCCCCCGAGCGCGTGGCTCCGTCTACCTCCCCCTCCTCTCTGCCCTAACCCCCCAACACTGAACAAGGACAAGAGCTTGCATGGGATGAATAAAATAATCACTGGCACAATATGTTGGAGTGTCAGTTTGTGTGTGAAAACATCCGCGTTTTGTTTGCTTTATGAAAACAAAACAAAAAAAACACATTGTTCCACTGAGTTGATATACATTTTCTGATAAAAGTAAAAAAAAATAAATAAATCAGCAGGTGTGAAAAAATAAACTGATTGTCAAGTTAAAGCTACACCTTCACAATAATCATTTCACACTTGAATCATTTATCCCACATTTTGTCCGCTTTGTTTTCCACTGCACACTTTCGCTGATTAAAACGACGCAGATGTCTCAGCGGTGAGGGACTGGACGGCGGCTGGACCACAGAGCAAAGCAGGAAGTGAAGAGACTCAAGGCCAAAGAGACAATAATGGACCTTGTCTGTACAGTCACCAAATGGCTACTGCTTGGTTAGCTGTAAGCTCCATTTTGGGACCTTTGGTTCCCATATTTAATTAAAAATCCATTATCACCTCTCAGCATAGTGAGCAGCACTTCAGCCCATACCATCCAGATCTGCACTCTTAATTGGTCTTAAATGGCTAAATTGCTTTTCATGCGATCCGTCTTCCAGTTCTCTAAAAAGGAAAAGAGAGAACCCCCCACACACACACACATCTGCAATGTGTACTCTAAACCGTAATCAATGTTACAACAAAATGATTCTCAAGCTTTAGTGAGTTTGCACGCACAAACACTAACACTTTACCAGACCTTGTGGCAGACCTTGCAGGAAAACTGTTGTTTAGGTGGTGCATTAATATTCAAAAGGTGATGCTGCCAAAGCACCTTGAGCAGATGCACACTGGCACACATTGATGGCCTGAGCGAGGAGCTGCAGAGAAAACGGTAAGACAGAGAGAGAGAGCGAGAGAAGGGTTTACACAAAAAAAGAAAAAAAGGAAGAGATGATAAAATGAAAAGACTGAGGCAAGAAGGAAAATGAGAACTACAGGTAAAGGATGAATAAAAGAGAATAAAAGAAGAGCGAGAAAGACGAGCTCTCCTTCACATCCCAGCGCCGCTCTCCTTCATTGTTACCTCGTCTAGTGCGGCCAGGCCCCAGCTCCCCTGGCAGAAACTAAGTGGCTTGCTGGCATATGGTGTAACCTCCATTTGAGTGCTAAAAGCTGGATATTGTTTTTGTGGAGCAGATGTTGGCGGGCATGGCAAAAGGCACAGCTGACTGGGCTGCACAGCTGGGAACATTGTCTGTGACCCACATACAGGGGGAGCAGTAGTCAACTGAGAGCCACAACCTTAATGGAGAACGGAGAGACGTGATATGAAGTTTGTCCCTCTTTTGTCTTTACACGCATAAAGTCGAAAATTCAGTCTGTTGAGCTTGTATTCCATCGCTTCCTCTACTGTTAAGATTATTCACTGATAGCAGGAAATTTTCTATGCGGCTCTACGGCCGCTGCAGTTAGCAGCAAGAAGTAGCTTGAAATGTGTCAGTGTGAAGCATCGGTCAGGACACACAATCGTGAAATTAAGCGCAGTCACACTCACAGATTGGTGAGGCTTTATTTCTACGACTGTTTTAATTTGGGGAGTTTTATTCAGGCTAATCACAGTAGGACGGAAAACAACCCCAGCTCTCGGCGAGCCTCTGAAAAACACGGAAGCATCATGTTTTAAATTGGAATTAAGCGAGCTTTCGTGCTTAGATTTGAGCTAATGAAAACGAAACGAGGACACTTAAGAGTCCTGACCGATTTCCCAAACCCAGAAGTGTCCCGATGCCAAAAGTGGACAAATGAAGATTATGCTGAGATTATAATAAGGATGCCAAAGCCATTATCCAGTCTACTTTGACAAATGTTGTGCCTTTCTGTGAGCAGATGGGACCTAGAGTTTGGGTGGGGAAACAGGCAGAGTATCCTTCACCCAGTTGGCTAGAAAAGACTAGGATAAACGGCAAGCAGGGACACTGTCAAGACTCCCCAATATTGCTTGTAATTATTGTCTGAGTGCTTATCCCCATCAAATACATTAATTTTGCTGTGCTTAACGAAAACTGACCTGCTAACATGAAAAATAACATATTATTCAGAGCTATTTCTATTAAATCCAAACTCTCTGCTGTTTCAGGTCTGTTAACAGCTCTTGCAATATTTTTTTCTGTGTACATAAAACAAAAATACAGTTTAAAACGTTAGCAGGACCTCAACTGTCTCTTTGCTATTCTGTCAATCAGCGCCCGCCGTTGGCCTCAGATTGGGCAGAACACTTTGGCTTCAGCTCCTTAATTATGAGAGTGTTAAATGCTGTATGTTGTGGACTGGGGCAAAACAAAATGACCAGAGGCTGCAATAAAGGCTGTTTCCCCTTGTGAAAAGGATTAGAATGGCCTGTCACTCAGCGGGGTCATGCAGAGCAGAGGCACTACTTAAAAAGTCATTTGGAGAATTAAGATGCCCCCAGTTGGGCCTGCGATCAGGAAAAAAACCCAAAAACCCACATGCTAAAAAAAACACCAAATAAATACTGAGCACAGCCTTGAGGCGACCACTGTTGGCCACTGTTTGTTTTGAAGTTCTGAATGTGCAAGGCCTGGGCGTGTTGAATGCTGATCTCTCATGGAGGTCTCATTAATTAACGAGTGGTCTTCTTGACTGCACACTGATTAAATCCACCCCTCAAAGGGAAAGGTAAAATGTGGGCAGCACCTTCATGTGCACTTAGTGGAAATCAGCCTTCCTGTGGCAAGCTTCAGCCAAATGTACCAAAGGGCTGCTGCTGACATTAGAAAAGCACACGTCTCACCACAAAGACTGATGCATATCTCAGTTTTTACGATGCAGATGTCCTGTTTGAAGTTCGCCCCTGAGCAGAGCGGAACTGAAAAATCACCTGCTGCAACGTGTGATAACAGAGACACAAAGAAAACAAGCTTCTCACAGTGATCCAGGGACTCTGCTGTAATTACCACACAATTACCTTTGATTACTGCTGTATTTAGTTACTACTGCATATATTAATGTTCCTCCAGGAGCAGTCGAGACAAAGTGCTTGAAAAAGCTCCTCGAGTACCGATAAAACAAATTAAAAAATTATTATCATGACATTATTACGATAATGCTGCCTACTGTTTCCTCTTGCAACATTACACCCTTCCAAACTCTACCTTTCATAGCGAAACAATCCATAATTCATAAGTTGAATGAATCAGATGAGGGAGAGTCCGAGGTCAGGTTCACAGCTTAGGGGGGTATCGTGACTCAGGACCTTTGAGGTTGCCTGACAACGTTTAGGTCACTCAAATGGTATACCTCTGTATCTGGCCACGAAGCCCCAAGATCTGAGCAGGTTAGAGAGATCATGTCCAGGTTACAGAGCGCTGCTGCTGCTGCTGCTGCTGCTCTTCAGAGGCTGGGAGGGCAGAGTGAATGCCACTGCTTTGACAGAAGTTATGAATACAGATCGGACCTCATAACTGACAGGCCTTACTGACGGACGCTCAGGGCCTCTGGGACTAAGCGTATGATTTGACAGGGAGATATAGAAAGCTGCAACTACAGAATAGGTGGACAGGTGAGCACCAGCTGCAATAGAAAAAGGAGTTCCTCTGATGGTTCTAATCAAAAAACACCAACCTGTTCTCATTCCCAGGTCGCCCCTCTCAAACAGATGCTAAAGGTACCCTTTAGGATATGTATGAGACACATGCCAGAAAGTCTTTTTAATGCATGGTTGACAGTGCGAAACAGTTGCAGTTTGGTAAGGTTTATGCAACAATAACACTTGGTTAGGTTAGGAAAATATCACGGTTTGGTTTTGTTATGTACATAAGTTCAAGCAAGTAAAGTCCTGTGTTTTACACATCCATCTACCCGGATCTGCTCTTTATGCTGACTTTCTTGGCTTTATACTACGTCACCTTGCTCTGAGCTTCTAAAACTGCTGCAGATGGCTGTACAGTCTCATAGAGATGCTGAAGAGTACCTGAGACACCGAGTGGCGGGACAAAAAAAAGTAACCATCTGGAAATACCTCAAACATTTAAAAATCTTAGACATTGAATTTAAATTACACTGCAATAGATATGAGATAAAGACATGTGCCTTCTGATAATAATGGGACAATGGGATTTAACACTCCTGCTCTTTCGTATTAAAGAAACATAAATAAGTCATACTGAATGAACACAAACAGTTTTCGCTCATACAGCCACCAACTGACAAATTAAACTGGCAAAATAAAGCTTCTATTTATATCAAAATCTAGCTTTTAGCTCCAGAAAAATAATGTTAAATTCATATGAACTTAAACAGAAGAGTGGAGATCTTTTTTGTTCTCTTCTTTTTAAACAGGATGTGACTTTTCTCTGATCTCTGGCACCAGCAGAGAGAATCGAATAGATGATGTGTAGATGTTTAATTTGAATTAAGCAGAATTTTGAGCAAGTGGTCAGACATTATCATATTGTATCACATTAAATAACTATCTTTTGCATGTTAACTGATCTTTTTTTTTTATCTAGCAAACATTTACGAGAAAATCATCAAAGCAGAGAAGAGCCACAAAAAGGTTAGCTTATTGTGGCTTTAGCTACATCTTCCTGAGCAAATCTGCATATGACGATGTTCTCTGAATAAGCAGTGACATCACATATTGTCCCTTATATTTTTCCTGCTCATCACTTGATACTGTTACATATTGTATTTGAATGCGATCCAGAAGTTTCTCCGTCGAGTCAGTGTGTGTTGATGCACAGTGGCATTGTGCTGTGCTGAGAGTGACACGCTGATTCCTGAGCTTCTGCATGAGTCAGTCCCACCCTTCCATCTCGAGAGCAGGCCTCAGCCCTCACGCCTCATATCAGCCTGACTTTGATGGACACATGCTCCCTCTGTGCTTGGCAGGACGGTCTTTTGGGGAAACTCAACAAAAATGGCAACGGTGATTGGGTCGACACACACGCTCGGACGTCCCCTAAACCCAGACTCCCAAAAATCACAGGCATGCACTCATACGGACAAACACATACCTTTATGTCGCTGATTGATGTTATGGAAAGACATGCATACTATGAAGTCTCGTCACCTTTAAAACTTGTGATGAAACTCAAGGATTTGTGAATAATGTCTTACAAAAAAAGGCTGAGTTTCTTGGAGAATCATGTGCTTCATGTTTAGCTGTTTTAGAAGACTTAAACTGTTAAGAGACAGCGAACGGCCAAAAACACAAGTAATTTAACTGTAGGATGATTTAAGGCAGTTAACTGAACTTATACATCCATATATCCAGAACAGTTACAATCTTGTAATTACCAATTTAATAACTGCATGCTAATGGAGTAACCATGAACTGATCGACAGACTGTAAACACTTGATATCATAAGACAGAACATTACGTGGATCGATGTGTGTGTGCTCGGGACATAAATGCCAGCACATCACCCACAGTGCTGAAACTCTTTATACTCTTAATTCAGCCTGGCGGCACATTTGACTGAAGCAAGGTCTACTCCTTTTGCACACAGACAAAAGGAGTCCTGCACTACGTCTGTGTCAGTCTGCTCATCCCATTATATCCACTCTGCTGCTCCCAGTCATCAGCTATGACGAGCCTTCACCTGAGTTGACAGGTGACTATCCTGAGGCAGCACAGCACCCAACAGGGGAGCCTTAACCTGCCAACTATCTGTCAGTCCCCCAAAACCAGCTCTGTCATGTCATCTCCTCCGTGCCAATCACAGTGACACATCAAGTTTGTGTCAGGAAACAGTGTTGGAGATTACAATCTAATACAACATTGCCCTGAGCCAATGGGAAGAACCAGGCAATTATTATGAGACAGAGATGAGAATGTAAATGTTGGCAGGCCACATGCAAATAATTACAAATAGAATTTTTTTTTTTCCGAAAGCTTTAACTTTTGGTGTAATTGCTTGTGCAATGTGAAGGAGGGGTAAAGACTCAAGAGGGCACATTTCTGAAAAGATGTCAGAGTCTAGAACAAGGCCAAAAAGGATTTCATTAATAAACTATCATGTCTAGTTGTCTGTTAATCCCCTCAGTGAGAAAGGCGACATGGAGATAGTTGTCAGTCTAATTTTAGCAAAAAAAAAATCTCTACACGAGGTCATTAAATGTGTAATATTAAATAGAACACACCAGCAAAACTTTCACATGTTTTGGTTTGGGGTTTTATCAGGTCATGGACAGTTGGTTACACTAAGGTTTCCTACAGCCAACAACAAACTATCTTAATACATAACATTTCCCTCAAAAAGTCCTTAAAGCTGGTTTTCTGGCCCAGAAATTTGCTATGTTTGGTTCACTCGCAACACTCTGATAGTGTTGTCAAAGCAGGCAGCTGTTTTCGGCAAAAAGGCTCGAAAAACCCTCTGAACAGACAAACTTAGCGACTATCTAATGAACACATTGGAGCATTTAGCGGCTAAGAACCAAATATATCCCTAAGCAGTTGTTGGAGACCAAAAACTGAGCTAAAAAGGAGGTATTTGACTTACATAAATTAGTTGGAGAGAAACACAACCCCAAATTAATGCCAGTCTGCTGTCTGCTAACAAATTTGCTTATGAATCATATAAAAGGTCAGTTTTACAGATTGTTTCCGCTGCCTCAAGTTGCCAAAAAAAAAAAGCAACAATTATTGCAGGTTTTAAGTGAAGCTTCTCAATAAAGCCTATTCAAGGAAGATTATTTTGTCAACTGCTGTTTCCCAAATCAATAATGAGCTTCAAACCTAACTCTCAAACAAAGAAAAAAGGAAATTTTAACATCTATGTTCATTTACAGCTTGGACAATTACATCTCCTGAGGATGACTGTGTGGTATTATCAAAATAAATAAGGCCACTGGTCAGAGTCTAGAATTGTATTTACACCCTCCACTTTAAGACATACAATTAAAGTTCTCTGTTGTCCTTCGCTTCTGATTGGACTGAGATTCATCTGTGTGATGGTAAAGGTTGCCCTGACCTAGCCCTGTAATCGCACATTTTTGAATGTTAGGAGGGGGGAAGCAGCCTGTGCCATATGGCTAACGATCACAATAATAAATCAATTTCAGGCACCCCGTCATAATTTATCAGAGAAATTATGAATTTTTCCATTCAGTTGTTCGCAGTTAGTTGTGGCATTCCGGGACCTCATTTGAAAAGTGGCAACGAGGCAAGCAGGCAGAGTTTTAACCAACTGCTGGGATTTTACATGGGACTAATCACGAAGCACTGATTGATTGAAGCTCTGTTATCGGTGGACGCTCATATGTAAATGAGTAACCTTTAGGAGGGCTCCGAGTGGCAGCAGTGGCAGATGGGCAGTAACCGTAATGGGGTGGAGGTTGGCTTGAATAAATATCCCATGGTCTGGAACTTACCTAGTCTGCATCCAACTAGGCTGCATGACACCACAAATGAAAAACTCCACGAAATAAACTCCTGGAGAGTAGAGCTAAGTAGTAGTCAATTAATCGATTAGTCAATTGTGACTAATTGTTCGTTTTCTTACTCCTCTATCACTGTAAACTGTTTTTTTTTTGGGATCTGGGACAGGGGTTTTTCACTATTTTCTAACACGTCATAGACAATTTTTTTTAGAAAAAAATCAGCATATGAATTGGTGAGGAAAAATAGATCAGTTGCAGCTTAAAATGAGAGGTTCTTGCACTTTGTATGGTACAAAACTTGTGTATTATACCAGGCACTGTATGCTCAAAGCCAACAGTGACCATTCCAGCCAATGTCCTGTTGTTTTACATGTGGACTGTCTGTCTTAACATTGTCTTACATCTATTTAAATGTAATATACTTAGTCAAAAGCCATAAACAAAGACTTTTGGAAGTCTCTATGGATTTGCCATTAACTTCACTTCCAGACACTTAGCAGTGAACGCCTGCAGCAGTGAGGCCCTTCAGTCTCTATAGCCAAACTACTGAAGATGCACACAGACAAAGGCATCAGTGGAGTCTAATTGAAATCCATCAGAGAGAGTGAAGAGGGAGAGGAGGAGAATGATTGATTAGGGGGGGGGGGGGATCAACACACACGGACAGACAAGGTAATGCTGGAGACTAAAGTAAGGAAAAAACAGTTCGGTAGCACTGATCCTGATCTGGGAAAGCGGCAGCACGCAGAGTAAATGAAAACAGGGTAGAACAGACTCAAGCCCTACTGTGAGCCAGAGGTGGAAACGTCCATTTTCCCCCGCAGCCTTAAATTAACATGACAGCCAGTAGCTTCTTGCTACCGCAAAAGTGAGTGATTAGTATTATCGTTTAAATTGTAATTTGGCAGTTAATTAAAGTGACCTTGGTTTCTATTGCTGCATCTGTAAACGGGCAACCAGAGTGCCGTTCTGTCTCTCTGCCGTATGTGAGGCCGCTGTCACTGGGGCCTGTTACAGGATTAAGTCACCCCGGTGACAAAACCAAATTAAGCAGCTGTCACCGCCTACCTGCAGCTCGGAGCTTAAGATGATCAACTTATGACCGGTCGGGGAGCAGAGCCTTCTCTCCCTCTCCCTCCTCCCATTATCATTTTGTAATTTATGATTAGTTTCAGTGTTTTTTTTTCTCAGAGCGTCATTAAAGGCGAGATGTTAAGAGCAAACTGCATGAAATCATCGGTGCCACACGTTAATGTTTGATGAAAAGTCTGTGACAACATCTTTAAAACCCAGCGGAGTGTGTTTAACAATTAGCTGTGTCGTTCTGAGTGCGGAAAATTGTTCGCTGCATTCTCTGAGTCAGATTAAAGCGTGCAAAATGAATAATTTAACAGAAATGCTAATGTTTGAGTTTCCTGGCGTATAACATTCTCTAAACGTTCTAATCCTGAGGGGGAAATCGGATGTGACGGAGGTAAACTGAGGTAACATTCATAAACACCAGACGGGGACTCTGCTCCATCAACACAAAGATGTTATGATACATATTTCATACTGCTCCGTGGCATATAGAGCAAAAATTTACATACACTGGGTATGAATTATATACATCATCCTTAGAGAAACACTGCTACCAAGGTCAAGTGAGTTTTTGACCAAAGTTCATCACTGAAAGCAGAAAAATAACAGTGGATCCTGCAGTTATTGCCTGTATTCTGAAAACATGCATAACTCACATTTGTTCAACCACACTCAGGTTGGTGTTCATTATCAGCGCCTATCCACGAAGCCGTCGATGTCCGTCTTTCATTATTTTTTTTTATTTATTTTTTTAAGTAGGTGTATTCTACTTCCAGCCACAAATGTGGGCTTTTCCTTTGTGCATACATCTCCACCCCAGCCTGCAAACTGCTGGTTAGGAAATGCACAGAGCTGACTGTAAACAGGCAAGAGGCCGTGCGTCGCAAACCCTCAGTTGAGACGCATGTTCTGAATGAGCTGTATACACATCCTAAGAATGCTCCTAAAAACCAGCGTATCGCAGGCGTTAATCAGAAAATGCTAAATTCAGAATAACTCAGTATATCAACTGGGATTTGCTGTTAACCTGACAAAACTGACAACTATACTGTATAATTAGGTGGTTGTCAGTTGTTCAGAATCTAGAAATTTGCGTCTTGGGTGTTCTCACTTCCAACCAGCTCCATCCACATCAGCAGCTGACTTCTCAAACAAGTCCTCTGAATTAAAGAGCAATATAAGTCAAATGTTTGTCCATCTAGATCGACACAGAAGTGTTTTCTGATCTGACGCAGTGTCAGCAAGGCGCCATCATTTGTCTGTTCCTTCCAAGATCATCACAAATCCCTGCTGAACTTTTTTAAAAAGTTGCATGGCATTCAGTGTTATGGTTAAGGTTTGGTTTAGGCACAAAAGCGACTTGGTTAGGTTTAGGGAAAGATCATGATTAGGTTAAAATGACTTCTTTGATGTGGTTACAAAAATAAAAACATGGTTAAGGCTCAAGAGTAATTGTGCAACAATGTTGACTCGAGGTTGGAAACAAGAATTGACCAGTTGTCTACTGCATTGTTTTGTCGACACATACGTCCACAGCAACCTGTTCCATACACAGAGTTTGGCCCCCTATGATAACGTCTTCCTTGTTTGCCTCTGTCACTGTAACTTATGTTGTCTTGCTACACTGAAATGACTGATGCTGTTTACACCTACATCAGATGAGCAGTGTTCCTCTGCATTGTTCTTCGAGTACCTGCTCATTCTTCCTCTTAATATAGCACAGCAACTCTACAAAAGAACTGACCTCACGAAAAGACCATCTAAGAAATGCAGCACGCAGGCTCGTGCAGCTTTTCAACATACAGCTGAAGTTGAAACAGGTGGCAGAAGGTGTGAAGGGGAGGGAGGGGCGTGTGTCAGGCTTCAGTGGTGGTGGTGGTGGTGGTGGGGGAGGTGGACATCATAACAAGCACTCATGATAAAGCAGGCCCATACAGACTGACAGCAGGCAAATTATATGTCAGCAAGGTCTGCATTTCAATCCTTGCATATTTTCAACAGGCCCCAACGAAAAACCACCGAGCGTCTCCGCCTGCAAACAGACTGATTCAGTGCTAACTGTTTTTGATTAAAATGTCAGTAAGGCTGTGGGCTCCTTTCATCTCTTGGGCCCCAAGCTGTCTGTCTCCTCGCCCCCTCCCACCCTCCCGCGAGCGGGGTCCGGCTCATGACATGGACGACCATTTATCTACTCTGAGGATCGTTTCATGTAATAAGCCCCGTCTCCAGAGAGCATTTAGCCTGATAGGAAAAGCTGATTGGGACAAAAGGGCCCTGAATCTCATTCTGGATCCTGCAGTGGCAGGTGACTGCCGAGGTAAACACATCTCTCTGGGGACGAAGAGGGAGGCGCGAGGTGAGGAGGAGTAAGAGATAGAGCACGGAAGCAAGTGAGTATGTATTTCATCATCAGCATGACGGCTTCTGCAAAATTTGTGCTCCTCTGTTAAAGAAACAAATACCCAGGAGTGCTATTTATCACCATCATTACCGGAGGATACTTATTTCAATCTGCCACACTATTGTTCCTACATACATGTGGTTGTTCATTGTTTCAGCGCTCCACAAATAAAAACAAAATCATAAAAAAGGCAAGACTTGCCATGAGGAAACATCATAAGAGGTGGATGAATGTGGTTCCCGACTGCGTGCAAAAAAAAAAAAAAAAAGAAGAAGAAACATGAACTAATGTCATAAACAACTGGGTCTGTAGATTATAACACTTAGCCAAAGCAGGCACATGAGGCTGCTGTCTTGTTGGGCTTTGTTTGTTTGAGCCTGAGAAAAAGCCGAGAGGAGAAGGCAGGATGGTCAGAGCGAGCGGCAGCTGCATCCACAGATGCTCATGTAAAAACATCCTTATTCACATGTTCCCCTCCACTTGTTTGTTTCCTGGTAATTTAGCCCTTCAGCGCAAGAAAAAAAACGCGGCTTTGTTTTCATACTAACAAGGCAATTAGCAATCATTACACATTTCTACTCCGGGTTGCCCACAGGTGGATATTGGTCATGATTTAACTGCGTGTGTGTGTGCACAAGTGCATCTGTATGTCTGCTTTAAAAGAGAGCGTGACTCAGATGAAAGCTTAAAATCCTGAGTTACCAGTGAATTAATCTGCCAACGTTCACTGCGACCCATCTCGCCCTGCGTTTAATCGTGAGTAGGGACAAGTGCGGGAGGGACAGCGGTGAGGTGGAAATTGGAGCAGACAGGAGGCATTGACACCAAAAGAGTTGTAAACGGTGCTCCTGGCTCCCCAAGGACGGTCTGTCAGGCTGTGATCACCACGAACGCCGCCAGGAGAGCGAGACCAGAGGCAGGGGAGGGAGGGGGAGGTGGCCCAACAAAAAAATTAAATAAAATACTACACCTAAAAACACCTCGGGAGTAAGATTCAAAGTGTGGACACAGCATTGAGCAGCAAGCAGATCAAAATTCACCTGACAAAATTTTATCTGCTCACTCGGCAGGATGGAACAGGTCAGTGGGGGTTACAAACATAAAGAGCAGGTGCTAGTACGGCTAGTAGGCTAACATAGCCGGAAATTATACGGCTTCACTGTTGTTAACCTCCATCACTGTCCTCGCACTCACTGCCTGACTCACTCTACAGTTAGAATATAAGCAAAGGATATTTCCTGAATGAGAGGTCAACACCACCCCCTCTCTCAAACTCGGTGATAATAGAGAGCCTTGTGATCCTGCGAGTTCAGTTCAATCCGACTGAACTCCAGACAGAAATGAGTGGGAGGCTAAATCCTGTCCGACTGCGCCATTACAGCTGGGTGATACACTGAAAATGTAGGGAGAGCGACATTACAAGTTATTAACTGGCTAACCTTTAGAAATGAGCAAAGTGGATGGAGCTGTAGGTTCCCAAAGTCTTAATTGTGATTGGATCACCCAAGACGCGTGTTAATGTCAGGTGTAAACAGGGTCAGACTGTCTGTCGAGCCAACTTTCACTTAAACCACTACTGTTGCAACAAGTACACAATAGATACAGTCTATTATTTAGATTGACATTACACTACTGACCCTATTATTGACTACACAGCACTTAAGAGTGCAGACCACTGCCATGGCTGCACAACTGATTCAATGTTTAAAGAGCTGCATCTTCCAATGTTAGGGAAGAGCGATGGCTTCACATTTTTTTGCCAAACTTGACACCGAATTTAACCAACACTCACCAAAGCATCACCTTGTTGACTCACGAGAAATGATATTTATCCCCTCCTGCCTCTACATATCATCCAATTGCTGAGTTTCACAAATTCAAACAACCACCTCCTTTTATATATATATGACAACAATATTCTTTTTAACCACAACCTGGTATAGCACAGAGTGAAAAAGGTCTGGCTTTGTTTTTTCTAACTACCAAACAATGTATGTAGATCCTTTACTGTCCTCCATGTTCACGGTCCCCAGCTCTCTGTGCTCTGTGGCCTCATTTCATATGCAGGTTCATCTGGCTCAGGACAGCGCGGCCCTCGCTGCACAGCGGCCCAACAGAGTCCCCAGGGCCAGGCCCTCTGTTCAAGGTCCCCAGGGGCCAACCCCCCTACCCTGCTTACCTGCTCCACTTCGTACGAGCAGTTATGGCTGCCATATGTGAAGCTGTAGGAAAGCAGATGCTGTTTTTCCACTTGTGAAATCAAGTTTTTGGAGAGCAGTCAGCATTTTGATGGCCAGAGTCGGGTCGGTGAGTGTAAAGGGGAGAGGGCGGTGAAGAGGCAGCAGGCTCACTTGTACTGTGTTGTGTGCAAACACTGCAGCGCCTGATCATCGCTGTGAGGATATGCTGACCTTGCAAAGCGGTGGCGTGCCGCTATCTTATACGCTAACACTTGTGTAAGCCATTCAAGTGCGTACTGCACACACACACACACACACACACACACACACACACACACACACACACACACACACACACACACACACACACACACACACACACACACACACACACACACACACACACACACACACACACACACACTTGATGTGGACCTGTCTGTAGCTGAGCAGTTCCTTTGTCAGTCATCTGCTGATGCTGATAGACAATACGGGGGTGAGGATGCGTGTCAGAAACAGAAAAGCCTGAATGAAATGACAGACTCTCTCGCCGGCTCTCTCCACCACCGCCTCCATCTCTCCCTGTCCCCGCACATCTCACCCACAGCAGCCTGGGAAGCCATGACAAGCCTGACACCTGTCAGTCATACACTCGCAGACGGGATGGAGAGGACAGCAGCATACACAGCTCCACATGCTACTGCAGCACAGCACCGAACTCACTTTACCGCTCATCCACGCACGCAGCAGGCAGAGCGGTGCTGCTGCATGGTGGCATGGCAGCACTGCTGCCGTGACCCAATTGTTTTTCATCCATGCGCCATCAACAGAGAAGATATTGACAATAATTAAATAAACACTCACATGGTTTCATTATTTTTTATCAATCCATAAAGAAACCTGATGTATTATGTTTTGATGTGGGGAATAATAATACTGCAATTAAAGTAGTGCTGACTTGAAATTTGAAAGGTTAGATTTCACACAGTCGGGTGTCAAGGCGCTGAACGACCGCAGCCACCGACTCCCTCCTGGCGACAAATTTCATTAACAAACCTGATGTATACAGCACACATAGCCACAGTTCAAATGGAGGACATAAATTTCAGCCCGTGGGGTACCGCGGTCACATTACAACTAATCAACCGCTCTCCTTATACCCTCCTGGAAAAATCTTCTTCTGTTCAGATGGGTGGGGGCAGATAAAGGAAAATATGATGCTTTATTTCTAATCAGCATAAATTACCAGCATCCATCAGTTGAGGCTCAAATTAAAATCCTCATCTGACAAAGCAATGGGAACTGTGTGAGCTCACTCATGAATCTTTGTGATTTAATCCAATCACGTAAGACCCCAAAGCCAAAATTTCCACTCAGGATCAACCCAATTGCCTTTCTTCACATTTTCTTCAATAAGTCTTAAAGGGAACATTTGGTTCTGAGGGCCAACCGGGTTCAAACTTGCCATCATATTTTCGGTCCTCAGGACAGAGGTCCCACCACAGAAACCAAACGAACCAAACACGGCATCCTGTCATCCTACCTCTTCTTTATCATTTCTTTATCATATTGTCATACAGAACGCTCTGTGTTAAATAAATCCTACTAGTTCAGGGATGGGGAACCTCTGGAGGTTACATGAGGCCAGCGAGATTATTTGATTCGGCTCGCAAGGCAACTCACAAATACAGAAAAAAAAATCTCTAGACAGCACTTGCTTTAACATAAAATAGTAGACTAAACACATCCTTCCGAGTGGCACCTGAACGCATCATAGCGACAGTCAAGAAAACAAAAGAGAAATAGTTTTTTAACCGTGACAGTGTGCCATGTTTCAATGAACTAATTAACAAAATAGTGTCTCTCATTACATTCGCTCAACCACATAGACGTACAGCACCATCAGGCTGTAATGCTTCAGGATGAAACTCCACATAAACACTCAAATTACATAGTTGAAACTTACTCAAAACAAAGAGATGAGTGGGTTATGGTCTGTGAAAACCACCAAATTATCTCCATCACTGCTCACATAGATCTCCAGCTTCTTCAAAGCGAGCACTCATTGCAAATGAATGTGTTTGGCTTTTGCACTGTTTTAGGACAACCAAGCAAATCTAAACATGTCACCTGGGGCTTTGGGGAAATGTGATGTCCATTTTTCACTACGTTCTTGTCAAGCCAAAATTTCTAAACAAGAAACCAGATCAATAGAATAAATAATTGCAGCTCCAGTTGATAGGACTTATTAGAGAAGGAAGCCACCGCCTATCTATTCAATTTGCATCAGCCTATATGGGGTTTCCATTTTATGACACTTTGTACTTCAAATCCGCTCCATTTTGGGGGTAAATATGTTATTCTTCACTCCACTTCATTTATTGGCTAGTCTTAGTTACTGGGCACTTCAAAGATTTAGATTATTAATACAAAACATAAATCAACTGATACATTTTGATACAGTTTTAGAGGTTAAGCTACCCAGCAGAATATAAAGTATATTACATTTGCCCCACCTTTACCAGCTGCAACGTTAAAACCATGAACAACTCATGAATCAATATTAATAATCAAATTATAAAATATTTTTTTTCTGAAATGGGCCACTTCGAATGATATTATCATCGACTAGGCCTATATTTTGATACACATACTTTTTTTTCTCCTTATAAAACGCTCAAGGCTACAGTTTCATCTCAGATCATCTGCTTTTTTAGCGCTATGAAACATGTGTGTATGTATATATATATATGTGTGTGTGTGTGTGTGTGTGTGTGTGTGTGTGTGTGTGTGTGTGTGTGTGCGTGCGTGTGTGTGTTTTGGATGAAATTAGTTACACCGGAGGTGGCTGTTTGTCTTACCTGAAGCTGGCGTTTGTGAGGGTTAATGTTAGCAGAAGCAGGGCTTGTGCTGCTTCACGTTGAGGCTGGTCGGTATAAATCAAGCTTAGCAGTTTTCCATCGAGGACAGACTCATAGATTCAACCAGAGCAGCGGCTCAAAATGTCTCCAAACACTGCTACACCGGAGCACACCTGGGAGCTAACTGACAAGACCCGCCCACTACCTGCCACTCAAAACGTTAGAAGAAACTCCAGAGTTACTGTCTGTCCATTTAACCACTTAATATTAAAAGTAATACAGTAAAAATTTAAAGTTTGTTCATGACTTTACTTCATGGCCACAGTTTATCAAATTCGTACAAATCAAATTCAACACATTAAGCTGGGGCCTCCAGGGATGCAGTACTTTGCATGATCCAATGAATGCACCAAGTGTATTTAGTTTTATAGCTCTTATATTTCATTAAGTATTATTATTTTAACCTTAAGTGGGATGGCCAGAGCTCCGATGTCCTTGCAGTGCAGTTCGCCAGCCTCTGGTCACAGATTTAAGACTGGAGTGAAAAAGACAGCACACTATGGCTATGAAACCTAAAAGCCTCTTTACTGTTTTCACTTCAACTTATGATACTAATTAGTGAAATTGATCTAATTATTAGTTAAAGTGCACATATTTAACATTTGTAAAAATGTTTAAAAGTGGATGATTAAGAGCACTCCAGGACACCTCTATAAAACATGGGAGGTAAAGAGAGACTACAATGGAACTTGTCCAATTAATCAAATAAGTGTGGCAATTAACTAAGTGAGTGTTTAAGGGCTGCAGCGCAAGAGAGGACAATTGATTTTCTCTCAAAGTACTTACGGCCTCTCATTTCATTAGAACTAAAGAGTGAAGATGGCCGAGAGTCTGAATCCAGATATACAATGTACAATTAAAATGCCTGCAGCTGAATTAATAATATAGAGGAACTTGGACAAAGAGGAATGTTAAATATGGTCAAAAGGAAAACATACAAAGCAAAGGAAATACACAAAACTAATTATTTACCGCTTGTGTACAGACTTTGATTGGGCCTGTTTTTGCCCAACATCAACATAAATGTGACTTCTTTTGCAAAGTGACAATATCCTGGGCTGATTCTGAACCCTGTGGCAGGGAGTTCAAACACAAGAAACGCATCCAATCAGGACAGCCTTGGAAGCGGCTCTTCCTGCCTAGATTAGTTTTATTGAACAGATGGCGTTTCAATTTTGAACTTTTGCACTGGTGCAAAAAAAAAGCTTGGAGAGTCAGGCTGTTTTTCTCACATCACTGACAGAAGCTGCGCATCAGATGAAGGGGATGTGTGAAATAGCATTCCCAAGCATTTCTGTCTCCATGCTCAGGACACAGACACTCAGATACAGACACGGTGCGGAGGATGGACCATGCTGCTCCATCAGATGTTAAAACAAAAAAATATATATATCAAAGGAAAGGAATTAAGTATGAGCTCTCCACTGATTGTAGAGCTATTTTATGGTGATGAGATGTATTATATACTGTATAATGATGGCAGTTTTTGCGTGGTTGCATGTGTGTGTATGTTTAAATCTGTAATTAAATAAACAAAGAGAGGCAAATCACGGGGGTCCTGTCATATCAAAAATAGAGCACCAGTCGGTTATTTAATGTCTTTCTGCCACCATCCGCTCCTATTGCCCCACATTAGCAGCATCATGTTCTCAATTTTCCCCCAGTAGCATTGCTAGTCCTGGCAGCCAGCTCGCCCACGCCGGCACGAGTCGAGAGGACAACTGGAGAAAGATCACAGTTCAGGCTCAGTCAGACGGAAAATATGGAAATCAGGCGGTGGACGGACGGACCGCTGTGTGTTCCCCCTGTTTCAGCAAGCTGCCACAGTTTGACTGACAAACTGACTTTTTGAGGGGCCTGTGCCCATTCCAGTCAGAGTTTATTGAAGGTGATTTTGATCTCCTCCATGAGGCCACAGCAGTGGTGCTGCCATCTGTCACCTTGATTGCATGGCGGCCTCTCTAGGGGGAGCGCCATGGCTCCTGATCGTTTACAGATTGCGCTGCTTTCGCCTCCATAAGGGCCACATGCACAGGGCCAGATGGTGAGCATACACGCTTATTATGAGTCTTTATCTCTGTGCAGGAAGGAGTGGAACCATTAGGCCTCCCTCAGGATCTCCACTCCTCTCTGCAGCCATGCTGTTCCTCCACAAATACAGTCCTCTTCTTCAGCTGTCACTGGTCTATGACAACACACACACACACACACACACACACACACACACACACACACACACAGCACACAGGACCACTTGTCATAAAAACAAACACAGATCTACTCAGGGCATGTGATGGTTGTGATAATACATCTGCATACACACACAGACACACACTAACACCTGTTTCTAATCCTGAATAATGGGAAAATATGGCATGTGGCAAAGTGTTGGGTGGGGATGGGTGTTGCTGGCACTCGTTGCCTTGGTAACTCACTGTCATGCACTAGACATTGTGATTTGATGTGTGACATCTAGGATTATAGACATACTCTGTTAATGTTGCTCCTTCACATAATATGTTGACAGTATCCTGCAGGATCGTGGCAAAGGCCGTGTGAGAGCACACAGGCCAACTGATCAACACTAATAAATGCTTCTAAAGAGGCATCAGTGTGATTGTGCCTGGAAATTGTCATAATAAAATAATCAGAGCACTATGCTGTGCAACAGAGTCTGTGTGCACAAATGTCCATTCATGCATGAGTCTGATTCAAACAGATCCAGCCTGGTATGAGACATTGGCAGGAGGCTGTTGTCCCTATCCCTGACATATGTACTGCATGACCAGGAGGGTGAAGAGTATGTTCAGGATTAAAAACTGACATGTGTAACGTCACCACACATTTGTCATGCTCCTTCAGAACCCTTAAGTTCATTCTCTTTAATGCCGCTCACTGTTTGGTAAACTGTGCGATTTTTATTGGGAGGCGAAATGGAATGCATAATTATTCAGGCATTTACGGTGTAATGCCTTAATGAGCATTTACTAAGCTCTTCATGAGAGGTAATATCCCACTTGATCAGAGATTAACAAAGAGCATTTCAGTGCACGCTTTAATGCAAAAGGCTTAACTGCTTGAAGCATGGCTTCATTTCTCTCAATTACATCTAATCTAATGTTTGGATTCCCTCAGCAAAGATGCACTATTCAAGTGCATAGCTGACCTAATGAGTGAAGAAACACTGCCTTGCATAAATAATGTCTCAGAATCGTCACAGCATATCCATTGAATAAAAATTAACACATTTCCTTTGTGTGACTACAGGAAGCCCACTAAATCGTTGCCTGTGTGTCATAAGAGTGGGTTGATATCAGTAGAACATGCGGCATGCACTCTATTGTCCTTTGCTGTCCCTGATTTTCTGTCCTGGGGCAATTCAGCAATGTGCTGCACTTTTAGGACAACAGCCGGTTATCTGCGAGGGTAAGCCCCTTCGTCAGTCTCCAGCACGGTGCACAAACTGACATACTCTACGCCAGCCTGTGGTCACATTTCAGCTCAGGGCAAAGCAGAAACGTTCTGTGGCCACAGTCTGCAACATCACTTTGGACAAACTAAGGCAAGGCAACCTGAAAAACAACACTGAACATACATATTGATAGCCATGCATTTAGAAAAAAACAACCGCCCCAGTCATGTTTAACTTACACATGCTGCTCTTTATCTGAGAGATTTTGTCTGTAGAGCCACTGCGCTTCATCTATCTCCATGTTATCTGTTGCATTGTCATGAGAAACATTACAACGACATGGACTGCTACGATTATCTGCCACAAGTCCATCACAGAGACAGAGCATCTCGCTAGCTAAGTGACCACTCTGAACATGAAAGTGATCGCGCATGAAAGAAGGTCAACGGGGCCTTCAGGGGGAGCACTGCGCTGAGCAGCACCTGAACTGGACCCAAGTACAGATCGGTGGGGTATCATGGAAAGTGCCACAAGCACCCGGCCCTCACAGGCCTGTCGCAGACTGAAGGTGTCACCCAGAAAACAGCAGTTAGATTAACCTCGGTGGGCTCCAACCAAACACAGCCTGCAGCGTGCCAGCACAGTCCAACCGAGCCGTTTTCAGTCCCTGCCCAGTCTGCCGAAGCCTCTGTGAAACAATGCTGGGAGGATATTGGTAGATTGAGGTGAGTATGACATAAAATCAATCAGGAAATATCTTAATTGTTCGCTTTGGAAGGCCATTCTGCAGCCATTTACAGAAGGCTGTATACTGATAAGTATTTGATCATGCTTGTGGCCTTCTGTGCTCGTATAAGGCACTTAATGTGAAACAAATATACTGGAGCAGCACTGCTGAAGTAGGCACAGTGTTAGTCAGTGTGTTGCTCATGAGAACTTAAACAGGACTTAAACACTGGCTGCTGCGGAGGTCGCCTTCCTGTAATGGCGCAGCATTTCTAACCTCAGCCCCGCTGAGGTGAAAATTCACTCAGAAAACATCCAATAACAGCCAATTTCAGACGAATTAGATCCAATCATTTTGAAAATGATAAAATTCACATTCCTCACAATGCATCAGCTATCTGTTTTAGAGGGGATTTGGTGGCCAAACTTCCATATAATTGAAGAGGCATTGCAAGACCCCACTGGAGACATACCATCGGAGCACACCAGAGCTGAGTTACTTAGAAGAAGCTTCCTCTTGTTTGCCTTGGAATTAGCTCTGAGATCACATACACACACACACCCATTTCAGCACATACACACATACACTCACTCTCAGCCTTTTTCACCCTTCTGCATCAATCTGTTCCCAAGCTGTTCCCACATTTTGGTGAATTTCCCAGGCTTATTCCTTGGCACAAGTGGATACCGGGGCTGATTACTTTAGCGTGAACCCATCAAGTCTGTCCAGTGCCTGCAAAGCGTGCACGCTCAAAAACCAGCTACCTTCCTCTTCTTCTAGTGAGCTTCTCAAAGAAACCTAAATGTGGCGAGCGCAAGGCTGCAAGATCAACATTGAGATTAGTTTAGTGAGCATTCATATAAAGTGCACACGCATACATAAGCAATAATGGCCTCTTCCCAGATGCACCAAGACACCACAGCACCCACATCAATCTTTAATACGAAACAACCAGCAGCAACAAATCCAAACCTCATTAAAGAATATAAATTCAAAATCTATTCTGGCACTCAATCCAATGCAGATTTTCTCCCTCTTTCTGTCCCATAAATTACAGTTCTGGTGCACTGTGCAAATATTACCAAGCTGTAAGACAGCTGTGCCCCATTAAAATGTGTTATGGTTGCTGATTTCCTACAGCACATGGTCATCTTGCCAAATCTACAGCCAGTAATTAGCAGAGATGAAATGTTTAATTGTGCCTTAATTTTGATAAAATTTATCTGTCACCCATCCTATAATCAGGCATTATGCTCACACATCAACGTCAGCAGATTTAGGCAGGCAGACATTCACCAACCTGACAGACATGTTGAGATGTCACTGCCCTGCTCTCCCTCCTTAGAGCCCAGGAAACAGGACGATATGTCAATACTGATGAGAGAGCTGGGAGGGTAAGTTTGACATCACTATCACAGATAGTATGCTATTACTGCACAGACTAGAGATTAAACTGTTTGATTATGTACGTATATGTGTGCAAATATGTGAAAGAAAGATGATTTTCAGTTTACTACACATATAGGAAACAACGGCTGCGTGCGCAGTTTGTGTCCCTGTGAAGAGACAACAAGATGGGAGCATGTGGGTGAGCTTGTCAGAATCACAGGACAACAGGAAGAAAGCATTCTCCGACAGATGGATGACAGGAGCGCAGGAGTGGGAGAAGGTCAAGATGGGAGAGACACAAAGCCTTCTGCACTGACTGGGAGAGAGTGTGCGATTTCTCAGGGTGCTAAAGCGGGTAGTCCTGCCAAAGCACGGCCCCGGCAGGCTGAGAGGGGCTCTCCTGGGGGATACCGAGACTCAAGATGAGGCAGTGGAGGGGACCACTTATTAGCTCTGACAACATGAGGGCGTCTGAAGCTGAGAGTGGGGGGTAATGGTAATATCGCCGACTTATCAACAGCTGTATCATTAGACTGCTCAGCCATGTTAACTCTCACCCTGCTTGAGCTTTGTTTAGTCTTGTGCATCCCTGTGAAAGATCCTCTGATTTCCAGTATCGCAAAATTTCTAACACTGAAGAGTCTCATGTGTATCAAATGCATCAACTTCTGTACATAACTACATTTTTTAAATAACAGATTTTTAAGTATACAGTTAGAGCAACCTTGAACTGAAACAAAGCGTGTTTGTGAAATAGCATGCAGTAAGGACAGCAGCCGTTTTGCATATTTATGACTAATGTCGTCCCTGAGAGAGGCCGCCCCCTCCCTGGGGGCATTATGGGTGATTATTGTCATCTCGGTGCAGCCAGTTATTCACCAACATGCACCGCATAAAACACATCATTACAAAGGGCCACGACAGGAAATGAGATGTGGGGCAGGGCTCCAGGAGCAGCCCTTTCTAATCACAATGGCCAACTGTCACCCTCTGCATCCGCTCGTCTGCCACGGCTTTAAGCAGTGTGGAAGGATTTCACTGCAAACTTTCGAGTGGATCTGCAGTGGTAGGACATCCTGCATAACATGTGGCACCCATGATAATTACGGCAGAATTAACACAGGCGGGTTTATGGCCCTTCTGCCGCCAGGAGATGGCTGCCAGATAGACACAGGCCTCGTGTTTGATCAGCATACTTGGGTCCAGACGCCCACCCGTCTCTAACACTTCTCACTACAACAACTGTTCTGGAGGAGAGGACCACTTTCTGCAGAGCTGCCTGTCGCAAACCCTCTCATCCTCACAGCAGAGTCTGAATAAATTGAGGACAGTTCTTGGAAACTGGCAAATTACAAACACAGAGTAGCCAAATGAATATTGTTAGTGCTAGACTTATAGGCTACATTTCAACTCAATATTGAACCATAAAGGCAATGAGGAGGCAATCCGATTTAGTGTTTTGTCACAGTGCCAAAGCTAATAAGGAGCTATGATTTTTTTAAAAGCAGATATCATAAAGCTTAACTAGTTCCAGATTCAAATTAAGACTGGTTTTATTTAGGGATTTCAGATTCACTGAGGAGACAACCTGTGAGATAATTTGGAACGCATCCGGATCTTCTGCACAATCAGGAGAGGGGTTTCTGCTACAGATGAGATAGGATCGTCAGTTTCATGTATATATGGTGACTGAACTTGATAACTAGGCCCATCAAAGCATCTGCGTCCCTCCATACGGAAACTCCATCTATGAAGCGCCACAACAAGGGAGGGGACATCAATAAAGGAAAGCCAGCCACCCTCTCGTCCTTGATTTCTTGGGTTTTTGTTCTCGGATTAAAGAAGAACGTTTGCACGATTTGCATTTTAAAACATCATGATCAAAAACAATTATCCTCCTCCTTCTGTATTTTTCTCACAACAAATGAATCGGATTACAGGCCTTGGTGAGCACCGGCTTCTTATGGCCTTGTTGCACTGACAATATTTGAAGTTTCCTGCAGTAACTTCATTAGGCGTATTTTGTCCAGAATTAGTGGAGCGTGCTGAAAATTGCTAATGACAGATGTTTCTCCACACTGTCACACTCCTTGTATCATTTGATTTGGAAAGCAACATACGGTGTTCTGCTCCATCAGTATGTCACAGACTGTCTGCAAACAGCTGGTCATAACTCAGTTCAGTGAAAACCATTACTTTCCAATGAAGTGCTGGACACGTTCCAAATTGGGTTTTGGCATGGCCTCAGCTGCACCCATGATGCAGTGCAGCCCAGTGTTGCAGGTACACATGGAGGAGAGGAGGAGGGGTGAAGGGAGCAGGTGAAGAGGTTTTCCACGAGCCCTCTGTCTCTTTGCTCTCCAGCCGGGCAGAGCACTCTGATAGAGGATGAATTCTGTGAGAGCAGATACAGAGCGTGAACAAAGCGGAGACTAAAGCTTAATTATAAGCTTAAAGCTGTGAGGTTATAATAATATAATAATATATCCTGTGCCCCCTTTCTTCCTAAACAGCATGCAAAAACTTTGGTAGCAATAGGAGAAAAGCTAAGTGTTATGTTTTTTATCTTATTAAGGTAACTGGTAAAACTCTTACTGAGCTTATTAAGTTGGCTAAATGACCATATTTGCAATTAAAAGCAAACTAAAACAAATCTAAATAACTTCCTGTGTTTTCTTTTCCTTTCATTTTTTAATTACACTTTTCAGGTACTTCAATCACTGTCACTCAGAAGGCAAAGAAGATTTTAGAGGCAGCATTTCGACATACAAAGTCAACATATAGACACAAATTTGCCTGGAGCGGAGCTGACAAGGCGAGAGGAAAAGTGAGGGAGACTGGAGGGAAATACAAGAGATACAGAGTTTGTGTGTCTGAGATGAAAGATTCTCATGATTGCAAGCCCAAAGCTAACATCTGTGCAACTGGCTCCTAGGTTGGCGACATGATAAACAAATGTTCTCTGAGTCACACCCAAGAAGGTTAGGGTTAGGGTCCGGGTCCAGGTCGGGGTGAGGGGGTTGGGGTTAGGGGTGATTGTTAATGGTAAATGTAAAATTGCACGAGTGACACAAGACAAAAAATTTGATTGATAAGATTGCAAATAGTTAGATAAGAAGATCAAAAGCACTCTCATGTCTTTAAGTTAAATATGAAGACGGGGAAATGGCTCACCTGACTCTGTCAAAAAAAAGAAATCTGCCTAGCAGCAGCACCTCAAACGTGCCACACTAAACAACGTGATTTCATGGAATTGTGCATAAGTAGCACGCCTCTTTTAAGTGCATTTCACATGTCATGTCCACACATTTTAAGCTTTTACGTCATTTAACACTGTGTAGTCCTGGATTTTGTTTGGGATTTTTTTCTGTGCAAATGCCAAACTGTAGCAACCACAAATTGTGTTTTCACGGTGGTTATGTGGTGGACAATTTCTTCAATTTCTCTCCTGGATGTCACTGCACCTTTTGTAAGAGCCAAATTGTTCGCTGTGTCCCTGTGTTTCGAGCCTTTGCGCGAGGCTAAACTAACTGTCTCCTGGCTTTAGCTTCATAATCCGCACACAGACATGAGCGTGGCATCTATCTCTTCTCTCTGCAAGGAAATAAATCAGCATACTTCCCAAAATGTTGAACAATCCCTTTTAAGGATTATTTTTGCTCTGTAAGAAATAAGGAGCCATCATGCACAGAGCCTGAACTCTCAGTTCCTATAATAAAGCCATTGCCCAGTCAGATCTGGAACAAAACTGCATTATATATAGAGTCTATAAGCGATGAATATTGCTGTAATTAAAAGGTAAAGATTTGTGTGTTTGGCTACAAAGCCCTGGCCAGGAGGACTGTACTGTGTGCCAGGACATCTCACAGCTCAGCTGCCGCCTGCATGCAGCAGAAGTGTCATTGACACCTCGCTCCATCTCTAAAGATAAGGCAGTAATGACGTTCTGTATTCCTGGGCCTCCGTTAGTCACTATTTGGCCCGAGTGGTAAAGATCTCAGCAGCAAAATAGCATGCTGACAACATATGCTAAATTTGTCTAAAATCACTCATTTCCGACATATCTTCCTGTCTTTTAAAACTACAGTTTGAAGGTCAAGTGGAAAATAGATCCCTGAGGATAATGGTATGTAAAAGAAATACAGAAATGTCCACTCTTTGGATAAATCACAATATAAATCAATTCCTTAAGCCATCAATCAATCAGTGATTCACTACATTAAATGTCACCATTCTCACACTATTTGTGTTAAATGGCTGAAAAACACCAGTGCCTGAGGGACCTTCTCCGCTAACGAGACCTACAGCATCACGCAGCACTCCCATTTACTGTATCAATTCTGTGACCTCTGGCAATATCTGGTCCTTTTATCTCTCTGCTGACTGTATAACTGTGTAACTGTTTGGTTGCAAAACTGACAAAACAGAACAGAATCGGATTAATGAAGACAAATGTGTGAACTCGCCTGTATGAATGTGGCCTTTCTAGTCCCTTTGGATGGTGTTTTTGCTGCAAAGGCCTGTTCCCTCAATCACTGTAATAAGGCT
This sequence comes from Chelmon rostratus, assembly GCF_017976325.1. Lineage (NCBI taxonomy): Eukaryota > Metazoa > Chordata > Actinopteri > Chaetodontiformes > Chaetodontidae > Chelmon > Chelmon rostratus. Next base: position 10,790,316 of record NC_055677.1, read on the forward strand.
GATTCCAGTCAGAGCTCTGACAGCTCGGAGACGAGTCTGCCCTCGTTCTGCACAGCGCTCGTAAGAGGAGACAAAATGACTGGGCTGACAAACACAGATATGCACTTGCCAGCGAATGCAGCACTAAGTGTGTACAAGCACTTGGTCTCAGGTACAGTGAAAATTAAAGACAGCTGTGGGCAGCAGCATTGATGAAGTTTTTTGTCTTTTCTTAAAATACATATTTTAATAGGATGAAGATTATTTCTGCTTGTTGTGTGATAGAGAACAGTGTGCATTATTTTCCTCACAAGAAACACACATCATTCATGTAATTTCAAGGATGAGAAGCTGCCCTGATGTACATAGCAGTGTCTTCTCATTATCTCCTCTCGCATTGTTATCAGAGCTTTAGCAGTACAGCGGAAGTACACGCAGAGCATCTTTAAGGAGTACTGTCCCATTAAGCTGCTCAGACATCTCTCCCGCGAGGATAAAACCTTTTATTCCTTGTATTAATGTTGGCTTCTGTGGAGTGCAGTAATGTGTTGATGTTTAGCCAGGAAGAAGTGAAAAATGAAGCATCATTTGTGTTTTCATGGTTGCATAAGCATTGAGCACACTATCCACAAAGCCTGTTATGTCCCTGCTTTTAATGGGATGTTGTTTATTTGAGTTGCAAGGAGTCACATCTAATCGAGCTTTACCTCGCATTGCACTGGCGCAGAGGTGCAGCGCTTCTCTTGTTTTATAGGTTCTATATTAATGCACAAGTGACAGCATTAATAATGCTAACATAACTAATTACCTTTAATAAATGAGATATTTTACCATTTTAGTACGCCGATCCTCCCTGACCCAAAACTGACAATTGTGTTAATTGGATCTGATGAGGTTAGTTGACACAAATTTACGTTTAACTACATTAAAGTGAAAGGAAGAAGACATCGCCCTCAGAGTCATCAACTCAATCAGCACTAATGACTCCAACGCTTCTTTGAATTTAATACTTATCACACATTTAATTGAGGCTGGGAGAAGGAAAGGTGAAGCGGCAGGACTGTGGGGACATGTTCTCTTTGTTTTATTTTTAATTTTTTTTTTTGCATTTGAGGCAGCTTCGGAATAAAATGTAATTCACAGAAATCCGTTCAGGGTGAGAAAGGAAAGACAAGAGTTTTTATGATTTTACGAGAAGAGGTTAATCACTCTTTACTTCTTCATCTTTCCTCTCTTTGCTCCGCTCGTCTCTTGACCTTCACACTGTCTCTGCTGCGTGCTTTCAGCCATCAGAATTCCCCGTGTAGCATCTCTCACAGATACTCCAGCACGCTCCGAGGCTCTCCTCTGATTTCACCAAAGGATCCACTGCAAAACAAAAAGTCACATTTATCTCTGTAATTGGACTCAGCGTTTAAGTGGATAATGTGGTTATTACTGCATTCTTTGTTTCATTTCTTCCCCTCCACTGCTCCTTCCTCTCTTTCTCCTTTTCTCTCCCATTTTTTTTTCTTTTTTTTTTGCTCTTGATTTTTTTTCCGAAGCTGTTGAGCTGGTAAGTTCAATGCAAAGGCACGTATGCACTCTGGAAAGGTAATCTAGAAGCCAGTTGAGCCATGACAAATAGGGACAGCTGGCCTAATTGAATCATTTGAGCTAAGACAGCTCAACTTGGTTATCCCCTCTCCAGCCCACACTGATATTAGTGCGGGAATCATTAGCCATGAAATCATGTCTGCTCTCTCTGACTGCATCCTTTATGACATGACAGCCAGCCCAGCCTGTCTCTTTCACTCTCACACCAAAAAGAGCCCTTCATCATAAACAGGCAGAGGTGGAGGCAGCCAGAACTGAGTGGGATGTCTTTTTGTCTTTTTTTTTCTTTCTGGACACTTGTTCTTATGAAACTATTTCACTAAATGCCATGTACAGAGTTTTGTGGTTACATGAAGGCATTAATGTACTGCCGAATCAAAAACACGCACAGTAGTTTCATCCTATTATGCTCCAGCAGACTTGTTATCCTGTCCTCAAAGCTGTGATTCTGAAAGTCGTTTTTTTAACGTCTTTGTCTTCATGTGCGACTGTGGCTCTTGCATATGTTGCTTTTGAAGACATTTTTCTGACCTCGTTTGGTGAAAACTCAAACATTTTCAATTGCTTCCTGTCACACTCCATGGCCCTTAATGAGACACAGTTACATTCATTCCTGAAGACCATTTGTGAATAATGCAATCAGGTGGTCATGATGGGCTCCACCGAAGGATCGGGGGGCCCTCTTGGTGGAGGAAGAGTGGGGGGGGCACGTGGTCTGAGACCCCTCCTGCCTCGCAGCCTGTTTTCTGTGGTTCCTCTCTGCAGGACATGCCAGGCGGTGCCACGGGCATCGACAGAGCTGAGAGGGATGGAGCAGCCAGGCAGATATCTCCACGGAGAGTGATATTAGTTTAGGAAGGCACTGAAAGGCAGTGAGGAATTCTAAATATTTTAATCACACAAAGGTTTTATTTGTTTTACAGTTCAAAAATGCCAAAAAGTGGAAAAACACTTCTTTTACGCCACCATTACTCTCCTCTTTCGCCTTAGTGTAGTGATGTAGCATACAGAGCACAGTGACTATGAGCTCAATGGATGATCCTGTGCTCTGCGTAATAATGGACATCCATCCCAGAGTGAGGATGCCTGGCTTAATGGAGCTCAGACTGGGGATACTGTGCAATGTTCAGGCCCATTTCCTTTTGACTCACATTCCACTGGGGTGGCATGACCCCAATGAGACGCCTGCTTTCCCCAGGTGGCAGTGAGCGATGCTCCTCCACAGTGTCGGGGCAGGGGAGCGAGGAGACCCCTCTTTGCCCAATGGGCTGGGCTGGAAAAACAAACGCCCACACAGACTCTCACACATCTCTCACGCACACATACACTGAGTTGGACCATTCGCATCCCCAAGGCCCCCCCCCCCAGCCCACTTTCAAGGAAATTTCGACGTGACCAATTATTGAGGGTTAGGGAGTGACAGGTCTATCCCAGGTTTCAACAGGCGCACAGAAGAGAAGCGGACTGACAATCGTCTGGAATCACCACTCGGGTTGAGGAAGTGTGCTGGGCTAAGTGAGCCGCTTGTCTGCCTGCCTCTCTCTCCCCCCCTTGGGGCTTTTTAAGACGAGCGCTCTGCCTCTCCCTGGATGTTTACACATCATTAAGGCTCCCCTGTCTCATCTCCGCTCTGTCCTTTAAAGAACAGGGCCGCATTGGTCTGAGGTGGAAGAAAAGACAGTGGCCAAGCGTGAGAGAAAGGAAGCACAGCTGCAGAGGAGGCAGCAGAATCCTGCAGACAGTGATAAAACACCTCAGTTCATGTCAAGAGGAGCTGGTTTTTTAGACAGACTCGATGCCGATTTAAAAACAAACCCATTTTTTGAGGAATGTTATTATGCAATAGTATAATACAGCTGAAACTTTTGTTTGGGCATCATTATATCATAGATATTTTGGAACACACAATTAATCATATCATCTGCGGTTTTGTCAAATGTGCATAATAAACAAAATCTACAATTATTATCAAAAGTAATCAGTGATTGTTTGCACACATCATCAACAGAGCTCTGAAAAGAACTTTAGAAATGTGACTTCCAAGAGAAAAAAGCAGGAGCGGGAAAGTCTGGTGTGTGGTGGCAGACACGTTAGACAACACTGGTAATGAAGCATTGGCAGAAAGTGATAATTATTTTAATTAATGATAATGGTTTTAATGATTCAACATTTTGGCTAATTGATTATGATTGATTGCACATTACTAAACAAGGAAAGTGAATCAGGGAGGTAATCAGGGAGATGACAGCACAGGTCAACACTACAGCGTGACGGAACATACACTACACATGCTAATCAGACCCAGAGAGACGGAGAGAGGGAGAGGCAGAGGGAGAGAGATGGGCAGATGGGGGGACGGAGTAAAAACTAGTGAACAGGTTCTCTAGTAAAGACATGCGGACAGAGAAGATAAAGAAATGGGTTGTGCAGATTAAAAAAAACGTCACAAAAAGAGCAAGCTGTTGTTGAGGCAGAACTGCAAGCAAAAATATGCAAATTTAAGACGACTTTTAACAATTTCATTCATAAAAGTGCTTTGTTTGATGTGAGTACAGATGATATCTTAACAGATTAATCATCTTGACTGAAGCTGCAGCTCCTTTCATATTTCAAAATATTTTTAATATGCATAACTTGCGATGCTAAGAGATCTTTCACGAGTAAAGTTATGTGACATGTTAAGGTGCGTTGCTGTTAGGTACAGAATCAGGCATGTTCTACTGTCTCGATGAAGAGAAAACGTTTTGTTTGATCTGTGATTTTAGGCCAGATTGAGTTTAATTTCCTATTTAAAAAAAAAATCTTTCAGGAAGGAAGCTTTTTTTTCGATTTTATTTGTCAAATGTTATGTGGAAGAAGAGCTTTGTCTTGTAAAGCCATGTTGGCTACATAAGCACTTGTATGCATATGACAGAATAAATAGCCATTTTCTGTCTCTTGTTGCCTTTGTTCGTCTGGATTTTATTGTGCAGGTAAGATCTACAACCTAATTGCAGATGATGAGAGATGATATTTCCCTCGGCCTTCATTCTAGGCATGAACAAGCACACATTTACTTGCCAAATAGGTATCAGTCACACTAGTGTCTCCTCAAAGCCACTTGAAGTGTGTTTGTGTCGGTATGCTACACCACGCAGTATCACCCAGTCCTTCCCCTCACAAGCTCCATCCTCCTCTTGCTTTTCTCCATTACTTGTCAGGATTTTTTTTTTGTTTCCCAGACTCTGCCTCCATTATCACTTGCTATTGTCTAGCCCATGCCCATGACATGCAAATCCATCCCCTTGATTTCACTTTGGAGAGATGGTGAGTGGAGTGGTGAAGCGCCCTGCCCTCTGCCGCCCTCCTCCTCCATCCTAGCCCACCTCCATCTCCTGCTCTTACCCTCTGGATGGGGCGCTCCTCCAAGTGGATGGACTGGGTTCGAGTTTAATTAATGAAATGTATGATAATGTGATTTCTTTAATAGAATGACATAGTCTAATGGCGTTGTGTGATTATGATTAATACAGTACTTTGGTGGGAGAGAACATCAGCCAAAGGCTAAATGAGGACCTTCTCTCTGCAGATCCGGTGCTGGACACGTTTCAGCGCTGCCTCGGACCTCTGAACACCACTCGTGTCTGTCTCTTAGCTTAAATAGTGACTGTGATTTCACTGAATGCCACATGCTTTAGGCCGCTTTGCCTTTTTAAAGGAATAGTTTCACATTTTGGGAGGCACACATACACATTTGCTTTCTTGCTGAGTTTTAAATTAGATGAGCAATACCACTTTTGCTGTCTGTGTGTACAGTAAATACAAAGCAGCAGTCAGTTGCTTATTAGCTTAGCTTAGCATAGATAGTAGAAACACAGGAAAACAGCCCCCTTTGTTACGTCCCAAGGTTAAAGAATCTGTCAATGAAACACATGTAAAGCTCACTATCTAAACGAGCAATAATTTATTTTGGGGGGAAAGAAATTGCCATATTGCACCTGTTAAGTTGATGTGCAAATTTTTTTAACTAACGCACAGCAACATTTGCATTCATTTGGAGTCTTGTTTCTGGCGAACTGCAGGCTGTAAGTCCAATATTCACTCTCCTTTTTATGTGTTGGCATGCACCCATTCTTGAGGGAAATATCTTTCTTTTTAGCAGCTAAATGCTCACCTAAGTTCATCAGCTAGTCGCTAACTTTGTCCGCCATTTGGTGCTAAGCAAGTAGTATACAGTTGGTTTTCAGAGCTTTTCACTGAAAAAAGCTGTGTGATGAGAGCTGTGAGAGTCAACCAAAAAAGAGCCGGAAGCTAAAACCGTGAGCTCAAAGTCTGGTGATGTTTCTCTGTGGTCACTTTAAGGATCAATAGTGTTTGTTTAATCGGTACAGAAACTCAAGTTCAAAAACAACAGTTTGTGACCTTACTGAATAGTCCTGGACAATTTCTTGGTGACTTCATGGAGTCTCACATTGACATTGATGGTGATTTTGTCACCTTTGGACAGGGCCAGGCTGGCTGTTCCCCCCTCTTTTCAGTGTTTATGCTAAGCTAAGCTAATCACCTCCTGACTGCAGCTTCATATTTACTGTACATACATCTTTATCTTCTCATCTAACTCTGTAAGAAAGAAGTTGAGTTTCCCAAAATATCAAACTATACCTTTGAATTTTAAACATAAATCTTCTTTACTTTGTTCATAAAATTTGTCAATATTCATTCTCTTTGTGTACTTACAATGACGAATCCACCTCCAAAGGCTGCTCCTATTTCCACGATTGCTTTGTGAACTATAACGTCGACCTCCTAAAAACATGCAGAAGATTAATGTCTTAAACTGATCACTCATGGTTCTATATATCTTAGATTTGTAATGATCCCATGGGTCAAAGGTGGCTATTTTCGCTTTCAGATGTAGACCGGTGAAGTAGCAGTCAAGCATGAATCATATTATCCTTGAAGAGATTAATGTAGCTGACTGAATGAAGAGGGTAATGGTGTGAACAAAGACCACTTATTCTCCTTTTATAATGGGAGTAACTACTTTGATTTCTATGAGGTGTTTTCTTCATTTTCCAAACATTTTGTCTAATTTTGCCATATGGCAGGAGAATTTTGGAAGCATGCAATGCAAAACCAATAAAATTGCAAATTTGAGCTTCAGAAGTGACATTTTTGGCAATCAGTGGAAAGCAATGAGCAAAGGTAGATGCTTCTCCTTTAGAAACAGAGCCCTCCATCATATCCACCTGTCTGAAGGTTGCTTGAAGGACAGAAGTGCAGCCATCGTCTGGAGAAGCAGGAGGTTTGAGGGAAGTGCTTCTCCGCAACCGTTTGTCACTCTGATATTTGGTAAATGTGATAATTAATACTGTAATTTAACTAAACCCTCTCTGCGAGGTCTGTAATTAAAACTGATGTACCTACTTAGCACACCAAGCATCACAGGTGGGCCCAAATTAATCTGCAAATAGAGCTAAATTGCCTGTGCTTAGCGTTTTCGTCAACGTCACTCACTTTGGGGGGAAATATCTGTAATTAATTCTGATATAACAGAGTCATAAATTTGAGGTTAAATGCAGCCTTGACAACAGACGCGATGACAGCAAGAGACCTCATCTAGCCGTCCCAGATGGGATCCAAGACTCTGCTTTCTCCCAAGAACTTGGCTGAGACTTCCTCTGACAACTGTTTGCTGCTATAAAGACACGAGGAGATATTCAAAGATAGACTCATCTTTCCTCGCATACCCTCTCAGTCGTCTTCGATTCTGAGTAAATCGAAATGAACTGGAGTGAAAGCCGACTTCCAGGCTACAGGACGGAAAATGAAATGATTAGTTCTGGATGGAAGCCAAATGAATGAATGCATTTTTTATTCTGACTTGCAGTGAAATGGAGTTTTTGCTCCTCACTATCATTTCTTTGTGCTACTTTAGATCCAAAAACGATATGCTTTATATATCAGTATGCTCTTTGCACATTGAGTATCAGCTTTTTCTTTGAGCAAAAGTCTGTCAGTATTGATCCCAAATTTGGAGCATTTAAATCCTTCAATCTCACCAGAATAGATTATTAAACCTCTAATTTTGCAAATTCAATCCCCTGAAGATAATTCAGTTGACAGTATGACCTGAGGCATTAGCAGCCAAAGATGTTTCCTGAAATATGAAGGTTTTCAAATCACCTACAACCACAAAAGGTGCTAAATTAGCATATGGATAATGTAAAATAGAGGTGTATTGAAATTAAAGAAAATTAAAGGCTCCTGCCATGAATGCACAATATTGTTCATTGTTCTCTCCTGGGTTTTTGTTTTGGTTGGTACACACAGCACAAGCTGGCACGCCGCTATTGTTGAGCAAAAATAGTAGATTAAACTGAACGACAGTCAAATCAAAGAAATAATCACATATTTATGAATATTTAATATGGTCGTGGCAAATAAGGCAAGTAATTAGGAGTTTCCATAAATTAGCAAATTGTTATTTTATGTTAATGAGAGATCTTCAGCTTTTTCCTCATGAATAATGTATGAAGAACCAAAAAAAAAAAAAGTTTCGCAGGGAAGGAATGGGGAAGTCTTGATGCACATGTGCCGAGACGCACAAACACACAGCTTTCCTTCAGTTCCTATTGTTTTGTGCAATTTGTCACTTGATATTTATTAGGCTGGAGATGGCAGGTTGTACAATGTACAATGCAGCCGGGTGTGGAGTTGTTTTGGAAGGAGAGGTGATACTGGCATCGCAAGCAGACACCACACACGCCTGCTCATGTCCACTTTATTCACAAAGCAGACTATAGTAGCTTCTATCCCACAGGTGCAGAACAAAGAGATCTTGCAAGCGAGGAATAAGGAGAAAATTGGACAGAAAGCGGTCAGAAATTAGCAAAATTTTGAAACTACAGGACAGAAATATGAGAATGAGCGTACAGTGAAGACCTCTGCACACCGGAGAGCTGGGAGGGGTCTCACTAAAGGGGTTAATGTGGCGGCAGAGGGGGAGGAGTGGGTGGGGCAGGAAGGGCAGTGAGTCAGAAAACAAGAGCAAAACAAATCTGTGATCTGGAACTCGGAGAGCAGCCACTCAGGAGGGATTAATGAGAAGTAGGAGGCTGTGAAATTATGTGGCCTTTGAGTGGGGAGAATGGCCCTAGCAGAGCATGGCCCTGAAATGAGGTGAGACAAACTTCACCTGATCCACAATTAACGGCATCATGCGGATGGGTGACACGGGGTCGCGGCAGGGGAGGGCGGGAGGAAGGGGAGGGGGCGGGAATCACAATTCACTTTGTGGCAAATTATCACCCCTCCAAAAAGGGCAGTCATCAGAAACCAGGAGTCAATGAGGAGAGGAGAGCATTTTACACACCTGTCTTTTTAAAAAAGACAGCGACAGGGATGAGAGGAAAGCTTGTTAGAAAGATTTATGCTTAATAAGGACAGACAGTAGCAGGGGATGGAGACAATTAACAGTAGGGAAAAGCATAAATAAAGAGTGAAAGAGTGAGAGGCAGAGGAGGAAAATGGGGTAGAGTTGATTGCACAGGGGGTGAGGAGCAATAACAGGAGCACAAATGATTAAGTGGTGTTAGGGACTAAGAACACTTGTTTGCAAGGACAATCTTTGTGTGCTTTTGTTGTCTGCCGGCCGCCTTTATCTTTGTGTAATTCTCCGTCTGATGAAATGTGTTTAAAGAGATGAATTGGGATCGGAGGAGCCGTCCTGACATGATTATGAGGGATTCATCTGCAGCCATCTGCCACCGTTATGAAAGGGGGGGGGTGGTGAGGGAGGGGGGCTAGCAGAGAGATAGAGGGAGAGAGATGGAGGGAGGGGAGGGGAGGGGAGGGAGGGAAGTGCAGACCTTCTGTTCAGCAACCCTGCCACAAACCCACCATTACACAGGCCTCTGGCCTCCAGTTTAACATAAAGACTTGCTTTGCCTCAGTGTGGGAAGGTGAGCTCTGGGTCCAATTAAAGAAGCAGAAGTGGGTCATAAAACTTGTGCTCTTGTTATTGTTTCACATGCAAACAAAAGGCCATTAAAAACATGATCTGAGCAGGAGAAAGGACTGCTCTGATGCCATGATAGCTGTCCACCTCAAGAGCACATTCAGGCACCACAAGAAGAAACTTAATCATTTTTTAGAGGCAGTTTTCCAGGTACCACTGGTATTATACTCCGACTTGGAAACGGCACCTACAGACTACATCATATTCACACACCAGTTGGAGGAGAGGGCACAGCAGATGGGTCCATTGCTCATCACAGCGTCCACTTGTTCTAAAGGGGAAAGCGGGGGCCTCAGACAGCATGTCTTAAGTTGTGTAATAGGCTTTTAGTGTCACAAATGAAACTCACACGTCCGTTTCTTTTTCTCAGGTTGTTTGTTTCCTTTTTGGACTGGAAGACTTGTTCACACAGCTCAACATCACGGCGGATGAAAGCGGAGTGGAAGTGAATTGTGCAACATGAAGCGAGGTGGTCTCACAGAGGAGCGGAAAGCATTAAAACTCATCACTCTTTGGTGATGCTGAGCAGTATTGATGACTGTTATCTCACTCTCTGATCTGTCAGTTGTTGCCATGGCAGCTGGCATGCAGGCCAGTCTGTGTTATTTGCCTCTGTAAGTTTAAGTTGAATTTCACATTGACAGCTGTCTTCCTGTTTATGACCACTTTGCTCCACGTGTGAAAAATCCTCCAGTGCTCCTGTGTTTTGACAAAGCACCTTTTTCATTTTTGCCCACTATACGACTGAGCCATCACTTCACATTACAGGTCAACGTTACGGTGCTTAATTATGCGCCGGCTGCTTGGGGCTCCTAATAACCTGTCATTGAGGGGAATTTGAATGTCACACCATATTGTTGGGCCCTAATGGCAGCAGGCAGATCCACTGATGAGCCGTTTTGGGACAATTACAGCGGATATTCAAATCACAGGTCTCGGTGTGTGGCGAGCTGCACCGCACACAACCTGACAGGGGCCGACGCGTACGCACGCGCGCGCGCACGCGCGCACGCACTTGTTGTATCTTGACCCTGCAGCCCACCTCTCTTGACACATAAAGAAGATACCCCCCCACCTCCCACTGCTGCTGAAACAGTTTAACTGCAGCCTGATCGCTTTTATTATCCGCCTAATCCAGATATCAGCGATTTCATCAAGCCGGGAAGATATGCATATCATGAATTATTTTGACACTGGGACCTTTTAATTTTCGCCAGCAATATTTCATCCCACCAATCAGTGCCTGGAGTGGTTGTCGGACGTGGCGGTGTCAGAGGACGAGACTCCCCCCGGCGGATCCAAATCATCCGGGGGGACAATAATGAGCTATGGCCACAATTATGAGCTGCCTGTGTGTTCACGCATCTCATCAAGGCCGCCATGCAAGCTGCTGCAGGAGGGGGAAGCACGCACAGAGACTCTCGATGCAACGCATCAAAGATTTCAGCTTTTATTTAAAAAAAAAGAAAACGATTTCATTTCATAATGCATTTCATCTTGAGCTTTTCATTCAGCTGGTCTCACCTTTTACTGGTGGAGAGATGAGCTCCATTACAGGTATTTACACCTGCTGCAGCAGCTTCACACATGAACTAATATGTGATCAATTTAGCTGGATTCCGGTTATTAATAACTCACTGTATTCATATATTTTTTTTGTTAATGTGTGCATCTGATGGCCAGTTTGATTAAACAAATCTATAAAGGGTGATCGATCACATGAAGTCGTACAGTGACTTTATCATCTGTTAATGGTGAGAAAAAGGGGTTTGTGATACATCCTGTTAAATCACATCATCATGACTCCTGCATGAATTCAGCATGACTTAAGTACATGGTTTGTGCCCTTATAATAAAGTGCCATCCTAACATAACTCTCTAATTATCAAATAAAATGGATAAATACATGCCGATGGAATTTTTCCCCTAATGTCACATTATTACTGGCTTATAACTAATGTATATAAAAGCAGTAAACATTTATTAACCGCTGATACGGCCAGTGGCCTTTATAAAGGAGGGCTTATAGGAAGACAAATAAAAATGTTACCACAGTCCTATTGGCCAGAGAAGGTATATTTCTGCTCCCTCACACACTCCCACCGGCCACATGTGAAATCATAAGGATGCGTTACACCCCGCCATGTCTGTGTGTGATATGTGGACTGTGTCACTTAATACTTTGCGTCTTTACCCAGCTCCCTGCGGAGCGGGGATTACGTGAGCAAATTGGATGCTCAAACAGTCAGTCCGTGACCTTCCCTCATCCTGGATGTTGACCCCCGTATAAAGAGAGACATTACATCTCGTTACACAACAACACGGCTCCGGCGCTCCGCTCCAGATAAAGAAAAATGTCTCAATTAAATCTTCACCGGGGCCCCCGTGCCGAAGAGTTATCGCCGCCCCGGTAGCGCTGATCGCTACACTCACACATCCTCAAAAGTTATTTGACATAAATTGCCGGAGTCACATCATTTCCTGCCACACTCTGAGCGGGATTTACTGCTGATCCCATTGACTGGGAGCTGAACCTCCAATAAAATTCCTCAAGAGCCCATGGGGGCCGCGAGACGCACCTATCTCCCCTCCATCAGCCCCCCTCCACACACACACACAGATTAACCATGCAAATACTCACAGGTGGGATGGTGATACCGACAACACATTTATGCACATGTATGCAACTGGGCTGATATGGCCGTGGGGGATGAGGGCTGTGCACAAGACTGGCTGATTGTGTTTTATCTGATGCAGGGGGGGTGAAATGGCAAGGAGGCTCATCCACAGAACTCGAGGAGGAGTGAAAGTGAAATTATCTGTGGCTTTAATTTGAAAATGAGAGGTGAGTGGCACAGTTCTCTGGAGGATAGCCCCTCATGTGCAAAAAAAAAAAAACTTGTGAGGGGAGTAATATCATTATAAGGCAGCATATGAACCCTTGAGGAAAATCGTTTAAAACCGAAAATTGCCTTCTACATTAGTGCTCGGGCATTGTGGAGGAAAGGTGCACACTGTGTTAACTACTAAAAACAACCTTATGGCTGCATTAGTCTATAGATATTACAGTCTGAGGGAAGCAAAGCATGTTAATGGTTGCAGGGTGTTAATGGTTATGATGATTCTTGCTCGTGCTCAAACTGACCAGATGGAAATGCAGTTTCAGCACGGCTCTCCGTGGCCATTCGGAATCTTAGGTCATGTAATTACAAACAAAGTGTTTTCATCGGATGTTTTCAGATTATACTCTGGACCCCACAGTTTGCTGTCCTTGTCAGGCCTGCTGTCTCTCTCTAGTGGTGATAGGTGAGAAATATTCCACTGCAGATCACACACCCGTATGCATGTTTGGTCACTGTGAATTGGCTGGTATTTATACACGCTGTGTGTGGCACGAGAGTCATTTTTAGATTTTGGTGACATTATCTATTGTACATGCCACGCAGCTGGAAGCCTTTTGACGCAGAGCACCACAGAATCTTTAAATACATGAGGCCAAAAGGGAGATTTGAATTTCTAGGCCTTTGAGTCTTTAGAAAAAAACTAAACGTTGAAACTGCCTGACAACCACACTCCCCACAAGCTGATGAAAATCATGTGATATGATCAAAAAGTGCTACTGAAAAGTCCTTGAGGTGAGATTATATTGACAATAAATATGAGGCGATTGACCCTCTGCTGGTTGTTTATGCAGCTCAAATGAACAAATGACACTGATCTATTTCACTTCGATCTGTGCATTGAATGCATACAACAGTTACAATCATTTGAATATAAAGACTTGACTTAAAGCTCTTGTTTGCTTGTGCTGCAACTTAGTTTACTTATCATTTGTGTTTTACTCTGCAGAAAATGTATGCAAAAACATTCTGAGGATTTCTCAGTATTAACAAATGCCTTATTTAAAGTGGCCTGACCAGATTTAAAAAAAAAAAAGTGTTTTCAAAATTGTCATTAAAAGTGCTTCTCTAGTCACCTTCCATCCAGATGATGCAGCAGGGCAGTGAAGGCCTCCCCTCCAGCTTGGCACAGCGTTTCATTGGTGGCTCAGCAGCAGCAGCATCAGCAGTGGCTTCAGGGCCTCCAGCTGGGGTTGGCTGCTGCCTCTGCCTGCCTACCAGCACCGAAGCTGGGGGAGGTGGTGGGCAGGCCACTGGATTGCCCTGGGGCACCTCACTTATGCACCAGTAAAGAAAACTGCAATTTCTCCCCACTCTCTATGCCGAGAATGGTTGCTGCCTTCAGCAATTTGATTTGACAAAGTAGGGTCTGGAGCGCTGGTGTGACCACTGCACATGCCATGAAGTGTAACATGACAGTATAATGTTGGGAAATGATAGGTCTTCAGTATAACCAGCCAAGTCAGCAAGAAATTAAAACACAAGACAAATCTAGATTTTTCAGTTTATCATCATTTGCATTAACAGTGTATGGGAATCTACAATTTTAAGATCTGCATTACATTATATTACATTTGACGGCAGACACATGAAGTCTGTACACATAAAGTTACATTGTTGAGTTTGTGGGGTTTTTTGTCAACCATACAGATGTGATTAATCTAACTGTTAAGGGAAATTCACACTTTTATCAACACATAAGGACAGTTCTAAGAAACGATGTTCAAGTATTTCTTTGCAGTATGAGCTGAGACACCAAATATTAAAAATGAAACATGACGCAATGTAAGAAATTGAATCTGTGCAAACTGGAAAAATAAAGAAGAATGTTTAATACTGATGATGATGGTAACTTTTAACTAATGCTTTTTATTCAAAAACATTATTCTGAAGGATGGTGGCGAACGATAATCACTACATTTAATGCAAAAAATTATTATTGCTTTTCCAGAGAAGAGCCACCATCAGTTCAGATTATTCAGGTCATTCTGTGCCATTCCTCTATCTGTTTGACCTCAACCAAGTGTGACGTCTCCGCACCATCTCAACAATATAAGTCGCCTGCTCAGCATTGTATGTAATAATTGCTAATGACACTCACACGAGTCAGAGGAGATAATAAAGAAACCTGGTGTGAGTCATGGGGTTGTAAGGGCTAAAGAAAACTCGCTAAGAGTGTTAGCATTAGCTGCTACAACCTCTTGTGCTATTTTGTGACGCTGAAAATGCAAATCAGTATTACAAAAGCAGAATAAATTCTTCCTTCACATGTAAGGTCTGAGATTTTAGGGAATCAGGCAGATTTACAAAATGTACATAACCACACCTTTGTTCCAGTATACTACTACTGCTCATTTGATAGCACTAGTAAGTCCTCTGTGTGTGTGTGTGTGCGTGTGTGTGTGTGAGAGAGAGAGAGCGTGCACCAACATGATCTTTGCTTTAAGGACACTGCTGGCTAAACTGAAAAATCAAACTGAACAGGTGGGAGCTACAATACTGTAAAAAAAATGTCAGTGGGAGTCCAGGTAACAAGGGGAAGCAGGCAGCTAGCAGGTTTGTCTTCTCCATGCGGGTATACGGTTTTTACTAAAACTACAAGAGTATGATGCTGATGCGAGACAGGAAGCAGAGGTAGCCTAAAGTCTGTGCAAATAACACAAGGAGCTGTCAGGCAATTTGCCGCCACAGCAGAACTCACATTTGATTTTTCCTGCATTAAAGCATCATCAGAGGAGTCCTGACTTTTGACCAGAACGACTAAACGCAGTGAGGGGTGGTATATCAGCCGACTAGCTTCTTTCAGTATACAACAGTCTAATGCGTGTGAGCCAGTGGCTAAATGGGCTGCAGCCTCTTGCTGGTGTCTTAGTTTACCATTTCTACTGAGGTGATGTCCCTCGGTGGGCTAAAAGCTGGGGGAGGCCGGGCTGCAGCTGCTGAGGGCTGCCAGGGAAGCACAAACGTTACGACTGACATGCTCGGAGATCTCAACTCATCTGAACGAATGATGAAAAAATCATATTAAAGTAAAATGTCAAAAAGGCACGCACAATAATCACAGATCTAGGCATCAGGCAAGATTGGCACAAAAGACTCATTGCATGCTAATAAAACTGAAAGGAGCGAAAAGAAAAAAAAATACCGTAATTAGGACATTTAAGAATGAAAAATATGAAAAATATATATAGTAAAAGAAGAATGGTTGAAAATAGACACAGGAGGAGAGCAACGAAAAAATCATGCGCAAAAAAAAAGGAACTCCCAATTTTCTGATTCAAAATCAGCCTCAGAACAATTAAATACGCCTGCCACACGCCAACTCAAAACGCAGCGATACACATTTCCAGAATGTTATTTGGTTTCCTCTGATTTCAAGTCCTCTGGCTACGCCTCGTGAGATACATATGCAGCTAGTATATAGTTGTGCACAGATAGGATTTGTAGCTCAATATATACACAAGTTTAAGTTATTGCAGGTTCCACTTGGCAGTCCAGCACTTGTTGCACACGCGTGGCTGGGGTCTGTGCGCGTTGCAGAGGGGAAGTCTAGACTAGTGTAGCGCCGTGAGGCAGGGCTTAGTCCGGGACGAGGCTGAGAGACGCTAAGGCTGCAGCTGGATGGAGAAAACGGGGAGCACAGAGGGAAACACAGGAAGTGGTCACCAGTAAAAGGAGCGCGTCAGGAAGTTGGCAGCCGTGCTGAGCCAGCCCATGCCGTCCGTGATGGAGCCTACGCGCGTGACGGCCTTGTCCTGCTCCTGGGATGGACTCTCCTCCTCGGGCAGGTAGTCCGGGATGTCCGTGTTCTCCTCTACCAGCACCGCCGAGTCCTCCTGGAATGGCACCATCAGCTGCACAAAGACAGAGGAGAAATATTTATTTAAAAAAGAAGACAGAAAGAAATTAACAGCACAGAAAGCAATTTGTTAAGTGCAATTTGTCCAAGCAACTACTTCCTTCCAGACTTAACTTAATTAAGCACAGTTGTTTGGCTACAGAGCCAAATAATCATCAACTGGAGTCCGACTTCATGTCTGAGCCTGGTCTGACCTCTGCTGGCCACATTATATATGACTCTTAATGTAACCATGTCACCATTCACTTTCAATTATTTGAGCTACAGCCACTAGATTATTATTATATTATTACTATTATTGGAAAACAAACTCTTTAGAAACTCAGATTTTGCTAAGATTTAGCAGTTTCTCTCTGCAGTTTGGGTACAAGCTCCAAATCGGGAATCCACTGCTATAAACGATGCAACTAGGACCGGCCATGTGTTTGGCAAAAAGCAACTGGCCTACAGGCTGAGGCAGAGATGTGACTAGCTAATCATGTCAGTGTGAATAAGTCTCAGCCACAGGCAAGGGCGGCTACAGTGCCTGCACAGAGATACATGCAACATACAGTGAGGATACCGATCTGTCAGCTGACTTCTTCTAAGTGACAAAATGAGTCTTACATACAGCAGTTTAGGATAAACAACAGAGACCTTACAGGTTTCACATATATCTGCCTCTCAGCTGGCCTTACCTCTCCTCCATCATCCGTCTTCACCACCTGCTGAGCCGTCATTACTTTGGTGGAGTTGATTGCTGTGCCCAACGCCTGTCAGAAGAAAACATTTATTGTCCATTTGTGCTTATTTGAATAGAATACTTTTGGTAAATTAAATGCTAATGAAAATGTTGCTGTTAATCACAAAAGCAACAACAAAGGCAATGAGAGCAACATCAAAGTTATGGCCGAGACATCCAACCAATTGGATCCAGTATAGTAAGTATGATTAGTCAAGAGTGCATTTTCATCTACTATAGGCAAACCAGGCCTTTCCTGAAGAAACAACATGATTACTTGCCAGTTTTAAATACCAATGATACTTTTCGTACTAAAACCTTTAATATAATCAAAAACAGGCAACAGAGCAGCAATCAATGTTAAAATTTGTGTTAAAAGTGTTAAAAAGGTTGAAATGTGAGCTAAAGCGTATCAAGTTTCCTGGATTGCAGTGGAAACAGTGTTTTGTTAAAATAATCAATGAAGACAGGTACTGATAAAGCGCTGTTTATTCCATAAATTAAACTGGACAGATGGAGAAATTTAAACATTTAAATTTAACAAATATTTTGTGTGCCTAAGGATGATTTTTCTGCATCCAGAGAGATACTTACCTCAGCTTTAAGGTCGGAGCGGATCCTGACAACACACCTCTTGACAGCCATCTGGAAGGTGAAGCTGATGACCCCCCGAATCTTCAGCAACGCCTCCTCGCAAAGGCTCCTTCGAGTCTGACAACAGACAGGAATCAGATGAACGGCATGAGGAGATGTGAGGCCAACGTGTCACAAGTTAAGAGAGGAACGTGGTTTAAAGGGACATTATGCAGAATAAGATTGGAAATGTGGTTGAAGCAGAATCAGATACAGTTCAATCAGGTCAAGTCTGCGCAGGGAAATATATCAGAAATATAAGGAACACAGTTTACATGAGTGTGGTATCCAGCTGCCACAGTGTTGCCACAGCGATGCAGCCCACCAGAGGCCGTCTGTCTGCTGTAATGTAATCTGGCTAGGTGCAAGCTTCCTGCAGCGCAGCATTCAGGTTCAATCTCAGCGTCCTGCTGTTCAATAGCTGACATTTACAACCTGACCCCTCCACCCCCCGATCCTGTGCCAGACAGACACCGCTAAGCTGCACTGACAACATTGTGATAATGACAGCAGCAAGCACCATGACCCCAAAATGAGATTCTTGTGCATCAACAGAGGTTTGGTGTGTCTGAGTATGATAGATGGGTGCCAGTACGTCGTGGTGAGTCCTGGATGCGCTCTGTGAACACTTACAGGGTCGTCCAGTCCATCAATGTGCAGCACCACAGTTTTGGCCCTCTTGTTGTTGGAGCCCAGGAAGAAGTGGGCTTTACGCTGGCAGGAGGCAGCTGCCGCCTCGGCCTGCTCGGCCTCTTCTTTACCAGCCGACTGCAAAATCTCATAGATCTCAGAGGCCAGCAGTTTGGTCTCCCCAGGCGACGTACTCCTTTGGTGGGAGGGAGTAAAAACAAGGGAAGAGAGGGTGACTATTGTGAAAGAAAAATGAGTTATGTGGTTTAATTGATCAAATGTGGCTTATGTGCACACAAGTGCTACTCAACCGACAAGAGCTGAAATTATCTGTTGTGTTGACATATATTTCTAAGTGCATCTGTAATGATACTAAAGGTGTATGCACTTGAATATCGGAATGATAAGTTCAAGAATAGGTAAACTGAATCTTGTGCACTTTTAAATGGCGGCACTTTTTGTCAAGAAATATGGTGCATGAGAAGAGAAAAGAATGTCACTCCACCAATCAGGGGACAGAGATTGTAGTGAGTTGAAAAACGTTAAAAAAGATTGCAACTTATTATAGAACGGATCAGAATTAGCTCTCCCGGAAAATCTAATCTTCTCCAGCTTTAGAGAGCACATGATACCACCAAGCCGCTGAGGGCTGAAGGGAGCTTTAGCAGACTTCCAGTGAAGAAGAAGAAGATGGCGTCTTGCCAATAAGGAAGTGAAAGCTAGAATACATAATTGCTTGGAGGTGCATTGGTTTCATTGGTAAACCCTAAGATGGCAATGTGGAGAGGGAGCTTTATAGTTATCAAAAACATCTGTGACATAGTATTGATGTAATTCTGCCAAAAGCAAAATAATAATGGCAAGCTTAGAAAACATGGGTAAGATTGCAGGATGAAGCATGACATTTGTCACAGCTGTCTGTGATATTAAGATAAATTTGTGACAATCGAGTTGAAGCTGCTTGAACTGCACGAGTTTGAGATGAGCACAATTTCAGCTTGGATGAATTTTGTTAAGAGCAACATCCCAGCAGTTATCCTCCAGGCTGCCATGCAGCCTAGGACAGGAGTTTGTTATAAACTTTCGCAATGAGCGAGTTCTGAAGGGGGTCTGAACTGAGAAACTCATCCCGCAGTTGACTCAGAGAAGTTGGAAACTTAAATGGCCATTACTGTGCCAAGATATTTCTGTTATAGGCCTGGAAAGGCAGACAAATCATGATGCTTGTATGCCTCTGCGGGAGGGAAGAAGTGTGAATCGTGCTTAAAACTGAAATAAATTCATTAAGTTCCCATTCTTGTAAGCTCCAATGGACGTGGCCTGAATCTGACAGCATGCCATAGCGACAGCCATCCAATCTGTTTATCCCAGTATTCACTGGACAACCAAAGACAAAGCTGCAATCCATCACACATTTAAACTAATGCTAATTAAGCCTATTCTGCACTTCAGTCATATTTATTACAAAAAAAAAATCCATAACAGCATAAAATTTCAGAAGGCGGAAGCTTTCCATGAAGAAGCTACATGAGGTCAGTTGCAGTTACTGAGGGATCCTGACATACCCCTGCAGGCTATACTGCTTTATATGTCACCAAGACATCACTCCTTCTATAGTAACCACATACGACATCAGCTGTCTGGCGCTGCTGCCCTCTGGGAGCCTGGTGCTTCCCAGCGCTGTACAACATATTCCTGTTGCAGCTCTATGGAAGCCTGTCAGCCTTTCGGCGAGCCAAACACTCCATTTATCTATTCGTCACTTTTATGCATTGAAAAAAAGCCAACATCATCTTGAGCACCAGATCTTATTGTGTCGAAGGAATAAAAATGGTGTTCACACCTGTTTGGTGCAACTATACTGGACCCGTCCCCATCAGCCACGTGTTCCCACTCTGTCCAGCTTTGATCGACCTCTACCCAAAGTCAGATCGACTGGACTGCGAGGAGGGAAAGCTGTTGCTGTTACTACAGGGCTCCTCTTGATGCCACCCCTGACTAGCTGAAGTGACTGGCTCACTCCAGGGCAAGCAAGAGCTCTGCCGCAGGAAGAGAAGGGAGGAGGGGGCGACAAAAATCATGCAAGCTATAGCCGGCCACTTGAGCATAGGTCTATTCCTATCAGGGTGCTAATGATGAACAGCAGTCACTTAGCAAACCTGCAACAGACCCTCGGGTAAGACCAGATATCTGGAGCACAATACATCCTCAAACCCGACCTGCCTACATAGATGAATAGAGCGTTGTTTATCATGTTCTTATAGAAAATTATAAAATAATCTGTGTACAAAGGCTACTACAAATGAAACAAGATTAAAAACAAGCAACACAGAAATGTACTTAAAATACACCATGTGTGCAAAATGAGCCACCTCTGCAAAATAACGCGCCAACTCCACAACAAAACAAAAGCAAATACAAGCTCACATCAGTAAAACCATGCAAGTGGACTCATCAGGACATTGTAGAAAGGTGGCAAGATGCATTAAAATCTATGACAGGCAGAAGCAGCAGTTTAACTGTTTACCGCCCTACCCTGATTCAACTTTAATCACATTCATCCTGACATGGCAGATGGAAGGACATCACGCTGCTGGGAAAATTTGCAGCGTGGCACACATTGTCCGTGCAAAACAAAAGAAATCCTAGGTTAAGGTTTTACGTAAAGAAAGTACACAGTGAGTGTGTGTGCGTGTGTGTGTGCAAAATGTGGTGATGACAGGGACTTGCTTCTGCATGACATTCTGCAAACTCAGCATCATGCCCAGCTCGGCCTTCATCTTCTCCCTGTTGGCTCGACATTCTGCCAGGTAGCGCACGGCCTGCAAGGACAAGGGCAACCGTTATCTATCTGGTGCTAAAAGCTGACAGACCTTTTGTGATATCAGAAGCGAGAGAGAGAGAGCAGTTTTAAAATAGGTGAGCGTGTGCAACGGTAAAGTATTACATAACTAATATAAATGCACATGCACATGCACCAACCCAGTGTGTACACTTCACGGGTTACCGTCAAGGAGCAACTGTTACATAAACCCACTTCAATGTTTACTCACAATACAAGTCATGGGCTGTACAAAAGGGTGGTGGTAGTTGGGAGAGGTTGCCATATCAAGACTAAGTTTTGTGTTTACATCACAAAACAGACAGCAGATGTCAGCAGCGCACAGTGTTTTTAAATATGAAGCTGTTTAAATGCCACCAAGTGTCAGCTTGTGACAATGACTGGGACACAGTGGTGGGAGAAATGGCCTTTAGAGCGTCACTGAAACCTGCTCTGACACTGCTGGACAGCAGGGGGGGGCACAACATGACAAGAGCAAGAAAACTAAACTAAATCGCAGAGCCAGCAGGGAACTGAACTGATTATTCAACCATGGCTAATTCAATCTAAATAGCTGCTGTAGATATTTCAACTACAATGTTTGAATAACCAATTCATCTCTTTCTATGGTGGTACTGAATAATTTAAACCTTATTGTTTTACTTAATGCAACAGTAAGTGTCGGCAATGCGAACACGTAAAGAAAAAAATAAATGGATGCTGCTTACCAATAGTGCAGAGTAGACGACCTGTGGGTTCGGGTGGTCCAAAAAAAGGATGAGCCCTGGCAGACAGCCTTGGTCTTCTACGATGGCTCTCCGGTTCAGGGGGTCCGCAGCAAGATCTCGCAGCTGGTTCACTACAGTCAGTGCATCTATCTCCGCACTCATGGTGCCTCTTGTCTTGACTTCACGCACATCAAACCAACCTCTTCGCTCTACTGAAAGAATAGAGTTTACAATCAATGGGCCTGTAAATTATCTCAAGTAACTGTCTGGACTACAGAATGTCAGAAAATAGGTAAAAATGTCTATTATAAGTTTCCAGAGCCCAAGGCGACAAGAGCAGTAACGATTAATGGATTAGTTGTCAACCACTAAATTGATTGCCAACTATTTTGAAAATTGATTCATCGGTTTGAGTAATGTTTTTAAGAAGAAAAAAAAAGGCTAAATTCTGTGATTCCAGCTTCTTGCATGTGGATGTTTTCAAGTTTCTTTACTCCTCTATGACTGGAAATTTAACATTGGGTTATGGATAAAACAAGACATTAGAGGACATCACAATCTTGGGTTCTGGGAAGCACTTATTGATATTTTCACAATTTTCTGGATCAAACAACTAACCGATTAACTGAAAAAAGAAGCAAAAGATTAATCAACAATGAAAGTAATTGCTCGTTGCAGCCCTAAAGGTGACCCAAAGATAACCTCGGGAATGTTTGACCTTTATCTTTATAAATGACATGAACACTGATTGTCACAACTGTTGAGAAATAATTTTCTTTTAATCAACTAATCAATTAGTCAACCCATCTTGGAACACAAATACAAATGCGTTCCTTGTAAATAACAACAAAGTTCAAAAGCTATTTTAACTCTTTCTTGCCACCTTGGTGCAGAATAATGTTATACCTTGCAAGATTAAGTGTTAGTGGCATGCACTGTTAAACTTTTATAACAATACCATTGCCTAGACCACGTTTTACTGATATGTTGACATTTCTGGGGATTTATATTAGCAATAACCTCTGAAAGGTGTTGCTGATTAGTGACTCTGGTGAAGTTTATTTAATTTTACTGATATGCACTGATAACACTATAGTTATCACATGAAATAACAAATAGCTAAGCATGCTTTGGAAGGCAAATTTTAAAACCATGCTAATTCATCATAGTGTTTGCTGCTAACACAACCAGCTAATTTTCGTAAAACAAAATTACAAGTACTTGCTTTTGCCAAAGACACTTTCTACGACCCTCAACCTCACCTCAAATCACGCCCTGTGGTACAGAGGCGATTCAGCAGCTAAGCTAGGCTAGCTAACGTTACTTGACAATTACAGCATACCTTCTTGACAGTTTTCAGGAAAATCATGAGAAACCCCGGCTGACTTCAGTTGCAACAGATGCAAAAACAAGAATTAAATAAGAGACGGCTACGTCCCCGAAACCACCTTAAAAACAACTGTAACAAACACTGTAACACTTTCACTATCGCTAGGCCTGTGCTTCTTTCTTTACTATGACTCTTTAGCTAGCAGCTGTGCGCTGTGTTTGGCTTTTGTGGCACATCAATGGGTACACCTGTTTTGTGACTCAGTACATCCCGGTTTTCCCACGAAGATCTCAGCAGTTTCAGCCGGTCACAGCCCTGTCGGGAAATTTAGGGAAACATAACGAACATACATACAATTCCTGGCAAATGATTGGACAATATATTTTGAGTGACTCGTTTAAAATCCAACCATCAGATGTTTTTTGCTTAAGGTTCACATATAACTGGTGACTTTGTCTGTCAATCAATATGAATAGCCAATGGTGACATTCCATAGTCACAACCTACCCATTATAATCCCTGTAATCCAATTGGCTCAAAACGTATCCCATGAGTCTTCCTACTCACCTCCTTGCTGGAGATATCTGTCGGAAGACAAGTTGGAAAAAAACTACAAAGTTGGAAGGGAACGTCACTCTTGGTAAGTTTTTTCAAAGTCACACACAGCCGGTCATGGAATATAAATATAACTTGTACACATGTGATCGGTTGTCAAACTTTAGGGTCAACGTTAACCAGAACTGTGCCCTTCTTCGACGTATCCTAATAGATTTGGTCTGCGGTTAAATTGGCTGGCTATAGCTAGCTAGCTATCGTTGTTAGCATCAGTTAGCCAGTCTGCCCGCTAAATTAAAGACTCAGCTATTTAATTTATCGATCCTAACTAACCACTAACCCGTCTCCAGCAATAGTGCTGCTAAGTTAAGTTGTGTCACAGAACTGCGAGTCGCTCACTTTTACGAGTTTCTTGTTGTCCTAACTTAAATTCTGAACGGAGACGCTGTATAGATAGATAGACAGACTTAATAAGCGGCATCTCTGGCTGTGATACTTTGTTTTAGCATTTTTAGCTAACATTACGTATGTAGTCTGTACGTAGCATCCTCCCATGTTTTTTTCCAGAATTAATACTTTTTCATTTACTGTCTTTGCTTAAATAAAACCCTGTTAATGATATTTATGTTTTAAGTTAATCTTGTGAATATCATAATAACATCTATTTACTTTGTTGCTAGCTACTGGACAGTTGTATTACATGCCGCACTTGTTTAGACTGGACTGGAGCATCTTAACCCAGGTATACATTGTAGAGGCTTAAAGCTCCTCAAGAAGTCATTTTTGGTTGTAAAGTTTTGTGATTCAACCTGAATTTCTCACTCTTATGTTCCTTCTAGATGACCATTTGGTGATGATGCCCTTGGTGTTGGGGCAGGCATCCGTCTGCCCTTGTGAACCACACAGACAGAAATGAGTAAAAACCATGCACGGATCGAAATGGACCTGGTATGTGAACGTCTGTGTTGGTATCAGACTAACCAAGTATCTGCTAAACGTGCTATTTCCAAACATTTCACAGTCTTGCACAGACCATTGTGCCTTTGTCTGGCTCTCGTCTGAAAGCCCATTGTGAAGGTCTCTGAGTTGCAAGATCCGAGAAGCACCAGTCATGGACTAGTGAAATCTGCTGGTGTTTCTGCTCGAAGACATCTTGCATAGGATGCATTTAAATAATTACTAGGTTAAAAGTAAGGTAAACAGAATTTGTTTTTCTTTTTTTTTTTTTTTTTTTAATTATTTGTGATTTATCTTTTGTTTTGCAGGCTTTTGGATCGACCAAGCCCTATGGGTCCTCGAGAAGTATTGTGAGGAGAATAGCTACAAGTCTTCCTCTTAATCCCTGCCCCAGGGTTCATTTTCAGGTGAGGGGAGGTTACCAGATCCTCATTTTTATCGGGCTGTATCATTAAACAAACAGACCCATCATTCTTTAAATATGTACTATGTAAATTTTGGATTTTAAGGTAATGGCAGGTTGTCTCTCTTGTGATTTCACGTTGTTTGAATTTGTCAAATATGATATAGCCCAGTCTCCTCTTCTGCCTGTTTCTCCCATGTGACGACAAATCACACACCCTCTTCAACTTTTGTTTACCTTTGCTTCTCTGACTGTTTACATTTATGAACCATAAACAGTGGATGAAGTCGTTACAACAGAGATATTTTCTTATCGGAGCGCTGACTGTGTTTTCAGGAGTTTGTTAACAAGTCAGCCTTTCAGCTAGTTCAGTTTGGTGGCATTTGAAAAACTGAATAGCTTTTCTTGACTTTTCTGTCTCCTTCAACACTGTGCTTTCTCTTTTCTTCTTTTCTTCTGTCTCCAGCTACCCTCCCTAGCTATGTGGAATGCAGTATGTCTGCTTTAGGTCAGTTTGTTCGCCAACCTTGAGCTGCTTTTACGACCTCTTGTGCTACCTGAACCTTTCATTAACAGCCTATAGATCCCGTCTTCACCTCTTCCCTCTGAATTGCACTCATTTCCTAATTTTTACATAATTACTTAAATGAGCTGTTGAAATGCAGTGTTGTAATGTGTCAAGGAGGTGTGCTCCTTTCTGACATGAGTTTTTGTCTAAACGTAAGCATGGCTGTTCTCTCTCCGACAGCTTTATCCGTACAGTGAGGATGCTGGTGTCCTGATTGGCGCCAGGAGGCCGAACGGTTTGGTGGCCTCTCTAGCTGATGTCGCCTGGATCGACAGGGATGAGGACGAAGAGGAAGACTTATTTGGCAGACCCAGGTGAGAGCTTGACAGTGACCTGTAGGCTAGCATCGTCCAGAGGAGAATTGCAGTTTCATTTGTAAGTGTTTACCTGTTCCCGTGAGTTATGTCTTTGATTTCACCATATTAAAACAGGTCAGGGATCCCAGCAGGACTCGTGTTTCGAGCCCAGCAGCCTCATCCTCAGAGAAAACCATTAACCCGCCAGAGGTCACTGCCAAGCCTGCATGAGGGCACTCCAGACCCCCAGGGGCCAACAGTGGCCAACGATGAGGCCATTCAGAAGATCAGTGCACTGGAGACAGAACTTGCCAAACTCAGAGCTCAGATAGCCCAAATCGTACTGGCTCAGGAAAAGAGTGCACAGCCAGGTATCTTACACAGCCCTCAAAAACAAAACTTACCTCTCTGTGTTAGGGGTGAAAGCTCAGAGTGATTTGTTTTCCTATACTTGCTCCTCTGTAGTAACATACATTTTCCTCTAGATGGCAGCAGAACCTCACATGGTAGACAGCTTCAAGCTTTTTCTTTTCTTTCTTTTCACCTCAGCTGCTACCACAGGGACACCTCCCCCTCCACCCTCTGGCTCCCTGCCTCCGCCTCCCCCACCACCACCACCACCACCTCCTCCTCCACCACCACCCCCAGCTCTCCAGCGGACATTTTCTGCCATTGACTTGATTAAGGAGCGCAGAGGGAAGAAGACAGACAGCCAGACAGTTTTGGATTCAAAGCCAGCAGAAATCCCCAACATGCTTGATGTCCTTAAAGACATGAGCAAAGTCAAGTTGCGATCGGTTAAAAGGTAATCCTCTTCCAGTGAAAGTGCATTCGGATGTGGTTAAATGTGAAGATGAAGTGTTTCTGGAAGTTAATAGCTAACAGTTCCAAGCTAACAGTTTTTTGTTTTTTTTATCTTGTCTTTGTACATTACTGTGTTACAGTTCACCATAACCACAGATTAAACTCAAGCAGACACATCGTTGCTTCGTTTTGTGGAATATTATAACTGAATGCGCCTGCAAACTCCCAACACATTCAGTCAATTTGTGTCTTCTTGAGCAGCTGCTAGAAATCGGAAGACGTGTATATGCCGCACAAATAATCTGATTTGGATGATTAAAAATTGTAATTGCTCTCGTTTACTCCATGTTTTGTAGTCGTCCAGTGGAAGGCGACGCCAAAGCGAAGTCCAGTGAGCCGGCAGATGCTGCAGCTCTCATCGCTGAGGCGCTGAAACGCAAGTTTGCCCACCGTTACCGACACGACAGTGAACGAGAAGACCAGGAGGATTTCAAACTCCCCGTTCGTGACGTGAAACCTCAAACCGAAACCCCTTTGGTGAGAGATGTTACTATATTCTTTGCTGTGATCTAAAACGAGCCATAGACAGAAATCAGACAAAATCAGCCGTTCATTTTTCCGTTCATTTGGACCAACAGCAAACATCTCTGCTTTGATTTTCATCTTAGGTAGACTGTCTTTGTTAAGCTGGAACTTCAGAGTCCGCTCTTACACGTTCAGGTACTCTGGGTGTCATGTACTTTATTCTGTCTTCTGTCTGTTTTCACAGTTTGGGCAGCACATGTTGAAACAAACTGGAAAGAGGAAGTTGCTCTGAACAGGTGATTCTAATCTCCAGATGTACTGTGGACACTTTTAAGTGCCTTATCAACCTTTAAATACCAGCTGTTTCTGTGGAAGGACAAGGGATTCTGTCTGAAGTAGACGACAGTCTGCTGCAAGTATCAGCCATCTCGTAGTGTTGCATCCGATGATCATCTTGATCCGTATTTGCACTTTTATAAATTATAATATTAGCGTTCTCTCTTACAAACATAATTTTTTGTTTGTTTAACTGAATGTCTTTGTTTCTGTGTTGAATAGTCTAAATTTCTGTAGAAAAGTGTCAGAAGTCAGATTGCATGTTTGAGCAACACTACAGACTTGTTAAATGTTATTGATTTTAATATTCAGTCATTACTTAGGCTTTTGTTAATCATATTGCACATAACATAGTTGGTCATTCCCATTTTTTAAGGGGTCTCTGAAAGCTGAAGATGTTCTTCTACCACAGAGGAAAGGGAGCACTTTCTTACTTGTGGAATAATGTGCTGTATTGTTTATATATGTATGATGACCTGTAGACTAATTTATGATTGGGATCCTTCTATTTATGTTGTAGTTTAAGTAGATAATTAAGGGTTTAAACAAAGGTAATTGTTAAAGATTTGTCAGTTATTAATTCCAGGTGGCTTTTAAACAGTTTTGTACTTTATCTGTTGAGCTTGTGTAAGTTGTGTCCTAGTTGCCAGCCTTTCCAGGGCTTATATGTCTTTTGCTGGTTCAAATATATATAACCCAGTTTTAGCTGAAGTTATTTATCTCTTTACTACGATCTGTGTTTAAGAGCCAAAGATACTGCGGTTATTCTGCTTTTCATGCCCCTTTTGTTTTTCTGTTTCACATTTCAGATGATGTGTAATCAGTGAGGCAAACACATACTGTATTTCTAGGTTGTTGTCAGTACATGTGCGGCCTTTTCTTGCTTTATCAGTTCCTCTTGATACAATTTCGCCTTTTATCTCAAAACACCTTCTCAGAACTTTAGACTCACCGTTAACATAATCAGCGAAGAAATACAGCCGTTAATTCTGCATTCACAACATAAATTAGTCATGGGTCCTAAGGCACCCACTGTTACCGGTATCCCAGAGGTGTAAATTATGTTTTTGTGCCAGTAATCACATTTTCATGCCTCATTTTGTGTCACAGAACATACTGACACCCTGGGGTCATGTGAGGTTTTAGGCGGTGTTTTGTTCAAAGTGACTGATTGCACATTGTTTCCAATTGTGTTCACCATGCCAGTGAAGTTGCTGCTTCAAGACAACTCTTCTACTATTACCTTTTCATAAAGGGAAAGTGAAATGGGCATGTTGGCTGGTCGTCATTGAGTGATTTAAATGTATTAAAGATTTTGTAGAAAAGTTGCCTTCCATAAAACGAACTTGAACTGCCAAATCTATAAATAAAAGTTTATGGTCTACCTGAATTGCACTTGAGTCACTGGTGTGTCATGGTTGAGTGAGAAGCGAAACGAAAGTGGCCTGTGTTCATATTAACTTGGTCCTGAGTAATTCAGGTCAGTGAAAGGAGTTTCCCTACAAGAGACTCATATTATTCACATTATTTCTGCCAGTATCAGACCGGACAACATGCTTTAACCATGTGAAAGTCGAAGAAACATTTATCAACAACAGGTTTTATTATTCAAATTGTAACTGCAACAGGCATGTATCAAAAAGGTCAATACAGCAAAGCCTTTACAAAATCTGGCTCGACACTGAAGTCTTCCCAAAAATGGCTGTCGCAACAAATTGTAAACAGTTTTATCAACAGTCTTACAGCACTTACAGCAAAATACAAATCAGCTAAAGTAAGAAAAGCACCTGTTATCTTTCAAAATGTTTAAACACAAACACAATTTTGTGCCACTATACAGAATCAAAGTAGACAAACCAAACACAAAGAAATGGAATGTTCAAAGTCACTCGACCATTTTGTTTCCGTACAAAAAAGGACAGCTGGAGTTGTTCCTCACAACAAAAAGGCAAAGGGATTGGACAGTGCATTCAAAGACAAGCACGCCATGCACTTGATGGGAACAGGAGCTGGTTTGGTCACTTAGCATAGTTTGTGCATAGTTATAAGGCATCAATCGAGCAGTCCTTTAGGTTGCATGTGGCTGAGAGAGACATTCTGCAGAGAGGGAGAGTCTCCTTCAGTAGATCCTAGCCAGAAAAAAAAACAAAAACCATGCATCGCCCGCAGCCACCTCCTCCCCCTCTCCATCTTGATAAGAGACTGGCAAAACCCTGAGCAAGTCGAGTTGCGTGGAGTGGAGTTCCAGGTGAGAGGCATGTGCAGTGAGTAACTGATCTCCAGTCTGGGAGGGAAGCTACCCCGAGTTCAACCAGCACTGGAAGAGTCGGAAACATCATCAGAAAAGGACTAATTTCTACAATACCGCCGCAGATCGTCGTTTGGGAGTGCAAGAACACATTGTAGCACAGGTGGAGTTTCTTATGGCATCTGGTGTGTTTGAATAAGGTTCTGCTCATGGCTTCAACAGTGGGATGACAGTTCAAACGAGTGGTTCTTCACATCTGTGCTTCAAAGGCAAACCGTGGAGCCGACATGATTCACTTCAGTTCAAGGGAAGGAAACAACAAACAAGGAGATGCGTAAACAGTCTTCGTAGAGGCAGCAAAAGGACTGGGCTTGTCACATTTTTTTTTTTTTCCATTTTTACATGAGGAAGAATCTTCAATACAAATGCAACACGGCTTTACTTTAAAGTCTTAGGAGGGTCTCGCATCTGAATACTCCAGTTGTCTCAGTCGACTCAGTTCAGATCATTCTTCAAATCTTTGTTTTCAAATGGCACTTCAAAATACCAGAAAAAATGTCTCCTTCAGTTCTTATACTGCTTTCCCCTTAAGGTCCACCAACACAAAAAGTGGTGTGTTCAGTCAGTAATGCCAAAACTACAGTGGACAAATAAATAAAACAAAGCAAATAAAAGAAAATACAGCAGTAGCCAAATGAGGTATCTATGTATTGCTCTATGCCAAAAAAGAGGAATTAAAAATTAAATAAATTAAATAAAATCAGTGGTTTATCAAGATGGGAGGCAAAAGCAACAAAACATAATAAACAAGGTGTTAGGATCAGGTGGGGCAGCGACAGGAGGCTGCAGGCCATTGCCTGCCCCACCCGGCCCCCAGTGTGTGGTGAGGCCCTGAGGCCGGGGTCAGGGGTCAGGAGGTTGAGGTGAAAGGGCACGCGAGGAGTGTCAGGATTCTCTGCTTCCCTGAGGTATTTCTTTGGAGCTGGTTCCTCCTGCGGCTGCAGCGGCGTTGCCATCCCTTTGGGCGGCGGCGGCGGCGTCTTCTGCGTCTGTGCCAGCCGTGCTGGGCTCCGCCTCCTCGGAGACGGAGGTTTGTTCCTGCTGCAGGCCGCCCCAGCTGGCCTTGTTCAGCCCCATGTGGCCCAGCATGGTCTGGGACAGACGTGTGTCAGAGAAACGGGCCCACTCTGCGAACAGCGGCTCCGCCACGTACGTCATGAAGCCTGAAGGGGGAGAACGGAGACGCAGTTTAGGGCTAAAGATCAGAAACGAGCTATAAGTGAGAGCTGCATAAAACAAATCCACAACACAGCTCCTCACCTATTTGAATGTTTCCAATTGTGCTGGAGTCTCTGTCACAAAGTGGGCTGACTTCAAGTTTGTGCTTCTTCTCAATATCTCCTAAAAGAGCATGAGAAAATATGATTAATATATGAGCTCTTCTGTGTGATTATACTGTATGTTCTACTGTTACAGAATGAATTGGTTGCTGAGAATAAACACAGAAAGAACAAAGGAAAGAACTGTAATGGGACTCAAGAAAAGAGCAGAATAAATAACTGAAGGAGAAACAAACAATAGAACAGCAGGCAGCAGGGGGAAAAAAGATAACCTTGTTGGAAGAACTCCTCAGTCACTTTCTCACTCCACTGTTTGCTCAGCTCCCAGGGTCTGCAGGGGTTGCAGATGTCCGCACACTTCAGAGCCATCTGTGCAGAGTGGGAATCAAAACAAAATGAGAGCTCAGTTTTTCCTGTGTGTGTCGAGAGAGACGGAGGAGGTAACTGACCTGCAGGATGAAGTGACGGTGGCTGGAGTTGCTCAAGCACAGGTCCTCCTGGTCCAGGTGCAGGCGAAACCTGGACAGGTACTCGTTCTGCCTGCTGATGTCTGTGGCCAGGATTAAGGAGCCCAACTCCCTCTCCATGTTCAGGCTACGGCATCAGAAAGACAAAATGATCAGACTATAAAGCGCTCACTGTGGCATCTGACGCGTTTTCTCTGTACAAGTAAGCAGAGAAGTCATGTAGAACCTTTCAACCGGTGCCATCTAATAGTGTGTAGCAGTTTTCACGGTGCACTTCACATCACTGCAGTGTCAGACTGACCTGTCCTCAGCCGGCAGATGGGAGAACAGCCCAGTCTCTCTGAGCAGGCCTACTGCCGACTTCCAGTGGTGGTTTTCCAGAACTGAGGTATTCTGCAGATTAAAAAGCAAAAATGTGCGCAGATGCACGCATTTAATAAATCATAGGGTGCCTTCCACTACAGTACATGCATAAGTAGGATCTGGCAGGCTACTAGAGCAGCTGTTATGTGGTTTTACCCTATAGAGTGTGGCTAGATAGTGGTCAGTCTTGATGAGGAAAGGCTGGTTGACCCCAGGATGGTCCAGGTCATGTGTGGCAGCTGCTAGGAGCCCCAGTAGGATGTCACAGGAGGTCAGAGACTTGGCAAGCTGCACTCACAACAAGGCAACGGCACAAAGATCAAAATGACTGATCACATCTGGAAACTTGATATTGGCACTTTTGGCTAACAAAGAACTGAATTAAAGGTAGTTTCTCAAGCCAAAATAACCACAATGTCTTGTTTGCATGCCTCACCATGGGTTCCCGCATGTAGCAGTACATGGCCTGCGTGACATCTGCAGCGTGAACCGCGTTGTGGTAGGGGTTGTCGCTGTGGTAGTCCTCCTGGACCATGACCAGGAACCTCCAGAGTTTGACCATGTCCAGCTGGAAGAGCTCCACCAGGCCATACTGGTTCAGCAGGTGGAAGGTCAGGGTGATCAGGCTGTTTCCTGAACAAGGAGATAATGAGAGTGAGTGTGCAGCTCGCAGTGCTTTTCATTTGTATTCAAAAACAGAAACTGCACCGTCAGACAATGTAAAATATCATGAATCGATTATGCTCAGTGCATCGCTGAGTTATTTGCTGTTTTGTAATTTACTTTCTTGGTGCATCAACTTTCCCTAAACATGCCTCGACTCCCCCCTTCTTAATTTTCCCATAATTACTTCTTTTCATATTTTTCCATCCTTTCTCTTCCCAGAGCACTGTGCGCTGCAGCTGTTATCTCTTGCCATCGCTTCTCCTATCTCTTGCCATTAAGATACACAGTATTACACCAAGCCAGATGTATGGAGAGAGCATATAATATCCTTTCGTATATAACAATAAGAACATGCTTTTTTCTGGTTGTGTCTGGTCTGAGTCATGCCCCTTATTTAAAATATCTGGTACCTGGAGTACACATCTTATCTACTGAGGCTTATGTAGGTTCAGAAATAAGTATTAATTTAAATATGCTCACAATATGACAAAATTAAGGCTCCATAGGAGCTGCTGTTAGTCCAAACTCCCATTTTAACTGTAATAATATGGTGTTGTGTCCTCTTCAACAAGCAAATGGCAACCAAATCGACCCAAAATTGCATGAAGATGGAGTTTTCCCCCTTTACAAAGCAAAATTCAGTGATTCAATTATAGAATTAATCTTCATCCAATAGATGGCACCATTAGTAACACACTGAATCTAAGGCTGCTTTAATGCTGGATGCTCCTGAGAGCACTGCATCACTCTGACCATAACTTTTAAAACAACTGCAGATCATATTTTACCAACCGTTTGTCAACCTGTCGAAGAGGAAAATGTCAAAATTCCAGTTCCCGACTTTTTCCAGCATGCACTACGAGAGAGGACAGAAGCACAGAATTAGCGAAGTCTGAACAAAGCGAATCAGGCTCAGGTGTGGCATCCTCATATAAAGGGTGGGTGTCATACTCTGGCCTGTCCAGTGTAGTCTTCATCCAGGATGTGGAGGGGGATCTGCTGGGGGACTCCCCGCAGCAGACGGGATGAGTGCAGGTACCTCTGGAAGCTGAGCAGCCTGTGGACCCTCCTCTCAGGAGCAGAGCTCGCTGACGCGGACCCACAGCCCAGCCGTGCTGTACACACACACACAAATTGACAAAATATGTAATATTTAAAATACCTAACAATGCTTTCGGTTCGTGTTTATTTTACATGCTCATTAGGCTCGGAGAACCATCTGGGTTGCACAAACTCGGTGGGGATCTGACACCAACACGGAGATATACAAACAGTCGCTGCTGACACAGCCGCCCACTCATAAGCCTCTCGTCTGGGATCACACAGCAGACATGCTTTGTCAGTGGTCTCACACACACACTCGCACGCACACAAAAGCACTGTGTCTGAATAAACCGGGGCTGCAATCCGGAAACACGTCAGCATGAGGCAGGATTACTTTTGGGTCAAAATGTCAACGCACAAGCATACACTTCTTCTTTGTAACTGTTTGATGTTTTCTAAAAAAGGTTCCAATGAGTATGAAAGTGATTATTTTATCGCACATCCCAAGGTGTAGGCTAAGACACACCTCGGACTTCATCGCCATGTGCAGCTACAGTTTGATAATGACTCTCGTTATCAGAGAGGCTGGCGGGTCGAGGTAATCGGTTGAGATTCATACTCACTGTGAAGAGTTCGGAAGTCGATGCACAGGTAGGGGTGGGAGCTTCTTCGTTCCGGTTCAAATCCAACCTGACTTCTCACTCTCACATCTCCTAGAAGAAATCAGCACTTATTTCCTCAAGATTCATGCTGCTTGACAAGAAAGGTGTCTGAATGTGCTAGCCCAGGCAGTATTTACAAATGTTTTCAGTTACATACTGTACATACAGGTGCCAGAAGGATGGGCTTCACCACAGGACAGTGAACAATAACAATAAGACAATTGGAAATGTGTGTAAAATTATCAACACAGTTGAAACCCTGCCCTCCTGTAAGCAAGCCTCTGTTCCACTAGCCAGAGACAGCCGGTGTATTTTTCTTCATAGATGTTTTTTCTTGCATCGGTCCGAAAAAGCTGAAACAGATTCTGGTTTTCTGGCAATATTCTAAGATAGATGAGAATTTATGCCTCACAAATATTCCCCTCGCTTTACTTAAGTGGCATTTTTGCTTATGTTATTTCTGTTTTAGAAATTGTATTTAGTTCGTTGGTGTCTGTTATTATCCTGCCTGTTTGTTAGTTTGTGCTAAATGCTTTTCATATGAAAAACCTTTTAGCCAGGAAAGTGCCGTCAAAACCTCATGGGAGCTGTAGCTGTCCATGCAAACAAAATAATCAGTCGTTGACTTTATCAAAATGATGTGCTCTTCTATTCAGTGTGGTAGTGGATATGAATTTACTGCAGCTTGGATTGTGGGCAGAAAACTTCACTATCATGTTTCAGCTTTTCGTAACAATTTTACATGATTTCACCTCTTTATTGTCCGAGTGTGGTAAAGCCCATCATTTTGGTACCCTAAGCACAACTAAAACAAGCAAAAGATGTGATTTTGTAAACATTATTTGACCCAAGTCTGGCATATACTAGCACAGTCGCGCACAAACACACACTCCCACGACCCAGAAGACAAAATTCAATGGACAGACAAGTCAATCAGACAGCTGAGCATGCAATGCCATGTCAGGACAGTCTGCTCTACTATTAGTGCTCAGAGCCACTGAGATTGACCTTTAGTCCGTCTATGACTGTTTTTAGGAGTCAGGCAGAGGAAGAGGAACAGACTCCAGACTCGGATCAAACAGACGGCGGCTGGCCTGCTTGTAGACTGCAGTCAGGAGCAGTGAGAGCGTAGTGAGGTGACAGCATGGCGCTATGGCACTGATGCAGTAAAATGCTAGCGTGTCGTTCCAGGCAACACTCTATATGCGGCAAGACTCCATGTGGCAGTGTACTCATCAAGGCGCTAAACGGTGCAATGGTACGTTTCTAGCATGGCACTTCTGATTGGTTCGTATGTGCATTAGAATTAAAATCAAAGCAGTCACACAGGTGTGTTTCCCAACCAGCATGTTACTTACTTGCAAACAGCTGTTTGAATACTACACAAGCTCCTATCAAAATACCAAAAACTAAGAATTACAATTCAAGGCATAACGATGCTCAACATCATTTTGAGAAAGCTGATCGTGGCGCTGTTGGTATGAATGTGGAGAGTGAAACCGTATCAGAGGCATTACACATGCAAAAAGTAAAGTATGACCAAAAGACACTACAATTCATGCACTCCTAGCTAGTGTGTGTGTGTGTGTATATACATCCATCACATCTGCAGATGCATGTGCTGGGGCTCAGCACGCGTGTGTGTCTGTGTGTGTGAGTGTGTGCGATCGCACACTTGTGTGATTAGTGTGTTTTGAGAGTCACAGGGTCCATGTTTCCCCTGCGGTGCATTAGTGCTGGCGCTCTGGGGTGGATGTAGGTCATGTCATTATAACTGATGCGGCGAAAGCTCTGAGTCCTGCTATTTGAAAGCACATCAGCATTAACTTGGCAGACTGAACCCTGGCCCGGGCAAACACCAGTCTGCATTAGCGTGCTTCTCCTCACACTCAATTTAATATAAAATGTACAGACACGGATGCTTTATGCCAGTGATGTATGAGACCGCCATCATACTTAGCCAAGGAAAATGATTGAAAAGCTAAAGCTCCTTCAGTCGGCTCAATAAATCGCTGTCACTGTGACTAGACGCACGTGGCAGCAGTCGAATCGTGGGCATTATCAAGACGGAGAGAAACAAAGTGTTGCAATATTATGTGAAAGCTACAGTAAACAGGATTTCAACACAGACACTCAGTAAGCCCTAAACTGTCCCTGCTGTTTAATGCTCCCTGCCTACTCACCATGCTTCACAGCAGCAATCTAATATCTATGAGCGACAGTGACGGGATAACACTGCGAGGAATTCTAATTCTTGCCAGCCAAACAACATCAGATCTATGAATCGAGGCAAAAAAGTTGCATGCGAGGGCACATCTGTGCGCGGTAGACTGATGTCAGGGGTACACTCAGGCTCTAATCGCACCATTATCCCCAATAACCTTATCGATTAGAAAGCCAAGGCTGATTTGGCTGCTTCCTAGATGCATTTGACTCCATCTGAGCCCTCCATCCTCTCATCCATTTTCTAAACTGCTTATCCTGTATAGGGTCGCTGACGGCAGCACTGGGCAAATGGACACACACACAAACAAAGTATGTACACACAGATACAGGTACACAAACACGCAAAACGAACTCAGCCAGCGAAGTCTGTTTAGGGACGCAAACCTGATGAAGCTTCAAAGACACTCAGCATGACAGATAACACACAACCTAAATCTATTCTGATTGAGAGATTACCAAAAGGCCAGGGATTGAGTGGACATGCACTCTAGTGCATCCTCATCTCTCCGTAATCTCCACATGCCTCTCTCCGTTTCTGATCCATCCATTTCCCTGCTCACTGCTTTTTAAGCCATCGTGTATTAAGAAATGGACATGGCCACGTCTGGGAACCGTGTGTTTGCGGGTGTTTACTGAAAATGCATGTGCGTGTGTGCATGGAGAGTGGGAAAACACTTACCTAGCATGCGGATGTACAGCGCTGTCTGGTCGGAGCTGTCGTAGGAGATGGCCCCTCGTCTCTGGGCAAACAAAAAGAAACACCGTCAACAAACTGCCCAAGGTTTATACCAATATCATGCTGAAGGTATGTTATTATGACGCTGTAATAGGTCCCACCAGTGGTTGTTATGCCCAAAATTGATGTGGGAGGTATCACAACCACATCCCCGCAAACACACACCTCAAAAAACACAAAATACAGGTCATTTTTTTAAGGTATACACAGAGCTAGATAAGTGGAGGGTGGTGGAATATTGCTACTGTTGGTTCTAATCTGCTGTGTGTGTGTGTGTGTGTGTGTGTACGTGCTCAAGCTGTTAAACTGATAAACATGTTCCAGCTTCATATCATCAGCCTGATACGGCACTTACCGTTACCACTGCTATCAGTCATGTGAGAAACGCACGTGTTATGTCCACACACACACACACACACACACACACACACACACACACACACACACACACACTTTCCTATAAATACAAATTATCCATCCAAACAGCTTTGGTCCCACCTTTAAACTTCTATTCCAATAACACTGTAACTGCCTTTTTAAAAGAATTTTGGGTACAGATTTCTATACAAATACATCGGATCACACCGGATTACATTGCCAGAAAAGAAACATACGATGTGCAAGTTTTAAATAAGTCACTTATTTATATAGATTTTTTTATTGCTTATAATGTTTCAAACTGCTGCCAAAACTGCTAAGTTGTAAACTAACTAGTCCTAGCTGTGCTAACAAAGACCTAACATTGATGCTAACCAAACATACACAGACCGGTAGTCCACAGCTGTTACCAGGCTGTTGCCAGATGTTGTTGTTCTTGTTTTGGTGATATAAAACACAGTCTGCGTGTGAATGAGAGGCTGAAACGCAGAGGTAAATGTTTGTTTTGCAACATAGCGCATATACATGTGGACAAGGCCTAAGGGTGGTTCTGTTGACCTCGCAAGGGGAATCACTTGTGTGCGCGAGCCCACCCAGTGTCGAAAGTATCCCTCAGCAGGAGGCAGCTGCAGCAGCTCAGTCTCAAGCACAGCAGCAGTTGGAGCAGGTACGACTGTGGCGACTGCATATTTGCTCTGCTGACAGACAACTGCTCTGGGCTGCACTGAGGTGTTGGCTCACCTCTCCGTGCACTCCACACATCCTAGCTCCCCCTCCCCTCCACACCCACTCTCCCCTCCGGGGCTACCCTCGTTTCAGATTACCCGTTCCACAGGGAGCCCGCACGACTGGCCCCGTCGGCTCACCGACGGGACTCCGTCTATGTTCTGGGACCGTTTAATGACAACCGGCTACTGGTCACACCACAAACGCAAACATGTGCAAACACAAATGCACATGCTTATACACCCATTACTTCAAATACTTAGGATTTTT
Organism: Chelmon rostratus; assembly: GCF_017976325.1. Taxonomy (NCBI): domain Eukaryota; kingdom Metazoa; phylum Chordata; class Actinopteri; order Chaetodontiformes; family Chaetodontidae; genus Chelmon; species Chelmon rostratus. Next base: position 10,829,082 of record NC_055677.1, read on the forward strand.
GCCAATCTCCTTCACACACACATGCACACCTGACACTGTCTGTCCTCTAAGCTCATGACAGCCGCCAATCCAAAGCTAATATTTTACCGGCTAGCAAACATCTTGACTCAGGGTGGGTAATCTGGAAAGCTGTATTTTAGTGTCAACAGGCCTCTGTGTTTACACACAGCACCAGTGGTTAGTGTGAATATTATAGATTGTGTGTATCTAGCATGGGCTGTGTTCTGTTTGTCTGTTTGTGTGTGTGTGTGTGCATGTGAGTGTAAGGGGGTTGGTACCGGCTGTAACATGCGTGGGAACGGTATAATGCTGGCTCTGGAGCTGGGAATGGAAGAGTGACCACTGCCAGCACTTGCCCAAACAAACCTTTTGGCCAGAGCTTGCAAACACACACACACACGCACACGCGCACGCACATGCGCACACACACACACACACACACACACACATAGAGTCATACAGAGCTAGCCACCAGTTGGCACTTAAGAGGACACTGGCATGTGCTCCCTTGTGAGCTGGTAAGAAGGGGGCGGCAGTGCAAACACTTTGTCAATGTCACATTCCCACTGCGAACGGAGGAGAAAGTCACGTTTTACCCTTGAAATGGCCGGGACACAACACACACAGCCCGGCGACGCCTTGCAGCGCTAAGTCCCAACACACACAAGACCATAGTGGTCCTGTCGTGGTCCGACATGAACTCGAGCCCCTTTCAAAGCATTGTGTTTTTGGCATTTGTGCTTCACAGCTCACGGATGATGGGAAATAAGGGCGAGAGAGAGATGCAGGACGTCAAAGGCAAGACTCGGACTTCATGTCACCGACACGTCATTCGTTTATTTTGAGTTAAATCTGCACTTTGTCCCTCTTTGCGCGCGCTTATCACAAATTTCAATCATACGAAACGTTCGGAATGTAGTCCAGCAGTGGTTAATCTTCTTTTGGAAATGCCTGTTTGTGTAAGCTGCCTGCCTGGTCGTTTTTTCTCACTCTATCTTACACGTTAGCATCACTTAGCATCCGAACACAGGGGGTAAAATGGTGTTAAAATCTGAAAATTACAAGCATGTTTTGGATTTTTTTTTTTTTTTTAAAGAACATGTTCTGCTTGTTCGTAATTCTGTCGCAGCCTCAGAGAACAACATTACTACGTTTTATTGAGCCTAAACTGAGACAGAAAAAACTTGGGAAAGTTGATGCCACAGCAAACTGACCAGCTTGTATCCTTAATGTAAGAAATTAGAAAGAACAACACTTTGCACAGCCGCTTAATTATGAAAGCCTTCCACAGGCCAGACAGCTACTGGAAAGGTTTTATTATGAAGCCCTGGCAGGAGGAATTGGCTTGGTCTATGAGAAAAGTGATGGACTCCTTTGTTTAATAACTGTTGCGCATCTACAGTAGATTTGATCTTTTTTTTTTCAAGCTTTTTGATCTGAGGATCAAGCTTACATTTTGCAAAGTAAGTGAACTGTGGTTAGACAAAGAGTTGCTGGCAATAAGTGACAGCTGAGGAGAATCTCAACCCTCAACCCTCTAACTGGAACCATGGGTGACGAAGAGCCCATTATCACAGGTTCTGATCATGGTTTGTCACAGGTGCGTCACAGCAAAGGTATTCAGCATCAAGGGAAATCTGCCAGTTTTTTCAGAGGCTGCATGAAGATGAACAGATAAAACTGCTGAGACATCATCTGTGGGATGATGTGGCTTGGATCTGGGTTTAAACCTCATCGCCAACTTTGTCAATTGTAAGTGCCACAAACTAAAAAGAAACATCCAAGGGTAGGCCAGCTGGATCTTTATCCATGAGCAGGGATGTTAATCAAGCAAATACACTCAATCAAGCCTTAGAAATCAGACAGTTTCTCTGCAGCACATTAGCATTTCAAGACAGAAACTGCTGGATATTTCCAATGACCTTAATACAGCCCGACTTCTTGGTGCCAGCGTCTAGTGGCCATCAAAGGAATTGCAGCTTTAGGGACCTGGACTCTTTCGCCTCACCGCTGAGCCGTGCCGGTCCCCACTTCGCATTTGTCCCACAGCCTCTGGCATCAAACTCATTAGTACCCAGTTACATGCTTACACAAATCTTATTTCGCTAACTAGATTTTGTAAATTTACTTGTGTGGGCGAGCAGCTTACTCAATAATGACAATCAGTAAACACTGTGTGATGTGAGGCCATCAGGGTACTTAAATTACCCTTAACATTTTGTTCCAGGAAAAATACTGGATTTCCATCCATAAAATCACAAAATCGGATCATATCAAACTTGTTGAAACATTGTGCACAAGCACTTAAGTTTTAACTGTTTAATGATGTCCCAAGTGGGTTGCAGGCCATATTACTTCAATAAAGCTTTACTAGTTTAACTTTAACTCAATTCGTATTTTTAGCGGACACATGGAAACAAGTCATCTGCCTCAGGTGCCTCAAACCTGCATGGAAGCCAATCGGCGTTGAGAGCAAGCCTAATTCAGTTTTGTTTGCAGTTTACCGCGAGCGTAACAGTCAGCTCATTGTACTGTCTGCAATTCCACATGAGCTCGTTTACATACGGCTCTGTTTCTTATCTCAGCTTAGTCTCGCTGCCTGGGGGTCACAGCACTCGGGTTTCTGCGGTGGGGGGAGTCACGTTATGTTAAAACTTCTGAGCCGGTGAGCTACCTCACGGCTTCAATCTTTTGTCATTTGCCGCTCCTACAGTTAAACAGACGTTAACAACGTCACAAGGGCTTAGACATGTGAACCCGGCCGACCTCGCAGGAATCTGGTGAAATTCTGCCAGTGAAGGTGTGTTAATTGACTGCTTTTTGTCCCCATCAACAGCTGCCTTATTGTCATGATGGTGTTTGCTCAAAGCAAACAGGCTAATGTATCTGGTGTGTGTGTGTATGTTTAAATCAAAAAGGCGGTGGCAAAAAAAGTCACAAAAACTCAAATTCAAAACAGCCCGATTGCTTCTTCGAACATGCCCTCTTGTCATCATAGCATTGTGATTGAGCTAGTATTGCAGTACAACGCCCTTTGAATGGTATTCAAGAGTCCAGTGCGCAGTGCGGCACTCTCACACTTCCTTGTGTCGAACACAGACATGAAAACAGACTTTTATTATGTCTCTTTGCTTTAAAGTTGGCTTTTTAGCTGCGGCCCGCTGCATAGTCGGTAAGTCAGCTGGGGCCAAGCAAATGAGGAAGCCAGCAGTATCCCTATAAACTGATATATCACAAACAAAGCAGCGCGCACACACGCACACGACACACACATGTAAATTCCAGAGATAAAAGCGGCCGGACTCAGCACGGCTTCATAAACCGAAAGCTTCCTTCTGAGTTATGACCTCTTGCAGCGCTCTGCTGTGTGGGACGGCACATTCCAGTAACTGAGTGCTAGGCCATAAACGCGGACCGGTTTGGATCGAGCGAGTATGCGCGCGCGTGTGTGTTTGTGCACCGGCCCTTGGATACACAAAAGCCTTAGATGAAGTCTACCTGTTGCAAGAGTGTTTTATGTCCACCCTGACACACTCCAGCTGCAGTGAGTTTTTGAGAGAGAGCGGAGGGGGCTGCTGATTTGAGGGGAGGCCCGGGGTGCGCTGGCCCGATGCCTTAGCCGGCGAATGGCAGGGCGGTGTGGTCGCAGGAGAATAACAGCAGCATGCTTGTCAGGCAGTAATACATCTGTGCCAATGTTTTTTTATGTGTTTTTACTGGCGGGTTAAGTGTCTTAAAATGATTTAAGCATTCTTTACACAGAGCGCTTGTATAAATGTGCTTTCAGCAATGCCCAATGAAACAAGTAGAGTTACGGGGTGGGGGAAGGGGGAGGCTTGCTTCATATTCTCACACACTGTCTACCCTGCACAGGAATTTCATTCATTTTTAAACATCATCCCCAGGCTCTAATTGCCTCTCTGGGCCAGCTTAAATCCCCCCCTCCTCCAAGAGGTCTTAACCTTCTTAGGAGGGTAAACAAAACCCCAGTCACCAACCAGTGCCCCTGTGGTCAACTCTTTGGTAAATAAATTGTCCCTTCTTGTATAGGCTCTTCTCATACCTCTACAGGGCTACAGTAAACATGATTAATATTCAGCCGGACCAGTTGGCCCCTGACATTGTGCCCGTTAGTGTGTTGATGTGTGGAACCACATTCTCCATGGCCGATTGCACTCGACACTGCAGAACAAAAACAGAATGGTCATGTGATAAGAGGGGCCCCATACAGAGAGGCAGACAGCAAAAACAGGGAGTGTGTGTTTAAATGAAGACAGGACGTCAGGTTTGTTTATTTACTAAATAACACGCACATCCTCGCTCGGTAACAAACAGCGCCATTCATTAAAGCTCATTCATGCGAAATTTCACAGAAAGCCTCACTCTGGCAGGGAGAGAGTTAAAGTTTTTGTGAAAGGTTGTGAAACACCAGGCTCAGAGTCTGAGCGGCTCCTTCAGCATTCTTACCACATCCTGAAACTACGTCAATCCGATGGCACTGCGCAGAAAAAAAAAACCTTATCGGTTCAGTTAAAATCAACAAAGTAACTCCCTCAGAAAGGAGCACTGTCGTGTATTCCCTTATCGCGCTCCGCACAGAAACATCCATAGTGTGGATGAAACAGGCAGCGCTATCTCTCGCCTTGGCGCACAGGCCTATCATCATCTCCTGTCCCTGAACACCTCAAATGAGAAGTAGCCGATCTAGGGTCAGCGGCCAGCACGCTCTTGATGGTATCTCTGGCTGTGATATGATTGAGCCAAACCAACAGCAGATCAGTGTTTCCCGTCTAAGCTGCTTTCCTCCCATTATCGCCAAAAGCCATGTGACTGCTCGGGCCCCATCAATACCGTGCATCTGTTTATTGATTCTTGCATCTCTGCTGGATCCCCCCACCCCTTCTGAAAGAGTTGTCAATTACATAGCCTGGTCAGAACCATGTGACTGTGTGTGAATGTGTTGCTAGCATCAAATCATGACAGCCAGCCACATGGCACAGAAACTCCTGCCATGTGGGACATCTCTGAGATGTGTAATGACGAACTAACTTGATGTGCAAATGCATGTGTGTTTTGTAGTTTAAATGGGAACCACATGAGTCTTTGCTGCGTCTGACTCCTTGGCTCACACTCCCGGTCCTTTCATTCTGCACCAATCTAATCTATCTCAGTCCTGTGTTTACCCTTCATTCCGGAGCAGCCAGAGGGGACCAGCATGCATCACTATATACAAGCAAATTCAAATCATCTTCCACGTCACTTTCAGGAATTAGCCAACATGCATTGTGATAAAAAAAAAACAATAGAGGCATTGTAATAGACAAACGAGCCCGTTTATTTAATGCCGTTGCTGTTTTCAACGCCTCTTCAACAGCATATTTACTCCCATTATAAGCATTCCACGACCACAGAGTGACACATTCTTCTGAGACTCTGTCGTGTCTTCAACCCTACTCTTTCGTCCTCTGTTTACAAGAGGAAATGTCTTCATCTGCGGGGGGTGGGAGTAGAGGAGAAAGAGAAAGAAAGAGAGAGAGAGCGCTTGCGAGTGAGCGGAACAAGATAGCCAGAGAAAGAAAAGAGACTGAGACTCCGGCCATCTGTGAGTCTGGCGGCGAGCCAAACCACTGCCCACAGAGCCCAGGCACATGCCTAACTGCCTCTTTCTGCAATGGTAGTCCAGAACTGCTTCCACAAACAACAGGCCTGTGGAACCACACACAAAAACACAGCAGCCACCAAGGACAAATGCACCCTTATGGTCATAAATAGGGCCCGAAACACAATATTTGTAGAAGTGTAATTGCTCTGTGACAAAGGCTGAGTGACACCGGTGCATGTGTGCATGCATGTTCACCCAGTTCTGCCAGTGTTCAGGAAGAGAAAAAAAAAAAAAGACAAACGACTATGTCAGCAGGTCTTTATGTTGAATTACTGAATCCAACTTTGTCACTCAAAGCAAAAAATAAAAATAATAAGTATATAATAATAAGCGTTTGTAAACCTTGTGCGGTTTAACAATGTCTCCACAAAAATGACATGCAGATCATTGTTGTTTCACTGTAGGTTCACTTAACACTGCAGAGTGCATTGCTTGCTGCAAACGACCCCTTTTTTGACAACAAAGCAGCACACCTCACACCTGCCCATTGAAAACCCTGGCCCACTTGAGAGATCAACTGGTGATCTCGGCCGAGGGACACACAATAGCTTTACACTCGTGGCCGTATGCAGAGGACGAGCAATCTAGCATTATGCTGAAACGGGCTTTCTTCTGAGGTTTTGGGGCTCCTCCAAGGATCCCTCCTCTCGGCCGCAGTCTGAGAAGCAAGGTCCAAGAACCACCAAGACGCGGGACAGCTTCAGGCCCTCGGATTAGTTTTAGAAGTCGTTCTAAGTGGTGATGGAGTGGATGAGTGGATCGCCAGAAAAAGACAATAACACAGCAAAAAAGAAAAGACCGCTGAAGATAAGCAACATTGAGGGCCTTTGATAGCCAGAGCTATGCGTTAGTCCTCGGAGGCAGCTGCCCATGATGGTGTGGTAGGTTCAAAGCGGACACACATGGGTGGTTATGTGGAGCAGCGTCTTGCACAAAGCGCTAATGGACAGCCCATTGAAGAGGACGCTCACACAGTCGAAGATAGTGACTTCATGCTTAGTTAATGTGTTGGGAGATGCCATGCAACGCTGTGGGAATTTTTGTTCATGACCTACTCGCCGTCAAAGGGCCGAGAATACACCCTGATGCTTTTGTGCAAAACTACTGAAGCAATATCAAAGATGTTCTTGTTTTTTTTTTCAATTTTAAAAAAGTAGTAACACTGTGGGGAAAGAGTTCACTGACTCATGACTTGATGTGCAACTTCTCTTGGAGTTGAGATCACAGGCACACGTGTTGCAGTCGGTTAAGCAAGTGTACTGCACAAAAGGCCTAATGGACAATACATCATCCAAGACACATGCTCATGCACAACAGTGACTCAGTGCTTGGCTACAGCATTGGAGGTGCATTGTACTGCTGTGCCAGTTTTTCTGTGTACACGAAGAGTCAAGCAAAACATGACCCCACAATGTGAAGACTGTTGTTGTGGCCTACCTTTGCTTTCACCGCAGAGGAGAAATATAAAAGGCAGGCTTACCAGAGGCAGATTTTCAAGAATTCAAGACTCTGAGAAAGCAGGAAGTTCAAGTATGACTCAATGATTTATGTTTCTTCTGTCAATGTGTCAAGGGATGTTAACATAAATAACAGTGCGGCACGTTACCCCTTACAAGCAGGTCCCAGGAGTGAACTCGTATACTTCAGGCATCAGTGCTGGCTAAAGTGTAAGCCAAGAGGGCCTTTATCTGTGGGCAGCATGCACAAATGCAAAGTGGTTTTAGGAGATGGCTGGCTGGGTTTGTGTTTTAGGTGCAAGAGATAAGAAAATGTGTGTGTGTGTGCAAGCGAGTGTTCACTGTGTGCGTTAGGGCCTAGATGCCCAACAACCACCTGCAAGATTCCTGTGGATTTTTCGTGTTTGTTTGAAAAAAAAGAAAAGGTGCTGGTTTTTAAGGCCCGTGTTGTGGCTACACGAAAAGACACGCGATAAACGTAAAGGTTTAGATTTCTTTACCTGTGACAGCTGTCTCGGATCAGGAGCCCCGAAGAGAGAAGAACTGGAGCTGAAACTGATGGCTCCCCTCCGGCTGAGGACATGCTTGGGAACCGGCCTGTCAAGAGGCAAAACCGGCAGCTGATAACATACTTCCATTGAATAGTCAGGGCTGGATCCGGATCAAAAATATAAAAAAAAAAAAAAGTGAAATATACGATGCAAAAGATAACAAATGCAATGCGAAAATAGATGACTGGTGACTTAGAAAATCTCCCAAAGCCGCACAAAAAAAAATCTTTCAATATCGTGGAAACGATGTGCTGCCGAGCTGCAAAGTATTTCTGTTCATTATGAGCGACTCCAAACTTGTCCAGATCGCCTTCATTGATGCTGCGTCTTATCTACCTCCACCGTTTCGCCTCCTTTCGGTGTCATTCCGTGGGGGGAGAAAATCATGCCGCTGTTGCATTCGCTCCTTTCCTTCTCATCTTGCTCAAATCCGGGCCCACGGACGACGAGACCTTCTTGCCATTTTCTGGGTCTTTATGAAAACGCTTCCTCATTTTCGAGGCAGAGAAACACGTCCGCTCGTTTGCGTTGCGCTGCGTCCGCGGATCCGCGTATCACATATCCCGAGACGAAAACAAAAGGCACGACCGCTTCCAAAAAATGTCATCAACATATCATATCGTATGCACCACCGGCGGACGAGGTGCGGCGGCTCCAGGATGTGAGAGCCCGTCTGCCGCGGCCGGGAGCTTTCCTCGCGTTCGCGCTTACACCGGTGGCGAAATATATTCAACATGTAGGGCTTTTCCGTCTTTTTTCGCAAGCTGCATGATGAAGGAGCAGTTGTCTAATTCACCGCTGACCGTTAAGCACAAAGTGTCTGGTTCAGAGAGGGAAACCCCCGACGTTCATCTCATTCATTGCCGCTCCGGTGGGTTTAAAGGAAACGTGATGGCACGCAACGCGAGACTATCAGCCAAAAAGACGACAAATTAATAACCGAGAGTGTGTTTATTTCCCTTTAACTACGTACCTATCGCCCTAAACATTAGCCTACTGTATGGTTTTAAAGCACACACCACCTGCCAGAGATGGTGCTGTTGAAGCGAACAGTAAAAAAACGCCCTTGTCTATCTTCGACCAATGGCGTCAAGGCGACGCTTGTAACATGAACGCTGATTGGACAGGAGCGCCTACAATGTATCAACGGAGTTACGCGATTGGATGCGCGGCCAGGGCGATCCCAAGACCTTTATGAGCAGTCGTTTGCAGACGGCGTGGACTTTCTCAAGGGTATTCCTCCACAACGGGGCTTACCCTGCAGCGGTCCACATCATTGCCTGTGATTACCTTCCTCTCATGACTCATACTACTTGGGAGCTGAGACTCACCGGGAGTTTGAAATACAGCCCAGGAAATACAGTAAAATGTTGCAGCTCTGTGGAAGCAATTTGCTCCATATGACTGCTTGTGGTGACTCAAGACACATGCAGATTGTATTGTGGAGCAGACTCTGAGTAACTAGTTTTCTTGTGGCCATGCATTGTTTGGGTTTATCATTCTGGACCCAATGCCTGAAAGGTGCTGGACCACTGATACCGGCCCACACCTACACCATGTTAAGGTGTAGTTAACCTCGTGCTGAGAGAATCAAATTATTCCTCAAGAAAGACATAGAGACCAGAATGTGAACATTTTTCACTGGAGGTTTCTGTGCCATGCCCATGTGCCGGGGGACAATGGAAGTGCCATGGCAACAGTCAGGCCCTGTGCCAATAGAGGCATAATCCCCTCCCTCCCCATTTCCATGGGTCTGAATGTAGTTCCCCACTGTCATACCCCCCACAAAGAGATCCTGCGTCTTTTCCAGGCAACTAAGGAAACACTGCAAAACACAACAAATAATGAGTCGCAGACAGTGGCAGGGGTGAAGAGAGCCCAATTCAAGTAGAGGCATAGCGAGATTTCACTTCAGTTACGTATAAAGTGAATTATTAGAGTTTGAAACTACAAAAGTAGCTGTTTTCACGCAGTGACAGTTTCATTGTTACACGTGTTTGTCTAAAAGGCGAATGTACTCTGACTAAAACATTTAATTGTTTATGCTCTATCACACGGACCCTCACCAATTCCCAGATACCTGAAAGTAGTTAAATCTCTAAAAGACTTGTTTGTGCATTACTTTAAAGGAAGGAGCAACGTTTTGTGTTTGCAAACCTGAGTACGATGCTTGATAAAAAAAAAAAAAATCAGCTGATGCAAAGTTGAATTACTGATTTTAGAATGTGCTTAGAGAAGCACAAGTAGGTGGAGACGCCTCTCAGTGACTGCACTCCTATTTAATTACTTTCCACCCTCTGGAACACCTCGTGGCTGAGAATCCACTCTAAACCCATTTCATTTTATGTTAGCTGCTACTTTTCCTCAAGTGTTAGTGTAAATAATGAAAATGTCACTTCTTGATCCTTAAAGGTATTTGCTGCCAAAGGAAGGTTAACCGTACACACACACACGCACACACACAGAGTCAGTTGTCCATCACCTTTGGGGACATCACATGGACTTACATTCACCCTAACCATAACCAGCACTTGTCTCACCCTAACCTTAAAACAAGTCTTCACCCTAAAATGTAAAGATTTGCGTTATGAGGACTCGCGTTTTGTCCCCATAAGAAAGGCTAATCCCTGCCATGTAACTGTGTTAACAGATTTATGGCCCCACAGCATGAGTAATGCAGATCTACATGTGATCTAACACACAGCACAGACAGACACACACCTCTGTAGCATGGCAGGTGTGTTAACTACTCCAGCATCAGCCTCTGGAGCTTTCATAATGCTGCTGAGCTGCATACCTGCTGATTCCCCTTGGCACAGTATCTGCCTCACAAGGCCCCCCAACGCTCCACTCCCCACTTGGTGAGAGTTCTCTGGAGGCAAATTGCAATCCGCCACGGTGTCCTTAATTGATTTACCTGTTACTCTCTGACAGCACTGTGAGCATCACAAGAGTCATTATCTATCGCTTCTTCGCCTAAGCAGCAGTTTTACACCGATAGTGCTTTTTGACACACAGAGTCTATGCATGCATCTGTAAACAAACACACCACCACACAATAAGACACACAAGTGTCTTGATGTTTTAAAATTGTATATTTGATATAACTGCGCATCCTCATTGAACGTGCAGAATATTTTCTTGGCTCACTATTAATTACTAAGCAGTCTTGCACCTGTGATGTTACTTTTGTTAAAACTGAAGTAATAAACAGCATGTTTACACTGCAGTATACTTTTTTATTGAACCATTGCAAACACCTGCAACTGCATTGTTTTGAATGTAGAGCCATCTTGTGGTGAAAACGAGCCATTACAAGGGCAGATCTGTAGGATCAAAGATTAATTAAAAACTATTGGGGTTAATTACAGTATATCTCAAATATAGTAGGATTTTTAGCTTGGTTTTTAATGAGAAGGTATTAATTATGCAGTGAACTTGATATTATATATATATATAGCGTCCAATATACAGACAGCTGCACAATGTAATGCCTGCCAAATCCAGATATGTTGCAAGCCTGGCACATATTCTTTGTGTTAACACTTGCAGTCTGATGCATTTCGGCACTTGGATATGCGCACACATGGTGCTAGTATAAAATAACATGAACAGAAGAGTTAAACTTCACTGACTGAGTCTTGGATAACATCAATGTGTGACAGCTTCATTTGTTATTCATGTGTTACTGAAGAGACAGATCTCTTGTTTCCATCCACATTATTCACACAAACTGAAAGGAGTATGAATCATACAATCTAAATGCCACAAGCATATTGTCAGCCCCACCGGTGACGACTGTAATGATGTCAATGTGCAGTAGTGCGTCTGCTGGGTATGGCTTTGCCTCTTTCTACCACTAGATAGCACTCTTTTACTGTGTTAAAGCCAGAAGGCGTTAATCACAGCCCCTCTGTAGCAACTACAGTAAGATGCATATACATAAAGGCTGTTTACAAAGTGGCAGTGTTAATGTCAAAAGGAATTTGCTGGCTACATAAACAGAGTAAAACGCTGGTCACAGAAACAAGAACAAAAACTGATGTACTGTAATACTGAGCACACACCCAGCGGGGTGTCGCTCAGGTTTGTTGCATCTCTCTCCCTGACGCTGCGTTGGGTCTGTTAAGACATGAAATGGCTAAACAAGTAAAAAAGAAATAAAACAGACTTTAATGTATGGGTGTCTTTGGTGAAAATAGATGATTTAATGTTGTGACCAAGATACGGATGCCTTCCACTTGTTCTTGAGACACTTTGATCCAGTTGTATATGGTAGTAACTGAGCAGTCCCAGAGTATGCATGTTTCGTCACATATAATTCATCATGTACCCAGTTTACAGAATGAACCACAAAAGCTGTGGGAATTGTTTGATTCTGATTTGAGTCTCTACATCAAAGAAAACTCGATGACTCTGTGCTACACCTTTCTAAGTCTCTCTATCCTCTCCTCTAGGGGTCTGTAGGGTACTGTACCCTGAGTGCTTAATGTGAGTAGACTCTTGGCGTGTAAACACCCAGCTGCTGGATGGTGAAATCAGGCTGCCTCACTAGACTTTGATTTAAAGTGTTAAAGATGAAACAATGTGAGCTGCACTTCTCATGGTGCAGAGGGTGTGAGGTTTAAGCCAGGCTGAGAGAAGCACTTGAATGCTGAGCGTGTCTCTGTTTCCCATGACCATGAGCTGCAGCGGTGCCTGTTAAAACAGACTGACGTCGCTTTTACGTCATCGTATGGGAGAGGATGTTACATAAAACTCCATGTGGAAATCCGTCTGTTTGATTTCATCTCTCTTATCATCAAGTGACTATATGTCAAAAATGATGAAAGGCATTTGCAAATCTGAGGGTCCACATTACATTATCATGCAAATCCATTATCTGTAACCCTACTTATACTTACACTGGCTTATCCCAGACACAGATTATGATTATGGAAAATGCAACTGCTTGTCAGCAGTTTTTTCGGTGCAAGTCTATTTTTATTAACTGCAGATTGTTTAAAATGACCAGATTTCTGTTCTATGACAGTGTGGGTCAACGTGTTCCATTATAGTGCCTGGATATCTTCAAAAAAGTTGTGCAACATTGATCCATACTGTGCCTCTGCAAGATAAGTCCTTATTGTGATTAGAACTACCAGTTTGATATGTTGTGTGCTGCAGATGTTAACAGTCTATGTGACCAGAGTAAGCTTACATCGGTCCCTTTTGCCTCCTGGTCAACTATGACCACCCAGTCCAGTAGATGGACTGATGTATTTAAAGACAAAGACAATGTGGCTGGAGTGTAAATGTGCATTCAGCAGTTGTTGCTTCTGAAAGAAGCTATGCCTTAAAAAAGTTGCTATCTGTTAACTTTCGTTAGCATCTTACAAACTGTAAGAACTACAAGTGTCAAAGCAGGGCTACAAGAAATGTATCACAATTATGATTATACACGTAACTCATATCCTTGTTTTCATTAGAATGTGTGATGAGATCGTGTGATGCCTGGTTAGATTTTCAGTACATTAAATTCAGACCTATTTAAGTACTTGATTCTCATGTGCATAAAAATGACATTAAAGCAGTCAAAGGCTCCCTCCATTGATGCTCAAACAATATGTACAAAGACAAAATCACTCCACTGAAAATGCATAAGTCTGACACGTAAGACATAAAATAGTGTGGTCGGCAGGTGTATGGTGATGATAAAATGAATAAAGATTGAGACAGGTAAGAACAGGATTTATAGAGACAGAGCACTAATAAATAAATACATAGCCATGGTTAAACAGCTTGTAAACAGCATAAATATTAATATACATGTACTGTGATGTATGCAGTAATAAATATACATAAAAGGAGATGTAAGCAGGCAACCAGTAAGTCATCATAGTAGAAGGTAAAGTGACAGTGAAGACTTCCACAGTCTTATGGGCTGCGGGATGAACCTGTCCCTGAGCCTGGTGGTGCGCGACCGTAAGCTGTGGGACCGTCTTCCATACGGTCATTTCGCTGGCTTCTATTTAGCAGGTCGTGAAGGATGTCAGAACTGAGAAAAGAGACACTGTCTGCTTCAGAAGAAGATCAAGTCGCGCACGCAAGAAGCCACTGGGAACCATGTCAGAAGATGCTCTGAAGCTCAGTCTAAAAATGCAAAAAGTGAACAGATATACCTGTTTCACACATGATCATACACTTGTCTGCTTAAATCTAAAAAAAATTACAGCAAACAATCCCTCGTACTGTTTTGTTTGTTTGTGCATTGAAAATAAAGGTGAATAACAGGGTTCTCTTCGTACATTTTAAATTAGATACTTTTTACAGTTACTTTTTTATAATTACCTTTATTAATGTATTTGTGTTCATCCCAATTTGAATTTCTGGTAACTTTATCATTTATATTAATTAATTATACTTGATAATTTCTAACTTTGTACTCATTGTTACTAGTTAATTTTCAATAGCAGTAAATTTACAGCAAGGTGACAGTATTTCTAGTCGATTATGGTATGTTAGTGCTTTTTCCCCATTCCTGACCACATCCCAGTTGATGCTTTGAGGTGAATAATTTCATTTCAGTGGGTCTTTTTAGGACAAGTTGGACATGCAGAAACATAGGCATATGAGCTCATGTGAGAATGCCTAGCAAGACCTTTTAAATCACAGGCAGCGACTGCTACCATCTGTATAACTTCAATATGACTTCCACCTAACTGAAATATTCATATAAGAGAACAGATGGCACCCTTTGCTCTGCTCCCTATTCTGGGCCCGTATACACTTTTATCTTGCTCATGAGCTTGTAGACCTTCATGTGCGAGGTTGTCTGTTAGTGCATGTGTGCAACACCTCCTGATGTGTATTTTGTGACCTTAGCAGTACCTGCACAACTTTCTCCTATATAATCAAAACACAATGTACCACCACTGAGAAACACAGAGGAAAAGTAGGGTCACGTCAAGCTCTTAAAACGGGCAGCTTCTGGCGTCAAAACTCACAGCAGTGTCTGTCTGGTTTTTCACCATCAAGCAACCTTCATTCTGCTCATAAATTGTCAATCTTTATTGTATTTTTACCGACCGGCACTGCAATGTTATGAGTCAGACAGTAATGGCGTAAAAATTACGAATTCACGTCAATCACAAAGACATAAGGCAGAATGTCTTCTTAATTGATCTAATTAAAATTCACTTTTAGGAGCCATCTAAATGGTGAGCATTTGAGCAGTCGATGCTTGTTGTTAATGAATATGTCATCATAACGGTTAAGCCATTTAAAGACTACTAATTAATACTGAATGAAGTTGTGGGTCCACAGCATCACAAAGTAACAAGAAAACATTGTTTGTAGTAGATCACAAGAAACACACAGGAAGGGAGACTTGGGTAAAACATGCCAAAACTTATACAATGGAAATAGCATACAATGGCGACCCTTCTGACTTTCTGGGTTTTAAGGAGCAGGTGTCAGAAAAGTTACCTGTCAGTCTTCTATTTTAACTAGTTTACAAATTTACATTTTCACAGATTTACAGATAAGAGTAGGACATTAAGGTGATTACTTTTCAAGACACAACTCTCCTCTGTGGTGTTTACTTGGTACACACTTCGAGTCTTTACATCTGTGCTATGCTGTCCCTGGATCGACACCAAACGAGACAAAGAGAAGAATTAGAGACGGCGGCTGGAGTCTCTATTTGTGTAGAGATGTGTGTTGGACAAAAGAGTCAGTCAAATCAATGCTATTTGAATCAATGTTAGCCATATGCAGTAAAACATTTTGCTGTTTTTTTTCTACAGAAATATTCTCCTAACAACAATGCTGGCAAGAAACACTGGACAGAGGATTGCATCTGGGAAAGACCACAGAAAAAAGTAAGCCATCATAAACAGAGCCCCTTATTGGAGTGTGGTGCTTGCTATAGTCCTCAACACTGCTTATTATTTATGATTTATCAATCTAAATGTGTTTGTAGTGCATTTGTAAACCAGCTTCACAGTCAAAGCAAATGATAATGGTTGGTTTCACCACTAGCTGCAACAAAATCAGACAGTAAACAATCACCTTTAAACTCCCTACTGAACAGAGTGCTTGCAGGTCGGGTCGATTTTCATTAAACATGCAGATCAACACAGAGCATGCTGTATGCTTACTGACGAGACCAGAAGTCAGAGTAGTGCTGTACATTTGCAATCTAACCTTCACGTCTGACAATGAAAATCTGTAATATCGGAAGATCAGAAAATAGAAATATGTTACACAATTCAAGTTGACTGGAGAAAGATAGTTCTTTTTTGCTTTTGTGTGTAAATGTAGCAATTTGGAGTAAATTATCAAATGTTGTAAATGCAAATACGCTGCCATAGTTAAGAGACGTTTGCGATGTTAGGGAAAAATACCGAATTTTGTGAAAAAGATTCCTCTCCTTCGAGCCGGATTCGAACCAGCGACCTAAGGATTACCGTGTATCCGCTACAGTCCTCCGCTCTACCAACTGAGCTATCGAAGGGAGATATTCCCTGTCCTCGAAGAACAGGCACTTGTCTCCCCCCCGCCGTACACTGTTGTATTCATTTGGTTACGCATGCGCAATCTGAAAGCAGTTTTTCATGCTTGACCTGAAACCGCAGTTTCCCTACAGTAGCCGCAAGTTTGCGTCCGCTCTTATATACATTTTCGACTTGGGCGATATTCATTGTTGTAAGGTTACAGAGCAATTATCAAAACGAGCAGAAGTTAATGTTAGCAAATCATCTCGTAGTTCATGGACGTTAAAGTTAAGTAAGCTGCTATGTTATGCTATTTACGTTAAGGCAACAGAAGGCTAAATACCATTATACCGTTTTAAGTTTTTGTCCAGTACATTTGACAATGTCCCGATGGTGCGATTTCAATCTTCTCTGTGGCGTCATCAGTCAGGAAGGGGAATTAGCTCAAATGGTAGAGCGCTCGCTTAGCATGCGAGAGGTAGCGGGATCGATGCCCGCATTCTCCAATATATTATGTTTTGCGAATCACCTGGAGGATTGTTCTGCAAACCACACTGGCAATTTCATTTAAATGCTTCAACTCGCGGTCCCGATGGAGCTGTTTTTAGTTGTTTTGCGTTCATATATACAATACAGGTTAACTTACAAATCTTTTGGGTGGTAAGCTAACTGTTAGCTTCAGTAGCTGACTGTCCAAGTGCAAATAACTATTAGCAACTGAACAAAAAATTCTGTTACTACAAATTTTACAGACGCAACAATGTGTTATATAATGTTCCCTTCGTGTTGTAGTTTGCTAAATTCATAAAATAATGTTACCCTTTAATGGGCACACTCATCATCCCTTAAGTGCGCAACAGCTAATGTGACCCCGGCTAGTGCTATCTAGTGTCTCTAACGTTATCGAAAAAGTTAGCACACATATCATGCAAAAAAGGACGCATTTACGTCAGGTAAACATTTCACACGGTAACATTTAATAGACGCTAGTTTAACACATCTATTGACTTTAGTTTAATTACATTCAATAGCTCAATGACAGCGAGCAAAGTATACAATTGTTGGGGACATGCAGTAAGCTAAGACATTTTACTTAAACCCAAATACTACTGGTAGCCTCCACATTTTTTTTATCAGGGCGATGTTACAATCTGATTCTTAGATGTGATGTAAAGCCACTAACACACTTCTGCTCAGACACCCACCTCTGATAGGACTGTGGAGGAGGCCGAGGAGGCCGTAGAGGCTGGCGGGCAGCTGTTCGGTCGCCCAGCTCAGTTTTCAAATATGGGCAAGGTAAAAATGGCAACCTTTGACGTGACAGCAATAGCTGCTAAAAACAGAACTGACAGCAGCGAGATAGGAGCCCACACCGGCTAGGACAAGAGCAGCAGGCCTACTCCTCAGTCTGACTCGGGCCTGCTCTAGATCGCTTACATAAACTTAACCAACTTCACCAGCTTCAGCGATCTAATCTAATTTAGTTTCGTTAGTGCTTTACGTCTCGCTAAACGCGTTTGTCAAATATTAACAAAATGGACAATTTGGAGAAACAGCTGATTTGTCCCATATGCCTGGAGATGTTTACAAAGCCTGTGGTCATCCTACCCTGCCAGCACAACCTCTGCAGGAAATGTGCTAACGATATTTTCCAGGTAAGCAGCTAAACAAAATATCACTCATTTATTTCTAGCATCAAGGTAAACGTAATTATAAAATTGATGATCACTGTTGTTTTATATAAGCATCTCCAGCTTACAATCTATGTCATTTGAACCACTGATATTTTATGAACTTGCCCTACATTTGTGATATAGGAAAGGCCAAACTCTGGACGGCATCAATTACAGACATATAATATCCTCATATATAATTAAATTGTTTTAGACAGCAAAGCATTTTTGCTGTTACAGCTGATCATAATTTAACACACAGGCATGTGTTTACTAACATTACCAGCATCAGACAGCTTGGGAAATTTAACATTCCGTTGTTTAACATTAAATTGTTGTAATCTTAGCCCCACTCTTTAAAAAAAACAGCAAATCTGGAAGTTAAGTGTTTTTAGATTTGGTCATGGGGTTACATTTGTTATCATGTACCAAATCTTGATTGATTGGGTTAATATTTCGTGCCTGCTTAGGGAAACAATTTGCTTAATTTTCAAGTAACAAGGCCATGTCATTGTACAGTGTGAAAGTTGTTTTATTTGGAGTTGCTAAAGGATTTAGGAGGAATTGTATGAGGGTGGTGTCTGGTGGTTGGGGTCGATTACACGGGGATGAACAGGGCCAGAATGGAGTCGTCTAGCCGCACCACCCCTGGATGATCTTTCTGCCTCATTGTCTGTCTGTGGTTCCTATGATAGAAGAATTCCTCAGAATTATTAACCTTAACCCACATGTTAAGGTTGATGTTAAGGAAGCCGTGGGGAGAATAAGCCACCAAGGTGCTCTGCTGAGAGGGCAGAACAAACCTGTAGACAAACGGCAAAGAAAGGGGTTAGATATACCTTATGTGTGGGTGATTGAATTAGTGGGAGAGAGAGTAGCGTGGTCTTCTTCCTGAACCTTCGCTATGGTAACTTCATTTGCATCTGAGATGAATCTGTCTATTAAAGCCCTGTGCCATCGTGTTAAATTTAAGGTTTGAATTTTGACTGTTTACAGGCCTCAAATCCATACCTGCCAACACGAGGTGGCTCACTGACGTCCGGTGGCCGCTTCCGATGCCCGTCCTGCAGACACGAGGTGGTTCTGGACAGGCACGGCGTTTACGGTCTGCAGAGGAACCTGCTGGTGGAGAATATCATTGACATGTTCAAACAGGAGTCCAGCAGGTGACGCAGATGCTCTTTCTTTATCAGTCAAAGCTGTCTTTAACCCCGAGGGCAGTGAATAGAGACAGTGAAGGAGAATAAGGATAAACTGATGGTGTGATGGCAGGAAGTGAAACAGTTGAGTCAGAGAGCTGGAGTGGATGACAAGAGGTGTCTAGTTTTAGTCATTTATCTACACAGATGATTTGCCTGATAGCCAGAAGGCTTGTTTGACATAAGATAACACTCAAACACTCTGGATGCTCAACTAAGTGAAATATTCTATTGACAATAAACTGATATCATACGCATGAGTTGTTCATAAAAGACAGAAGAGAATCGAAATCAAATATAGCGCCACACACCTGCTCCTACACCTGTATACGGCGCGGTGTTGTGGTGATGTATTGATTACAGAGCCAGCAGTCAATGTGCATGGCAAGGCAAGAATGATGGATCATCAATAAACTGCTGAGATGTGTACCTGTGACATTATCAAACTGACATTACACATCACATCAATATGCACCGGAATGTGCGGCCTTGACAGGAGGACACTACTGTTTTTCTTTAAACCTCAACAGCAGCAAGCCGGCGCCAGAGAGGAAGGAAGAGATTCCCATGTGCGACGTCCACGAGGAGGAGAAGATCAACATTTACTGCGTGACCCACGGCGTGCCCACGTGCTCCATGTGTAAGGTGTTTGGAGTTCACAAAGACTGCGAGGTGGCACCCATTAGCACCATATACCAGACAAAGAAGGTGAGGCCTGATTGATTGATTGATTGATTGATAGGTAGGTAGATAGACAGATAGATATGCTTGTGTTAAAATGTTAGTTTTCAAAGAGTGAAACATGATAATCTTGGTCTTACCATACTTTAGCATGAAGTACATTTACTCACATGTCAGGTATTTACTCTGCCATGTCCTTGCCCCCCCCCCCCAGACGGAGCTGAGTGACGGGATTGCCATGATGGTTGGTAACAACGACAGGATGCAAGGCATCATAAGTCAGCTAGAGGAAGCGTGTCGTGCCATAGAGGTCAGTGTCCAACTGCTGCAGCGCCTGGCCGCTCACTCACCCAGCAAGCCCTCGCTCCGTGCACACACTAATGCACCTGCACTCACCTGCGCAGGATACAAACAGACGTAATGTGTCCTTGTCACCGCCACTCTCTCTGCTTTTATCTGTCTGCGAGATTGAGACGGAGATGTGGAAAATTAATGTTTCGGTGCCGCCGCCTGCCTTTACTCTCTCTTTTCCCGCATTTTCTTCTACATGCACTTAGCAGTTCTGCCTTGGGCCCGTTGACATTAAAAAATGAGCAGCCTAATTGATGGAGGGAGAACAGACAGCCTTCCTATGGTTCATGTGCCACAGTTGAACATGGGAGGGAGGAAGCTGGAGTGGCACCAGTGTCCCATGTGTCACCCTCAGTGGCGACACGCGGGACGGACATGCAGAATGAGCTTTGCTGTTCTCCCTGGACATATGGCACCACTGAATGGCTACTGAACATTCTTGGTTTCTAGTAATTACATGACCATTACCTCACTTTCTTTGGTTTTGTATTTACATACGTTTCTTACCTACAAGTCTGTGACGAATGATCAATATGGACGGACTGTCTTTCTCTAACTGCGTGCATGTGCCTACTCATGCATGTGCAGGAGAATGGTCGGAGGCAGAAGACTCTGGTGTGCGAGAAGTTCGACCAGCTCTACTCCATCCTGGAGGGGAGGAAGAGGGAGATGAGTCAGAAGGTGACGGCCGAGCAGGAAGAGAAGGTGAACTATATCCGGGGCCTGACCAGGAAGTACGGAGACCATCTGGAGGAGAGCTGTAAGATCGTGGAGAAGGGGATCCAGACTATGGAGGAGCCAGAGATGGCTTTATTTCTACAGGTCAGAGTCAAATGGCCAAATGCGGTTCAGACTTAACATAAAGGTTTTGCAATTATCAGTATTTTATGTGTAAGCTATTTGGTCTTTCTCTCTCCTGTTTCCTTCAGAACACAAAGCCTCTCCTCAAAATGTGAGTACATGTTTTTTTGCATGAATAATTACGCTGACAGCGGGTAAGAGGAAATACACTATGTTTGCTATGTACATACAGATGGCATATTATCATTTTAAGGTAAAAATCCTTTCTCACTTAACACTATTAACAATTGCTACTTGGTATGTCTTTTTTAGGGACTGTTTTGTTATTTGCAGGGTTTTTGTTTCCATATTCTTGTGAATGATTTACCATATTTACACCTGCACGCTCAAAACCACCAGCCTAATGCAGCAAGATCACGCCTGCTCACCTGGATCTATGGCTGTGGCATCCCAAAATAACTTGTTGAATATGCACCACAGGTTGATCATGTAAAATATGCGTTGCATTGACGTTTTGAGGGTGATTTTTTTTTCCCCCTATGAATACTCTAATTGTACTTTCTGCATTCAGGATTGCAGACGCATCCAGCACAGCACACTTGGACAAAGTTGAGCGCGGCTATGAGAACATGGATCACTACAGCGTGGAGTTCAAGAAAGAGGGCAGGGCCCTGCGCAGCATTGACTTCATCCAAGGTGAAGGGACGGCGTGGCCGCAGTTCCCTGCCAGCAGCTCAGACTTGTACCAATCTCTTATTCACCCCCCTCTACTTTCTTACAGACGAGGAGGACGAGGACGAGGAGGACGACGACGGCGAAGCGGGAGCCGAGGAAGGAGAGGGGGCCCAGACTGTTTCGGGAGGCAGCGCTGTTACAGCCGCCTCCGTCCAACCCTCCGCCCCCCAGCAGATGAGCTCCTCCCCGGGCGCAGCCAAGAGCGCCGCCTCGACCTAGCTGTCAGCCGCCGGCCCAAACAACACCTAAACCAGGAGCAAGATAAGTTTTGCTCCTAGATGTTGATTTCAGGTCAGTTGTGATACTTTTTCTCCCGGATCGGGGAACAGCGAGACGGATTTAGATCTGTGCCGAAGGGAAAGACTGAGTTGCTGAGGTAGATCTAAAGGAAGAGGCAGAAGTTGCAATTCCCTTCTCTCTCTCTTTTATTGTGATTGTGTTAGCATGCATCACTGCATACTGACTGATCTTATACTTCTTTTTTTTATGTCTGATTAAATACAGTTTGGTTCCTCCTGTGTTTTTTTTTTGTGACATACTGAATGACAGACAAGCTGTAAGGATCTGTTGGTTATTTCCAGAATTCAGTTTCATGCATCTTTTATGTCGCTGACCTTTTGCAACTCACTGCTTAAACTATGCCATTAGCAAGCGTGAAGAGGGAGGCCTCAGGTTTCCTCCCTGTCGTATGCTTTTTTTTTTTAATGACCAGTATAACTTTATGCGAGGGTAGCAGAGTATAAAACTATCACTGTGACATTTCAGCATTTCATACAACGTGCAACAGCTTGTATTACGTGTTGTGTTCTTTGTTGTGTAGCAGGTATATTTTCCTATTATGGACAAAACATGACATTTTGCCCTATCATGGTGTATTATATCTCATGTGTCATTAAAGCAGAATTGTACAAACACCTACAAGTCTTGGCTGATGCCAGTTTAACAATACTGCTGCTCTCAGTTTCGTCTCACTGCCACACGTGTCGCTGTGCTTTGTGTGGTGGTTCGGCTCTGGACTGAATTACCAATGAAAACAGATTTTGTGTGACGCCCTCCCCGTTTGTCTGTGTGTGTGCGCGCATGTGTGCAGGAAAAAGACTTATTTCTCCCTTGCTTTATCTCCCCTTCACACTCCTTTTTGTTTATTTCTGTCGTAGGAAATCCACCCAGAAAAGGCATTAGTGCCATTTTTGCAACTTGTTCAGACACTTTCTCTGCAGCATGATATGGTTCCTGCCTGCAACCTCCCGTACACATCAGAATGCAGCGAGCCTCAGGTCTCACCTTGTTGTGACTCCACTATTGAGGTAGTCCCATCTAATTATTGCGTGAGTGACTTGGGTCCTTTACAAATGGATTCAATGCAGCACTAAGCCCCAAGTTGCTAAGTGGGCCAAACAGAATAGGATGACTCACATCCACAGCTCTTGTTTAGTTTACCCTGACACTGTGGGTCAAGGATCAGCACAGCATGCACACACACGCACACACACACACACTGTCTTTCACACTCATTAGCTATCAGTGGTGCATCATTGAGCTGTCTGTGGTCGCCTCTCGCTGGTATAATGAGAACTGCTTCTTGGGGATTAAGGGTTTAGAAGAAATGGTGCTGTGTGAATGTTCTTCACCTGCTTGACTGCAGCATCCTTCTAAGCGTCTTTGCTAAATGTTTTTGTTATACAGTCCTTTCTGTGTGTGTTGGAGAGGAGGCACAGTGTTAACCCACGACTTGGCTCCAGAGCAATGCCATGGTTACACCATTTAAGATTTTTTATATTCTGTTCGAAAAACCTTCCTCTATCAATCAATATTTGTGTAGGCAAGACTCGAGATGCACTGGCCATTTGTCTCTCTCCGAAATTGTTGTTGTTGTTGTTTTTTACCATGAACCAGTGCACCTATGTGCATTTTCTCCAATCTAAGTTAGCAAATCTTTGTGTCAGGAAACATTAGGAAAGTCTATTTTTATCAAATTAGAAGTGGGGACGAGTTATTTTTTGATGGAAGTTGTTACTAACTCATATGTAAGGATATCCACAGAGAAGTGTAAGCATTGCTTTTAATTTTTTATTTAAAAATATAGATATAAGATGTTCTCTTGCACAACAGAAAATGACTGGTTGCACATAAGTTTATTAACAAACATAGATATCATAAATACAATGATTTCATAATCGAAAAACAAAATGCCAATTTTGTCAATGCAGTATTTCATGTCTTAACTGAAACTATCATCTCAGATGTGAAGAACGGTGTAATTCTACAGATTTGACACCAACATTAAAATGGCAAGGTACAATCGGATCATTATAAGTCAAGCCCGTTACGCTCCATAGTTTGAGGTTAAAGCTATAAATAATAGAGTGAGAAAGCAGCACTATATTGTACAGAGCATGTTTTGTGTTGATGGTAGAAAGAAAAAGAAAAGAAAGAAAAGGAAGAGAGATCTTTGGCGGACTGGAAAGAGGTCTTCATTTCCCGAACAGCTCCATCATTCTCCTGTTATTTTGCGCTTGCTGGGCCAGCTGTTCCGCCCTGGACATCTCCATCATCTCCCGGAGCAGGTGGAAGGTCAGATCCAGGGATATCGGCGGATCCTCGGACCTCCTTCCCCTCTCCATCGACTCGTCCCCGCGGTCTCCGAAGCCGCTTATGAGCGCCCTGATGTTCCCAACTTTCCCTTGTAAAAGACGCCGCGTCAGCTGGAGTTGCAATGCTCTGTTGTAGATGGCAGGTGATCCGCCGGGATACATGGACGATGATGGGAAAGAGTTAGAGTCCCCGTTGCCCAGTCGGATGAAATACTCCTCTCCAAGGCGCTCCAGGATGGGACCAGACTGCTGCTGCTGCTGCTGCTGCTGCTGGGAGTTTTGGGTTTGGGGAGCTGGGACGCGCAGGGCACCGCCAGGGCTCTCAATAGCCCGACATTCGTAGCGGGGTAAGAAGGCAACTAGCAGAATCACGGTGGTACCAAGTAAATTGAGCTTCATGTCAGGATATCAGCAGGAATCTTGAGGAGAAAAAGCAAATGCCTGGATTATTTTCATGTCATGCTCGTTTTTAATCACAGATTTAGCGCGAAATCTGCCGCGTAATGAGGAATTTACGCACGTAACACAGGCATCGCATTACTGTAATGTGGAATATTTCGCGCGTAAAGAGGATTTTTTTTGGCTCAGTTGTAAATAAATGGTGGAAGTTTGAGTATTACTGTCTGCTATCCATACTTGTTTCCAGTGCTATGAAGCAAAATCAAGTTTGAAAACACAGTGTAAATACTAAAGACAAAAATCCACTTGGTGATATGTATTTTTTTAAAACCAAAAGATGTAGATCTAAGCCAAGTTAAGTTGTGCCGAGAAAACGGGAATCTACACAATGCAGACAAACTCACAATATGTATTAAATAAATGAAGCTTTTCGTACCTTCAATCTTTAGAGGAGGTCCAGTACAGCCGCGTAGGTTGCCAGGTAGTTGGCGAGATGCCGCCCTCCTTCACTTCTTAGAAGAAACAAGTATATAGTTACTTAAAGAGTAGATGCTGAATGGACTTATATAGCCAACCTCACTAGAAGCGTCGCGCTCCAAGCTGAGATTGAGTCTGCGCGTTCTTGCATGGGTGTAACGTGAATGGACGCCTCTGACAAAGTGCTTTAGTTAAGATGAGATGAGTCATATGTGAGTGTGCGCGCGCGTGCAAGAGCGTCTACCTCCGTGCTTTCAGAATAGCCCTATAGGTGCCACACCTGCTGGCATTTTCACTTGAATGACTTAGTTCAGAATAATTGCAGAGGGTCTTGAACTCAAAAGTGAAAGACTGAGTATAAAGTCAAGATAAGTTTGGATGTTGTGCTTTTTTTAAAAAAAAAAAAAATTCTCTCCTTGCTGCTCAGCCACAGCTCATTGAATGACGTGTGCACAGTCAGATTGAAATGTGCTTTGCATGCCAACAATATTCCTTATTAAATAACAGACACTGTTCTTTCTTGGTCAGCTGGGGAATAGTTACAGAGCCACTGTGCAATCATGATGAATAATTAACATAACGAAAAATGCATCTAATAGTTACAGGTACAACAGGTATTTTGGTGCAGTCTGCAGGACTAGCTTTGTTTCTGCATATTGCACCGCACTAATGATTCCAAAGCTGTTTTCACAGTTGACCCGTGTTGTATTCAGCGAATGTGCATCTGCAAACAGCTCAGGCTGAGAGTAGGGAATTGTGTCTCAGTGATTCATTGCTGCTACACATACGTACGTCACCACCTCTGCCACCGGGTGCCTCGGCCACCTCGCTCCAGAGGGGCCCACTGCCAAGCCACGCTTTCAAGATGGAGAGCTTAATCCAATACGGGACAAGCCATTAGAATCTTAAACAGTTTGATGATAAAAAGTGGAACTCTCACTTGTGTGTCCGTCTGTCTGCTTCACTCATAATTCAGCCTCGGTGCAGTGCAGTGAAATAACTGATTACTACAATGTCTATGGATTCACATATGGCAAAAACCAATAATGAATGATGAGCAAAAGCCGGCACCTTCCCACTCAGGCATAAACTCCTTATATTTGTTTAGTCATCTTTCACAATGTGGTAAAGCCCTTCCCATTAATACTTAACAGTAAATCCATTTCACCCAGACATGCAGCCCGGAGAAAAATGAAGTTCCAGACATACAGTATATGCAGAGGTCAAAGTGACTTGACACATACTGTGCACTCAAGCAAAGACAGCCAATTTAAGAGAGAGCAGGTGTGGGCATTTGATTTTGTAAATGCAATCATGGAGCACATGGCGGATTTTTCTTCATGAATGTCCGCCATCTTTTCTAAAAGTCACATATTATCTGTAGACATTTTAGCGAGCAGGCATCAGAGTGTAATTTGCAGTCGGTGTGAAATTGTTTCTCCTACAGCATCTCCACTTTGTCGCCCTTCGTGCTCCGTGCCGCTCCGGGGGAGGTGTCAGGTCCCATCACGAGAAGCACATGTTGGCTGACACAAATAGAAAACACCGCCAGATGAGAGAGTGACTGCTCGTGGTCAACTCATGTCACCTCATTTTCAAATCACTGTCCCCGCGCAGATCACTGGGAGAGAAATCCTCTCCTGTGAGGCCACGCCGGAAAAGACTCAGGCTTTAAACATTATCCCTTTGTTTCCTCGATTAGAGCGAGTCTCTCAGACGATTAGATTAGATAAAATTTTAATGATTCCTCCGGGGAAAGCTGGCATGTTGCCACTTATTTTGACCTTTGTCTCTGACCTCTTTCTGCAGGTAGAGAATTCAAAGTAGAAATGATCAGATGAAACGCTGGCCTCAGCAGAGTCTCCACAGCAGACGCTGCAGACTGCTTGTGAGAAAGGATTTCTCAGAACCGCTGCCAGACAAACAAAATCCATGGCAACAGATTCTTTTAATTGATCATTTGCCTTTCTAATTGTGATCTGCCACGAGGAGGGACAAGTGCTTCTCGCCCTCCCTTCCTAAATAATTGGACAGCTTTCCCCAGTGGATTTAGCTGTGTTTTTCCTAACACTTCCGGTGTGCCGCTCGACTTTGACAAAGTCATTTTAATAAACAAGGTCACTCTGGCTGTTTAACTGAGTGTGAACAAGTACTGTGATGCTGATCGCTGGGACTGCAGAGCTCAGGGCGCCACGCTTGGACCGCCACCTGACCTCGGTACTGTAGCTCAGGTGTCCTTCTGGTTTATAGTCCAGTGATATAACCTGTTATAAGAACACTTCTCTAATAGAAGTGAAAGCTTGGCCTTTCATCTCAAGAAGAAAGAAGACGTGGAAAACTTTACAGAAATGCCATTTCTTGTTTTACAGTTGGCCACAAAACTGCACAAAGCTTTCATGCAACTGGATAGATAAGTAATAAGATGCATGAAAATGTTCACTCGTGGCAGTTTAAGGCTAAACAGACTCATTAATTATGCAGACTGAAAGCTGCTGGCCAGTATCCCCTCCGGTTCACTTGACGTTAAAGTATTCTTCAGTGCAACTCAGCTGCTTTTAAGAAGGAGCTATTTTGAATTCCTCTCGACCCGTCTTTCAAAACATTTGAAATGATCGAATATAACAATCTTCGGAAGCTCTTCACATGATCACCTTTTGAAAAATTCAATGTGAGACAGCTGGCTTTCCTGCCGCTGCTTTGGTTTGCATGCAACTTATGCAGCCTGCATGAGAACGTGTGAAGCAAAGCTGTCCATAATGCAGCAAAACCCCCAAGGGCCGTTCTGTCTATATGAATCTAACACGTGTAGCTCTGAAGGTGTTAAACCATAGGCTTCCTTAATGCTTGTTCACATAGTGGATGCCAATCTCCTCACACCGGGGTTGTGGAAGGAAAGTAGCGTCCCGAAGGACAACATTTAATCCCCTTCATGTCTTAACTCCCTTTTCCATTTGTTCACAAACATTGCTGTAATTTTCCTGTTCAAATTAGGAGACTTAAGACACTAATACATTTAATTTACAAAGCTTATCTTTGAATTGGATAGTAGATAGCTAGGCCCAACCATCTGTGTATGCATAATTTACTGAATACATCAAATCTAAGGATAAAAGAGAAGTCTGGTGTTTCTATATATTCTTATTGCCAACAAAATCCTGTGGAAACACCAAAAACCAACAGTGTTCTAGCCCATCCTTTATTACTTTCTGACATCTCTATCCTGTCTGTGGCATTCAGCCGCCAGCCTGTTTGTTCCTATAAAGGTGTACAAATCTTTTAAAAAAGGTCACAAATATAGTTTCATTTCTATTAAAGCCACAATAATTCCCTACAACAGCTGCACTTTTTGTCAAAGGTTACTCAAACAAGAGGGCACGCTGCATTTGTTCAGAATACGCATCTGATGTGCTCGTTCGCATTCACAGCACCAGGGTGGCGCATGCTGGAAGTAAAATGAAGTGGCCACGTTCATCTTAATGAAGGAGCCTGTCAGACAGTGCAAACTCGTAGCTCACTGATGTGTTTTTAATTGTTTTTGATCAATAATGAAGCTCTATGGCACAAAGGAATATATTATTATTATTATGGACAAAAGGACCAAGACTGTAAATGTTGTCATGGTTATCTGGATTTAAACGAACTCACAGGACAAAAACATGCAGCCGTTCAGATTTTAACTTGCTGCACTTCCATGAGAAAAAGAATGACACACTAAGCTATTTAGCACTGGCGCAGGATGTCTAGCTCGCTATTTAGTCCAAATGAAATGGTCTCATTTGTCATATAAGTTATGCCTGCTCAGCTCGTCCACAGGCTGCACTTTGCAATTATAATGTGCATTGAAGACCTTTCTCGCAACTGTGGGAAGAATTCCATTTTCATTATTTTATCTTTATGTTCATGAAATAATATACAGCATATTTAATGACTTAGTTTTTCAGGAGGTGCTACAAAACACTCTGTGCATGGTTTCATGTTATTAACAGGTTGTTTGCCGTACGTGAATGTTTTACTCAGATGCATGGCAGCAGCTGTCCACTCCAGATTTGACTGCTTCATAAAGTGGCAAAAGAAATTGCCATCTTAAGAGAAATAGAGGGCAGAGCCATTCTACCAAAATTGTAACCCAGTTTTCTTTTCTCTTTGATAACACACTTTTACCATAATTGGTCAGGAGCCCCTTAATCGGAACATATAGCGCGCCTCCAGTCTTCCCTGTGTAGTCTCATGGTGAAGGCTTGAATCATTTATAGCCCAGCGTCTCTGTCAAAATACTGAGTTTGTCATTTCTGTACGTTCAGGAGAACAAAGTAACTCCAGGCCTTAGCGCAGAATGATTGACAAACATCATGTGCATTGGCACTGACAGTTATCATGCAGGCCGATGTGACAGAAGACAGCCAGAGAAGAGTAACATTTCAAATGGTTTTCCTCATTTTAGACTTGGCTTGTCTCTGAGCATTAAAATCCTTCTTTTCCTCTCAATGCAGCGACTCTCATTCCATGCAACAGTCAGAGGCATAAAGGCTGAAATGGCTGAGTGGGTTTCTCCCTGTCTCTGTGGATGTGTGTCACTGTGGTCTGTCTTACAGCATGCAGCGGTTAACTCTGATATGTTGGTACAAGGACTTTTTATCTGGGTTTATACCAAAAACAAGTTCATCAGACCCAAGCAAAGTCGCCAATATGTAGATTAAAATGGTCCTGCATGCTGTTATATAACCATTTTTTCCCTTATGTAATATTTTGAAGTGCATGGAAAAGCTCTTCTCAGGCATATGCTTGGTTTAGAGGAGCAGAAACGGTCCATTTGGTAGATGTAAGATGTATTTATTGTGAGGTGGGGGTGCTAATGAGAGAAAACAGTGGCGTTGGAGGCGGCGCGCCACTTTTTCTTCTCTTTAACAAAAGGCAACAAGCTACGGTTCAGTATGAGGATAGCCAGGGCTGCGTCGTAATGGAAATGCACATCTATCGCCACACAGCAGTGACCAGCGTTGTGAACACATGTCAAAGGAGCACTTGATATCGATCATGTCACTTGACTTCTTGGCCTCCATCTATAAGAAACCAGAGGGGCGACTACTTCATCGAACTGACTGAAAGTTTCCAGGACAGCCTCTCGCCCTGCCTCTATATGTGTGCAAACAGGGGGCTTTCTGCCCCTTGTTAAAGCCATGTGCACACAACCTCTCAGATGGTCGCACGGGACATTTGCCTCCACCGCATTAGACAGGATGCAAGCCAGTGAAGACGCAGTGAAATGAGCTGTGCTTGTGCAGGACGAGACGCATTGTTGTTTTTCACAAAGTGCATTAAAAAATAGTCTAATGAGGAAAACAGCAGGCTGTGAGCGGCAAATGGGGTCAAGAAATATCCAGACAGCCCTTGTGCAGGCCGCACAGATACTGCCTCGATTTTGTCTTTCTCACATCAGAAGATAGTTAGAAGAGCTGTCCAATAAAAACACGTCCCACACAACTGACCTCGTTAACTGTGCTTGTTTTACCCCCCAAGTAAATGGAATGACTCATCCTTTGCTTTGTTTTCTCTTGTTTTACTGTTTGAGATCAGAAGATGAGTGAGGGGTTTCTACGGTAGGTTGCAAAGCATTCCTCCACTCTAATTGTTTGTGTAGGTGTCCGTGCTCCCTCCTTGGTTTCTCTCTGATCATCAGCAAGGGCAGCAGGCGCTGATCGTACAGTGGCAGCAGGCCAGACAATTACACCAGGCAGCAGCACCCATGAAAAGTCTGAGAAAAGAAAAGATGTAGGAACAAAGGAAAACATTTGGCTTTTGTTACTGTACAATGAATAATATGATTTTAATCAATAAAATTGTGTTGTTGAGAGCATAAATTGTGTCAGAGAGTCATGGCTGGACTGAACTTTGTTCTCTGCGATTAATTCGATTGAGTGGCTGTAATTTAAAAGCTTCCAGGGCCTCGGCATCAATCAGCTGAACTAGTCAAATAAAACTAATGTAATGAATCAATCAACGGAGATCCACGCATTAATCTGCTCCTCTGTCAGAAGCCTTTCAACACCAGGTTTAACCCTCCAGAGAGAGGCAGGGAGTGAATGCACAGTATGGAGGCTTGTGATTAGAGACAGAGAAGTAAGTGGGAGACAAGAGAGGAGGAAGATGCAGGTACAGTCAGGGCGGATGGCAGGTAGCTGGACGCGCAGGCTGGTCTCGTTTTGTAAATTCATCAACGTGAGTGATTGGGCGACTCAAGGGCGACATCGTTTCTTGGGATGAGCAGCATGGAGAGGCAGCTGTCAGGCATGGAAGAGGTGCCAGGAACTGCGCCGTCCTCCGCTGTCCCCCCTTCATCCAGTGATGACGGGAGGTCATCCAAACATTTAGCAATACAGGGGATCTGGTGCAGCCGCTTCTCGAGCTGTCGATGTAGAAACCTAACTTTGATGTACACAAAGAGAGGAGGTCTGTCATTTAGGACGTGAAGCTTAAATGACTCCGTAGACACACACGCTTACCTAAATTGTCAGCTGCATTCAGTATATACATTTTAGTATATTCTCTGCTGTTCTTGGTATATTTTATTGTTTTAGTATATTTTTATTGTCTTAGTATGCTTTTATTTTTGGCATATTTTTATTGCATTTTATGCATAATTTTTACCGCATGGTAAGTTTATTTTATTCTACTATCTTTATTTTATTTTATTATCTTTCTTATTATCTTTGTTTCTATTTTTGCAATGGAAATTTCGTTGACATGTCCATGCTCAATGACAGTAAAGGCAATCTTGAATCTTGAATCTTGATACAGGATTTTTAAGGTCAATACTGATATCACTAATTAAGATGATAATAACTTATCAGCCAATATTCACATTTTAACTATATAACCAACATGTTTGATAAGATTAGGATCCCTTAAATTTGCCTACCAGCATTTCTAAAGCTCGCTAATAAACAAGTTGTAATTCTTCAATCCAAACAAAAACCTACAGGAAATAGTCCGGCACATGGCTTCCTGTAAGATGGCGAACTGTTGTCATGTCATATTCGTATTTCAAGAGTGGCGTCAGGCTTCTCATCTAATTTTCAGAAAGAGAGGGAATCCCAAAATGTCAAACTGTTCCTTTAAATTTCATCCATGAGTTGAGGTGTACTGAGCAAGACAGCATACAGCTGAAAATGTAACTTTTAATTGCTCTCTGGTGGGTAAAATACGTAATGGCGCCTCATTCTCTCAATTATCGCAAATATATCTGACATTTCAAAACGGCCGTTTCTTGGTACTCATTCACCCGACGTGGAGCGCGATAACGATATATTGCTGTGACCAGTTAAAAGATAACATCAGCTATTTCCGAGCCAGCCTGTCAGTCAGACTCCACGGTGACTGACGGTGTACGTGCAGCTTGACCTTATAGAACCAATAACAGGAGCCTGAAACTGAAACAAAATGCTCACGAGCAGCGAAAGAACAGGCATCACCAAATTTTGTGGGTTTTAATTTTTCCGACTCCATATTTCCCCAATTTGGTGTGAAAATCATTCTACTTCTTAAACCAAATAAGTCATTAATGATCCCTTTTGGTTCACCAAAAGGAATATTGACACAAAGCTGAAAATAGCAGATATTTTAAAAATAGATAGCAATTCAGATTTATCAGATCAAATTTACGTCTATTTATTTGTTGCATTTTGTTTTTGTGAGGAAAGCAACGTTTAAGTCAAGCCTGATGTTGCCTTACACACAAAAGAGTTCATTAAACACTGGTATTGGATCGCGACTCGGTATCACAAATATCGGAATCGGATTGCAACCGGAAAAAAGTGGATCTGTGCCGCTCTAGTAAAAACCCTCATTTTTTTATTCACTGGGTTCTGTTCTGCTAAAGGGTAAAAAATGATTCTGTTGGTAGGCTCTCAGTCACAGCTGCCAGGCTGCTGTTATGCTGCCAAGCATATTGACCTTGAGAAAGACTTTGCATCCTGATATGTTAAAGCGCCGCCGTGTCTGAGCCCAGAGGAATGTGCGTGGTCCTCGCACAGCCGCCGCCTGGGCTTCTGCAGCGATGGAGGCGCGTCGTAGGTTGCCCGCAACGTAATCCATCGTCGCCTTTCTTCACGCTGCCTCCGCTTCAGCAGCTTTGGCAGACCTCGGGATATCCTGCTGGCGATGCGCTGATGCTGCGACCAGTTGCCTGTTTTGTTTTTGTTTTGTTTCGTACGGCGTTATCTGTGTCAGGAGCGAGACCCTTCGCGGCCCTGTTGTGTTTTCTTTTGTTGCAGTGCTGCAGCTCACTGCTCAGCTGCCTCTTCCGGGGTCTATTTTCACTACTACGCCTCCTACTTTTGGCCTGTCTTGGCATCAGATTTTGCACTTTTGAATCCTCTCTCAGAATTAAATACCCTCTATCTGTAGATTTAACAGTTTCAGCTTGCTTGCTAACATTGACCTGCGTATGTAGCCTAAGCCGCTTACCACATCCAGCCTCAGCTCCTAAATCTCCTCTTTGTTGTAAGGTTCACATTATACCATCTTCCTAATCTTTACAAAAGCCTCTCCAATGGCCAAAAGATGCATCTTCGCCGTGCGGTGCATTTCCTTCACCTCGCAGTTCACCTCAGCAACCATTCCCCTCAGATCTCTGCTCATGGAAGCTCCCAGTCATGGAGGGCGAAGACAAACATCACCGTAATAACTGGTAACGATGGAACCTTCAGATGTGTTTTCTCCACTTGTTCACTGAGGTTTTTGATCTTCACCTGCGTGTCCGAGCGCTGTGATGCAGCCCAGGCGTTTTCTTTACATCTAATTATAGCACAATCAAATGTGTTGCCGTCATCACACAATCATACTTGCCGTACTGAAATCCAACGGCAGACTGATTAATTACTCTACGTGAAATTGCTTTGTGTTTGAGAGACTGAGAGAGAAAATCTTCACTATGCTCCTTGAAGATAAAAATAACAAACGTCACCAGAAGTAGGCTGATTTTCGTCTTTGCTCTGTCGAGACGGCAACTTAGATTAGCTCTCACGATTCCGTGCAATTAAATCACGGTGCCTTTTAAAGACTCACTAAGTGCTCTGTGATGGCAGGAGGTTGTGATTGCTTTAGAGCGTTTTCTGCAGCAGGATACTGTGAATAGAAGAAATTAAAGTCATCTCAGGGCTGAGTATGTGCATGTACAAGTGCAACTGTTTGCACTTGTACATATTAATCAGTATGTGGAGCGTTACTCATAAAGCTTTCCAAGAACTTTCAATCTAATCGCCGAACTGCTATCAGACCACTGTTTGCTAGCTGCGTTTTGTAATTAGATTTTTTTTCCGTCTCTTCTCAATCCCCCCTGATGTGTCCAGTTCACTGGGCTGTGCACACAACACCCACACAGGCGATTGTCAGCTCAGGTGGGCTTCCCCGAGCTCCTTGACCTCTCTCATCATGGGCGAGCATGAATTACATTAGCCACAGTTATGTAAACATTAATTAGATGAGGGATTTGGATAGTGGCAGAACACCAATCCCTCGCTCTTGCACCAAGCTGGAAGCCATTGCTCTCCACTAAGTTTTTTCTTGTATCCCAGTGTATGTATGTATGCATGGGTATGTGTTTCTATCACGCTCACAGGGATGCATAGCAATAAGCAGAAAGCAAGCCGAGCTGAGACTAAGTACACGCAGCCATCTGCATGATTGAGTTGTATGATATAACGCTGAGCCC
This sequence comes from Chelmon rostratus, assembly GCF_017976325.1. Lineage (NCBI taxonomy): Eukaryota > Metazoa > Chordata > Actinopteri > Chaetodontiformes > Chaetodontidae > Chelmon > Chelmon rostratus. The sequence goes on from NC_055677.1 coordinate 10,863,848, forward strand.
CAGGCTGGACGTAGTTTAGTCTAACTTGGGTTGGCAATGACTTTCAAACAGGGCAGAATGAGCAGGAGCCTAACTAACCACAAGTAGGTTGTAGATATCCTGAGGCAAGTTGCACAATTGCAGTCAAGATGCTGCTTTGTTGCCGCCTGTAACGGCGTGTAAAGAGTCAAAAAATTGATCGTCTGCTATCTGTTCTATATCATGTGTTACACTGAATCATGGTGTATTATTTGGGAGTAAATATGGAGCTGAGGCCTTGCAGCTGTCACTCTGCACTACTCTCCGCTGACACCATGTACGCAAACAATGAGCAAATGAAAACTGGAGTGTAAATTAGCTGTAAATCTGCACTCTGTGGAGAAAGGTCAAAAGAAAAAAATAACTCAAAATAAACCTGAGAATTAGCAGAGCACTGGTGATGTTTGGCTCCACTTCACAGGTGCAGCACAGGGTGGAAAAAGTGAAAGTGTGAGCGTTTGTGGTATTCTCCTGACAGAGATTAAGACGTTTGTAGATTCAGCACATAGTGGAGAAAAAAAAAGAGTGTTTTGACCTTCGCCATTTGGATCACAGCTCATTTTAACAGCTTTCTTCGCTCTGAGATGACTGCAGACATGGCACACATTTCAGAGCCACCACCAAGTGTGGACAAAATAACAGAAACAGCAAGTAATACCAGGCACCTAAGAGGGGAGCCGCGTCACACACACTTTGAAAACAGATTCAGGCCTTCTTTAGATGCTGTCACAGTCTGAAACTGTGTTTATTGAAAAGGGAATAAAAAAAATCCCCTCTTTGAAGGATGAAGGAGGTGGAAAGCTGCTTTGCACGCAGAGATCCTAAACTTCCCATGAAAGTTCATTGATGTTCAGACCTTTTATTTTCTCAGGTTTTATGCTCCTTGCGCCAGGTTTTTGCCTCTTTGTGCGCAGGCATTAGATAAAAGCGGTTTCTGAAAGGCAGCCCTGACACATTCTAATTTGTAAGCTGAAGGCCACAACCTACTTTTTTTTTTCCTGAAAATGAGCGACAAAGGTGCCAGTTCAATTTAGTGGCCATTTT